>NC_086317.1:232101825-232444325 GCF_036172605.1 Pelobates fuscus
GGCAAGAGATAAAACAAAAAACCTTTTACTACAAAATCTCAATTCACAATTATTTTTTTTATTTCAAAAGATATACATTGCATTTATATCTCTGTATAACCCCTTAGCGACGAAGGCAATTGTACAAGTTCTGATCAAAACAAAATGTAAACAAAAAATGGAATTTGTGCTATATGTCTGTTCAACTGTAATTCACCTCTTTCATATTAAGTGCACCCTCACTTATTATATATCATTTTGTTCAGTATACGGCTTTCATGACACATTATTTATATAAGAAACATAATTTAATATTAATAAAATGAAAACAAATGTGAAAAAATGGGAAATTATTTTTTTTAGTTCTCCATGGCAATTTACCTGTGAATGTCATAATACTGTTAGCTTTTACTGCAATAAAATACACATTTTTTTGCTTTCAGCGATGTATAACGAGTACAGCGGTACCCCCCCATGTACAGGTTTTATGGCATCTTGTAAAGTTACAGGGTTAAATATAGTGCTTGTGAATAAATTATCTGGACTTTCTGCCTGGGTCGTCAGACACGTCCCTCAAATTTTAATTACAAAAATCACATAATTATGTTAAAAGATTACATAAATATACATGAAGAATTTTAATATATACATATATATGTATTTAAAAATCTAGGTGAATATAATTATATATATATATATATATATATATACATATACATATATATATATATAGAATATATTCTAAGTGTATCTTACTACCAATAGCCGTGGGAGGGCTGCCTGGGCTTTCCCGAGACTTCAGGGCTGAAAGCAGTTACGGCTTTAAAGCACAGTAAATATATATACATACACACTATATCTGCTCAACCATAATTTACCTGTTTTTTTTTTATCAAGTGTATCCACACTGATTTTTTTTAGAGCCAACACCAATAATATGTGATCTTTCAGGTCGATAGCCAATAACTTACCGATATTCTGTACATTTACCATTTAAAAAAAAAAAAAAAAAAAACCTTCTACACAAATTTACTGTTAACTGAACAAGTTTATTTTTTTGCTTTTTTTTTTCTGTAATCTGTTTACGAATTTTATGGGTTCTCCGGGACGTTTCTTATTGCAAAATATTTGTTAACCGTAACACGGTTTCCCATAGGTATACGTTGAAAACCAATTCATTTGTTCTGTAGGTCAGAAAAAGTCAAAATGAGCTGGCATGGAAACCAACCCTCACTTGTGATGGGCCCGGCGGTCCTGATCGGCAATATCGGTATCTTTATTGGCAGATACTGATATTGCCGAAAATACAGAATATCGGCCAGACCGATAATCAGTCGATCCCTAATATCCAGTCTTTTTAGTAGCCACTTAGTCACAATCCCTGGCCAAAGTTAGTGTTCAGATTTGTGCTTTTGCTCGGCCTATGTTGCCTTTGAAAACATATGGGAACCCAGGAATGAGCATAATGCCCATCATGGCATACCATTTGCAAAAGTAGACAATCCAGGCTAATCAGAATGGGGTATGTCCAGTCCTTTTTAGTAACGTCATAGTCACAAACCCTGGCGAAAAGTTAGTGTTTTATGTATAGGGAGCTACCAATGGGCTTAGAGCATCAGCGCCCGGCACAAAGTCAATCAGCAGTGGCGGCCCACCAAGCTTCCTCAAATTGAATTTTGGGGACAGAAACATCTATGAAAAGGCAAGGTTTACACTGAAAAACTTGCAGGGACATTAAGCTGTAGTGGTTATGGTGGCAGTAGTGTCCCTTTTAATATTATTTACAGGTCTGTCAAAACATTTAATAATAGCTGCCCTGGGGTAATTGCATTGATTGTTTCTTTAATTTTCAATTAGGGTGAGCAATTTAACAAACAATGTTTCAGTATTAAAGAATAATCAAAATGACTGTCATATTTTTTTCCCTTACCAAACGTAAACATTTTGCATTAGGCTAACAATTAGAACTCTTTCTACAATATGTTAAATTAGGGGGTTTATCAGTTTAAGAGTATAACGCATATCATATATCATCTACTAAGTAGTGATTAACTAAACAAACCAACATAAATTCAGTGCATATGGAGTTTATTTTAAAAGAACACTCCGAGAACCCTAGTTATGGTAAATGTATAACTTACAATACATACACTAAAAATGTACAGGGTAAAATATATGGTTCAAAAAGTTTCATAAAGGCTCCAGATATACCAAATTCTTAGTGCTGTGGATGCCATTAAAAATGAGAAAGTAAGGGGGGCGTGGCTTAGCGGCGCATGAGAGCAGTCGCCTGAGCACGGAGCTCTCCCGCCGACGGGTGCAAACAGCGAGAAAACGCAGCGATTAAATGCCGGCAACCGAGCCCAAAACGAGGGCACACCTTCCTACCATCATGTCCACAAAAATCGCCAAAAAATTCAAACAGAAAACGCTCCAACTACATGTGGCAGCGTCGCCGAAGAGTGGAGCAGAGGAACAAAATGGCGCCGGCTGACCTCAGTCCCCAGCCTCGTGTACAGCAATGGGTGAGTCTACTCACACCACAGAAAACATGCAAACACCGGTCACCAATGCCTCCCTGCATAACATGCTTTCAGACTTTCAAAGCACTTTTAAAACAGATTTAAAGCAAGTTGCTGCAGAAATCAGGGCAGACATCCAAGCGCTGGGTGAAAGAACAGCTCGCCTGGAGGAGCAGGCAGAGGAAATAATAGATGCACATAATGGCCTCTCAGAGGCACACACAGCACTATGTGATAAAGTACAACGCCTAGAAGCTAAAATTGCAGACCACGAGGATAGGGACCGCCGTAATAACATTCGGATCCGGGGAATACCGGAGTCAATCAGCCCCCAGGAGCTGACCCAATATGTGCAAGATCTCTTTAAGGTGTATGTCCCTACGCTGACGGACAGTGAATTGCTTTTAGATAGAACACACCGTCTCCCAAAACCTAAGCACCTACCAACAACAATACCGAGGGATGTTATCACGCGCATACACTATTTTACCACGAAAGAGCGCATCATGCAAGCATCTAGACGCCAGGGCCAGCTCCCAGGACAATTCTCCCAAGTTAAGTTGTTCATTGACCTATCCTCCGCGACCATTATTAAAAGGCGCTCCTTTGCGCAAATTACAGCGGCTCTAAGAGCAGCGGAGATGCAATATAAGTGGGGCTTCCCAACTAAACTACTAGTCAAACGTAATGGCGTAGAAAACCCGATCCTTGATCCAGAATCAGGCAAGAAACAGCTGATGGAATGGAATATACCTCTACCTGATGTCCACCTCCAATCCACAGAAAGCGGATCTGCAATCAAACTCCACAACGAGTGGCAGAAAAGGCCGCGTACCACGAACACACACGGTTACAACAAGAAAAAACAGAAACCCTAATCGCCCGTGGATTGCACTACACTTACAAAGGACAGGTCGTATGCATAAACTGCACTCATACAAGCCCCTTCTTTAGCTTACTATGCCGGGCGCATAGCTTACTCGCACCTGTCGAGGGCTATCCTAAGACATTGAGGAACTGTTTAACAATTGTTGCTGTTAAAACCGTTCTGCAGGGGGGCGGAGCCTGACCAGCGAGCAGGGCAGATGTGCTCTGCAACAGCTCCTGGAAAACCAGCTCAAAAAACACGAAAAAAGCGAGATAAAGTGCGCTCACCCTCCTGTAAGTGGGCTCACTGGACCGGGAAGGCTGACCCGAACCCTGAGATGCTGAACACGAAGTCAGGGACAACCGGGTACCGCACCAACGGATTGAGGCCTACCGAAGGAGGTGGCGGAGAAAGGCGGCCGCTTTCCCGCCAGACGCACATACACACAAGCAAGCTGGGAACGATACCTTTCCCCCCCCCCCCCCCCCCTGGACCGGTGGGGGAAATCCCGGTCCCCGTCAGTCGGAGATCCCAGCACCCGGCACTCTCCGAGCAAACCTGCGGCCCTCACTAGCAACACGGAGGTAGGGGCCTCCAAAATGGTGGACGGGCATACCTCAGCCCTGCAACTCAGACAAGGGGGAGAGACACGGCCTGTGGTGAACCGCACGCTCCACCTACCACCCGAGAACACAGAGGAGCTCTATGACAAGCTGTATACCAACCTGTGGACACAACTTCACGCCCGAAGACAGGCCTTCAAGGTGGCGATCGAAGAAGTAGCGGCATGGATACGCCCGGCAACCCGGCGCCAAATAGGCAGGACTCTCCCTCGCGCCCCCAAAGCAACTGCAAGCAACAGAAAGCGGAGACCTACATGGAGGGTGCTATCGCCACGGTCAACAGGTGCCAACACACGCATCCGACTAACACAGACAGGGACTTACCGACCAGCACGCACAGATTCTCCCTCAGCGGCTCTAAACACCCCTGCCAAGCAAGGCACTACCACACGCGGGAGGAGTGGACAGAGGTCCCCCTCTCGGCCCAGGAGGAAGAGAGTATGTCCCGATGGACGAGCGGTCCTACCACTGAGACCAGCACAACTGGACTTATTGCTCTTACTGAACAACTGGTCACGACACACTGCCGAGCGATCTCCTGCCAGTGGACGGCGGGCCTCGAGAACTGGCGTGGGCTGAGGGCCCAAGGCGGACTGAATACACGTGCCCCATACCTGTCATACACTATGACCCACACGGCACTGGGACTTAAAACCAGATGAGTTCTATTCTATACATTCTTCTGTTTTTGGTTTTTGATTTTCAAATGGTTGAAAAGGCAGCAACACGCCAAGTACTTTTACGATTTTTACATATTGCATATTATGACTAACAAGCGTCTAGTTTACTTGAAAATAGCACATATAAGCAATCTTGAGAACTTCAGCCTACCACACATTTAAGCGTAACTAAATCTGACATACTCACTACTAGCCTAGCATGCTTAATGTAAAATGCTAATGATACACATGCTGTCGTTTTCATGTCCTTTTTTAAAAGACAAAACAATTTGTGTTGTTTAAAAAATGCTCCAGCCGGTTTACTTACTGTCGCTGGAAAGTTGGATTGCATAGGAGGCGCTATAGGCGTGGGGCTGCCTAAGCCTGCTTAGATATAATCGTTAAACGCATAACATAGACAGGGTATATTTCAAATGCTATAGACAACGCTAGCATATTATCTGTTATGTTTTCCCACTGTCTAATCCTTATACCATCAAAAACAAAAATCTGTGCGGTCTACCCATTATCATCTTAGGGGGACTTGGGGCGACGCAACGTTAGACCAAATAGGATCTATGTAACGTGTAAAATTCACCCTATGCAAACCTATACACTTAAGTTACAGGGTACGCAACACTACAGGCTACACGTACCATTACTGTTCAGTTACTATTTTTGCAACTTGTTTTTTGTTTGTCTTTGTTTTTTCTTCAATACCAAGCTACGAACTTAACTATAGATAATGCAGCCATATAACTAACTAGTCTACCATGTTTATTACAAGCTAGCGAGTCTTTATTCAGGGGCTGAGCAAAATGTTACTGTTTAATCTGCTAAACTTCGCGAGGAAAATCTTGGTACTACTTATTGTCTTATATAAATGGAACGTAAATCTATGCTGTCAACTTCCTTACCAAAAAATGTGCAAGACCTACTGTTTACCCTTATGTATTAACTGTATACACTACGCTAGAGGAATGCCTTTGGGGTACCTCTTAAGCATTTGTTACCATCATATGCACTACAAAAATAAAGAATTAAAAAAAAAAAAAAAAAAACGTTCTGCCGAATTCTTTACCCACCCCCAAAGTGGCTGCAAACTCAGAGCCACTAAAGAATCCGTTATACTTGACACTGCACTACCAGGGCGCAATGAACGGAATATTGTATATAGTTGACTTATGGTCCAATTGTCCTATTGATTTATTTTTATTTTTATTTCGATTTTCTTTAAAAAACAGACCCACGGATAGCAAGTCCCATGCCATTACCACCAGCTGGCACTGCCTTAATGATCATGCAATTACTCATAGACAGGGATATGGCTGTAAAAGGGACACCCCACCCACTAGAGAGAGGCCACAACCAAACCCACTACCAAGATGGCACTCAAAATATGCTCCCTAAATGCCAAAGGGTTAAACTCCCCTCATAAACGCCGCTTAGCCTTACGCGAAGCCAAATCACTGGGTGCCCACGTAATGCTTTATCAAGAAACACATTTCCTATGGAGTAAACGACCGAAATTTAACTCCCCGCAGTATCCCATAGATTATCACTCCTGCTACTCAGCAAAAAAAAGAGGAGTATCTATCCTCATCAGCAGAGATGTAGCCTTCTCCTTAATACGCAAAATTGGGGATAAACAGGGACGTTACCTTATACTACAATGCTCTCTGAATAATAATGTATATACCTTAATTAATGTTTATGGTCCTAATGTTAACCAAGGTGATTTTGTTGATGCTTTGATGGGATTGATGTCTGCTCATTCACTAGGGGAAGTGATAATTGGAGGTGACACAAACTTCTTGTTAGATAGCGACTTGGACTCCTTGGGAGGCCCGAACCTGACCACACAAACACTAAAAAGCAGGTCCAAACTGACCACTACAATACGCAACAAACTAACAGCACACAATCTCGTTGACCCGTGGCGAATCACTCATCCCACGGAGAGGGACTATACCTGTCACACTGCAGCTCATAACAGCTATTCGAGAATAGATAGATTCCTACTACACTCTTCTTCCCTTATGAAAGTTGAACGCACTGATATAGGATTAATCACTTGGTCGGACCATGCCCCTATTACGTTACACTTCAGGGAACAATTCCCAAACACAGGAAGGAACAGCAGGAGACTCAATGAACGACTGCTAACAGACCCTGACATAGTTAGGCAAATAGAACAGGATTTACAGTTTTACTTTAAGGAGAACAAGACTCCGGACTCTCCTCTCCCCCAAATTTGGTTAGCACACAAAGCCTTCATAAGAGGCTGCTTTATAAAACATGCCAGCTTCGCAAAAAAAAAAAAGAGGCTCGAAGCATACACGGCCATACTTTTCCGAATTAACCTCTCTAACCCACGCTAACAAACACTCCCCCACAGCAGCCACACACACTAAATTATTATCATTACAATCACAACTGCGAGATCTAGAACTGGCCAAAACAACTTTTCTCACGCACAGGTATAAGCACGGCTTTTTTGCTGCAGGCAATAAAGCCGGAGCAAGGCTAGCTCCAAGATCGCCTCCATCAAAAATCCCAAGGGTGCCACAATTTTGGACCCACAAGGGATAGTAGACGAATTCGCACACTATTATGAAAAACTTTACAATCTAAAAGATGACCAACAGACCATTTGCCCCTCCAAAGCAGACATTGATGCCTTCCTATTGGGAATAGATCTCCCAACTTTATCTCCCACAGAAGCAGAACAGCTTGATCAGCCTTTCACATTAGAAGAGATCACTTCAGTGGTCTCCACACTTCCACTACACAAATCACCGGGACCTGATGGCCTACCTAATATATACTATCGCACCTTCCTCCCCACGCTAGCACAGCCTCTCAATGCAATTTTCAATCACTGCAGGGAAGACGGAGCATTACCAGTAGAAGTTACAATGGCACACGTATCCACACTTCCTAAGCCGGGCAAAAGCAAGGACCAATGTAAAAACTTCAGGCCCATTTCACTGCTTAACAGTGATGCCAAAATCTATGCAAAATTGTTCAGCGAACGGCTGGCGCCGCTCCTACAAAAATTAGTTCACAATGACCAGTCAGGATTTGTGAGGGGTCGGCAGGGCTCCGACAACTCGAGGAAAGTACTAAATATCATAGCGGGGATGGAGAGGGGGCGCCTCGGAGGTCTTTTCCTGGCGCTGGACGCCGAAAAGCCTTCGATAGGCTAAACTGGCAGTACATGACACAGGTACTGCGCAAGTATCAGTTCCCCGAGGGGGCTATCCGGGGGATAATGGCGCTATATGCGAAACCCAGCGCTAGGGTCTCCCATGGAGGCTTCCTATCGCAAACTTTTCACATTACAAATGGGACACGTCAGGGATGCCCATTGTCCCCCCTGCTATACATCCTTTCCCTAGAACCCTTAGCTTGGAAGATCAGACAACACCAAACCATATCCGGCATTAAATTGAGAGACAAGGATTATTGTCTAGCGATGTTCGCGGACGACATCTTTGTGACACTCTCACAACCTGAACAATCACTACCCCAGCTACTAACATTACTGACTGACTACGGTATAGTCTCGTACTACCGCCTAAACAAAGAAAAAACACAAGCCTTACCGATAAATTTACCAGGTCAGATTGTAACTGCCCTAAAAAATTCCTTTGACCTAGACTGGAGAACGACATCCATAACGTACTTAGGAGTTAAGATCGCCACTCCTATTAGCAACATAGTAAAACTCAATTACAAACCCCTCATACATATGTGTACTACAGAACTACATAAATGGAAGAACGCAAAAATGTCATGGCTAGGCCGAGTAAATGCTTATAAGATGATGCTTCTACCGAGGTTACTGTATATATTCCGCATGCTCACAATAGGTGTCCAAACCACAATTTTTAAAGCACTGCAGGCCATATGTAGTTCCTTCATCTGGGGGGGCAAAAGACCCAGGCTACCCCTGGGCCTTCTACAGCAGACAACAACGATGGGGGGAATAGGACTACCTAATATTGGGCTTTATTACAAAGCCTCTATGCTTGCAACGAGCATCCACCTACACGCCCAACGAGGAGCAGCACAGTGGGTAGATATGGAACAAGACCAGCTCCATCACACATCCCTACTTAATTTCATGTGGACACCGCGTTCGCTAAGGGGCCCTAAAGTAGATCTATACCCTACCACGAGTGCATCGATCAGGGTATGGGATACCTACATGTCCTCCCAAGGTTGGAAGAAACTCTTCCACCCAGAAGCTCCCCTAACCGCACTTCAAGTGGTGAATCCCACGATTCCACTAGCTAGATGGGCGCGGTTGGGCATCTCCCAAATTCAAAAAATATGTAAAGGTCAACAAATCATGGACTTCCCCGATATACGAGCCAAATGGGGGGTCCCAGAAAGGGATATCTTCCCCTACTTACAATTAAAACACACTATTGCAGCACACGTGCAGACGGTACCATCCACCATATCTGCCACTACGGTTGCGGCCAGACTTATACCACACAGATGTTGGACAGCCCCGATGAAACCCAAGGCCCTCTCACTTTGCTATAAAGCATTACTAGAACTAGCCCCTCAGAAACCACTGACATGTAAACAACACTGGGAAACTGAGGGGGGAAACGCATTAACGACGGAGGGTTGGCTTCTGGCCCTTAATGGGATCAAAAAATGGACCAAGTGCTACTCACATATTGAAGCACACCGCAAATTACTTTAAAGGTGGTATATGACCCCCGATAGACTACACAAAATCTATCCAGATGTCTCACCCAAATGTTGGAGATGCGATGTAGAAGAGGGGACTCTGCCACACCTGTGGTGGAAGTGTGGGGGGATACAACCGCTTTGGGGGGATGTTCAGACCCTATTAACTGAACTCGCAATTAAGAACTTCCCAATGGACATTACGTCCTGCTTGCTATTGCAATTCCCTGAAAAAATACAACAGAAACACATACAACTAGTAGGAATAATCTTCATGGCCAGACATCTAATTGCCTTAAATTGGAAAACACACCGCTGCCCGAATAAACAACAATTAATAGACAAAGTCCAACAATTCTATATATATGAGAAAATGTCTACTGAAACTGCTAAAGATACAGAAAAGTTTAGAGATGTCTGGGAAGTTTGGGATGGGTGGTATAGGAGAGGGGGATATCGGGAAAAATGAGGAGAACTAAGAGGGAGAATGGGTGCAGGGGCGACAAAAGCATGAGAGCAAGACAGGGACTTTTGTACACTATTATGGAAAATACATGTAGAAAACCGTTAAATGTGACACTCCGTGGTTATCTGAAAGTTTGTTTGTGTAAATACATTTGTTGAGTTCAATTGAATGTACAACAGACCTCACTGAAGGAAATAATAGACTAATATTAAAGTAAAAATCACCTAAAATTAAGTATGATCCTAAGAGAAAATACAGGTCCAAATTGAATTGTAATACCACTCACAGCACCAGGAAAGCCACTTTGTATAGGCTGTTACAAAAAAAAAATAAAAAAAATATTTTGAGCAGAATGGTTTTAATTGGTACATTCATTCTATAATTTGAAGTTCCCTCGTCAATTTCTGGTTTATTGGTAAGATAGGATAAGTAAGCCTACATACCCCTAGTAAATACAATACACATACATCAAAGAAAACATACATTTAGTAGCTTTGAACAGTTCATGGGAAAAATAAGTCACCCAATTTAATTTGCTTAAACATTTAACAGACATATACAACCAAATAGTTAGCAGAGGCTGTGAGCAGATTAGCCATTTAACACAGCAGGTAGTTAGCATTCTGGGCAGTTTATGTGAAAAATAAAAATCACATGAGATTATGTACTACTTAAGTCTTATATTTTCACAGGTGTTTTAAATCAGAGGAAATTCAAAGTGTCAGTCTTAGCCCCATAACAGTTTTCAATGGTTATATAGTGCAGAGGGCACACTGCCCCTGCTTTCTCTTTAGAGAGGCTTCGAAATGCATCAATTTACAAAAAAGAAAGAGGGCATGCTTCATTGGCTGTCAGTTGCCATTATCAAAATGTTTACTTGCATCTCTGATAGCCAAGAACCATCCACCGCAACCATCAGCTTACTTGACAGTCTCACACATCTTATATTATAAGTAAAACACTGACTAGGGGAGGTGCCCTGCCAGTTACTATAAATTTACTGCCATGTACTATAGATTTAGACTTTTTTTTCCATCTTTGCACGTTGTGCTCTTTGAAAAGAACACTCCAGTCACTAACACCACTTATAGCATGGACATGATGCCAAAACCTTTGAAATGCATTTAGGTTGGAGTTCAAGAACAAACCAGGAAGTATCATTTTACCTTGAATGGAAACTGCACACCATAAAATATTTTAGCTTGCTTAGACTGTCCTCTTTCAATATACAAAAAAACGCAAATTTCAACAGAAATTGGCACGTTTATAAAAGAATCGTGACAACCAATGGCTGTCAATCGGACAACCAGTCCAGTTACTTTCTGCCTCCAAAGGCAGCAATTGTCCAGAGCACCTGTCTTTAAAAACACATCTTGAGTCGCATTTTGAAGTCTGTGATTGGACAGCCACAGAAAGTCTGGGCTGGGGAAGAAGGGAAGGCTTGCAAAGGTTTCAGACAAGAGATCTGCAGCTTTGCAAGCGGTTTTTAAATATAACCCAAATAAAAAAATGCATTATTAAAAGCATGCAAATTTTCATTTGGATGTATCTAATAAACAGTGATTTTTTTATGGTTTTATTTTTTGGGGGCAGTGGAATGTCTCTTTGAAATATTACTCCAGGTATCATAACCACTAAGGGATTATAAGTGTGTAGAGTTTTTATGTCTCATTAGGTATTTTGCCTTTTAGCTAAAAAGGAGCAAAGTGATTTTTGAGTGTAGAACGTACCTAAGAGGTTCAGTCTTGACGTTGCAGGTGAGCTGACACTTTAATGACCATTGTAATGCATCTAAAAACTTCCAGTGATTGTAGCATATGCTAGCTTTAGTGTACTTATAATCTTAAGCTAATATGAAGCCTCCTGCCAATAATAAAATTAAGTCTCTCTTTACTAGAACTCCACAGCAGCACATTAACACAGAGAGAAAAACAACCAATCAGAAAAAAGTAAGGATCAATAAAAAACCCCTCCCAACCAACTACTTCCTCTTCCAGGCTGCGACAAAACAAAGAACAGTACAAACAAATAAATATAACGGCAGTCCTAGAAGAAAACAGATCCAGCGGATGATAGTCAGCCGGAAAAATTATTTGAACGTGGAACCCTGGATGAAACTTTAAACTGAAATGAGATAAACAATCGGAAAAATTGACATTAACTAATGAAATGTACGGAGAAAAAAACAAATGTGCTCCAAAAGGATGAATCCACACCTGTTATGGACAACAACCATCTGATCCATCACGCCAAGGTAGTAGAAGAGACCGGTTTGTGAGGTCGTACATAGGAGACCTGCAATTGTCCGGAGCGAGAAGGGCAAAGCGGAGTTGTAATTGCCACGTAACAAGATAGGGCTGCCACCACGCAGAGCTTAGGGAAGTCCCGGAAATATGGGTAGAAAATAGTCGTCGAGTTCGACTTGGTACACCTAGACACCGAGAAGGTCAAAAGGAAAAAACGGAAGGAGATGAGGCATAGCAGGAGAGCAAATTTAGCAGAAAATTGTTGAAGGGACAGATCTTTATTATCCGGCCAATCTTGAAGACACTATAAGTGTGTACGTCCCAGAGGGAGGAGTACTTAGGTTTTTGAGGTCTTGTTGGCCTGATGCCCCTGAGGAGTCTGCAAACACATGAGCCGCCAAGATCGCAGACCTGGCTACATTAACCGAATGATACGACCGTCCCAGGTCAAACAAATGAGATAGGAAGTTCAAACCACTGGATACAGGGGCTGTAAAGGGATCGGTATTCAGTTCAAGGCACCAACGACACCAAGTGTTCCATGCGGATAAGTAGGTTCCTACCCAACTGCGATAGGTAGTCGACATTACAGATTCCCCTGAAAGAGTCCAGGCCGCTAAGCAGAGGTTGCCGTCCACTAAAAGAGGATGGAGATTGCCTCACGGGTCCGAGAGGAGCGTCTGCGGGGATGGCAGGAGGAGAGGGTCCTGATACAAAAGCTCCAGAAGTTTCGTGAATTAAGCCTGGCCTTGCCAAAGTGGGGTTAGTAACACTAATGACACACGTTGACGTTGTACTTGCAGGCGGACTCTGGAGATCATAGCTAATGGAGTAAACGAATAAGCTCCCCGAGAAGGCCATTCCCGAAGAAATGCATCCACCGCTGTGCAACTCAAGTCCAGGAGCCAATTGAAGTAAGTCGGGACCTGGAAGTTTGTCCTGAAGACGAAGAGGTCCACTGTGAACGGACCCCTCCTGTCTGAGATCTCAAGGAACACTGGACAATGGTGCCCAGTGTCTGGAGAACCAGTCTGCAGTCAGGTATGACACTCCTGGGAGATACTCCCCGCCTGCAGAGTGATGTTGCGTTGGAAGCAGAAGCTGTAAATTTCCTTTGTTACCTCCGAAAGTATCCGGGAGCAGGCTCCTCCTAGGCGTTTGATGTATTGCACGGATATGTCGATATGTTGTCCATCCTGAGTAGAACGCAACAATCTGATAGGTGGTTCGCGAGGCTCTTGCAAACGAGCCTGTAATCAGTTCCAGGCAATTTATGTGGCACTCTGTCTCCATCTCCAACCAGGGGCCTCCCGTGGTCCCGCACAAGTGGCTCCCGGAGCCCAAAGTCTCGTGGCCGACTCCAATACGAAGTACGGGGTCGGACCGAAAATCGCTTTACAGTTCCAGGCTGACATATGAAGCAGCCACCCATGTTGACATCCGGAGTGAGAGGGATCACTTGGTCTTAGGGGGGTCTCCTGCATAGGAAGCAGGGTGAAGGGGGCCCAGCTAGATCGCCTGAATCGATGCAGAGAAGAGACCCACTACGCGGGCCAGCATTCGGAGTGGGATCCGGTCTTGTCGCACTATCCTCCGCATTTCTATCCGAATGGTGGAGATCTTGGACTGAGGAAGGCATAGGAGGCACTCCGTCTCGTCTATTTCGAAGCACAAGAAGTTGATCACCTGTGTCGGTGTGAGGGCTGATATATCCCGGTTAACCACGAAACCCAGCGACTCTAAAAAGGAGATCGCAGAGAGCGTCTGAGAGTTTAGCCTGGAGGGTACCACGCAAAATATCAGAAGATCGTCCAGGTAGATGATACAAAGCACACCACTGGACCGGTGTCGTGCAGGTTTTAGCAGTTTGGTGAAACACCACGGTGCCGAGCTGAGGCCAAATGGTAGGCAGGTTAACTGGCAAGGTCTGCCATTCCAGAGAAATAGTCGGCTCGTCAGGTCCACCGGTACAGACAGATGAGCGTCCTTCAGGTCGTGTGAACCAATCCCTGGGGAGGAGAAGGTGGATGGATGCCCTCCATCTTGAAGTGCCGGTAAATGACAAAGGCATTAAGGTTCCTAAAGTTTATCACTGTGCGGAATTCCCCGGCCTTCTTCCTCACCAGGAATATTGAACTAAAGAAACCTCCCACGTCCGGTCCCACTGGATTGTGCCCTTCTTGAAAAGGGCACAGATTTCAGCATCTATCAGTTACTGTTGTTTCCCTGAACACACAGGTGTTGGGGGGCAGGGTGAGGGGGTGAACCTGTGTCGGCGTGGAATGAAAGTCTTTGCTCAGGGTAGTATAGAGTTTTACGTACTTGTTACGCTCCTTCATGAAGGGTTCTCCCAAGAGCAGATCCTTGGCCTAGTTCTTTCAACCCAAAGTCCTCTGTTCTGTGCAGAGCGCCATGTTGGTGTTGCCCAGCATGCAAATGGAGCGAGGGGGCCCAGTCTCGTATGGTAGCTGCGTCCAGGGCGGCCCCCTGAGAGAAGGCCTCGTTCGCAAGCATGAGGATTCTGGCCTGGGGGCCCAGCATATCCAACAGCTTATCCTGCGCCAGTCGGAGGCTGCGCTCGACCAGTTTCCTAGGGTCACGCCCGGTAAGTGGAGTCCATGGTAAGTGGAAACCATGGTGTCAAATTCCGTGGTCATCGTGACCTCATCCAGCAAAGTGGGCCTGGGGCATTCCAACCGTAATCTCTCTACCTCCCAGTCTAAAGGTCTGTGGACCCAATAATGCACAAACTGTGCCAGGTGGTTGGGGAAGAACCATTCATAGGATCTGGGGTGCCTGATGGTTCGTGGGTTGAAGAGAGACTCGCCCGGAGAGTCCAGGGACGCATCCTCATCCAGCTGAAAGGCGGGCTCTGTTTGTGTAGGAGGAACCTCAGAGTCTGGGGGCCACATGGAGTCATCAAACTCGTCCTTACCCAACTGTTATATTCGGAGGGCAACTGGTCTGCCCGCCATTCATCTAGTATGGATAGAGGTGGGGGAGGTAATGAATCCTCCTCCTCGCCGGAGAGGTGTCTTTGCCGGGTGGGTGAGTGTGAGACCACTTGTCTCTGGCGCTTCACTGGAGTCTTGCCCTTCTGGGCGCGTGGCTCAGGGCCTTCACCTTGCTTAGGCACACTTGCCGGTTCTCTCCTGGGAGAGTCCGATGTTGTGGAGTCTTCTACCGTGTGGGGGGGTACCCATAGAGCCTCTTTCCTGTGGCACTTGTGGGAGGGCCCTAGCCAGGACTCTCCACAGAGCCGGCCACTGCCACATTAATCATGGCCTGTAAGCCTTGTTCTTGGGCAGAGGGTCCCATAGCAGGAAAGATTGTGCTTGCAGCGTGACACCTACGGCAGAATAGAACAAGTATCACAAAGAGAATAGCCGGGGCAGCACCCCAAATATTACGGCAGTGGTATATAAATAGCCAAACTGGGGTCGCCCAGTGGCAATTGCACAGTTAGAGCAGGCCAATCCTGGGGCACAGACAAGGCAGGCCAATCATGGGGCACAGTTAGAGCACTATGCAGTAGAAGTACAGACCAAATAGTGCCTGCCGGCACACAAGCCCCTCAAAAGAACAGATTACACAAGGCAGATCCTGGGTGGGGAGAGCAGCCACGAGGCGACCATGCACCAAAATGGAAACTCTGGGAGCTGCAGCTCCCACATTGGCCCCCCTTTCCCCCCACACTAGCAGCCGCAGCAAACTCCGCCCGTGTTTGGTGACGGAAGGCGGGTGCGGCAAGGGTACAGAAGGCCCATGAGGGTCCTGCACGATGGCGTGAGGCAATAATCAGTGAGAGCAAACACGTGAGGTCGCCGGAGACGTACTCCACGGGCCCGCCGCTCGTGGAATTGGGGAGGCAGCTAGACAGCAGTCTCCTGCGATTCCCGAG
Organism: Pelobates fuscus; assembly: GCF_036172605.1. Classification (NCBI taxonomy): domain Eukaryota; kingdom Metazoa; phylum Chordata; class Amphibia; order Anura; family Pelobatidae; genus Pelobates; species Pelobates fuscus. Next base: position 232,117,800 of record NC_086317.1, read on the forward strand.
CAGATATCAAATAACAGAAACCAAACACCGCCAAGGAAGGTATCTAAGAGACAGAGGAGTAAGTGTAGTAATAGCTAGGATAGTGAGGAAACGGAAAAGGAGGGGAAAGTAACTAAAAGAAAAAGTAATCCCCAATATGAGAAATAACAGTCTCAATAGTATATAGATAGAAATAAAGCTCTGTAACAGAAAAGGAAACAATACTGGACAATAAGTATAGTCACTAACAAAAGGTATAGATATATTTAAATAATCCCACAGGCACCCACTAAGAGCAGGAAACAGTGGTACTCTGACCTGTCCTTGATGCAGAGCAGCAAAGAAAGAGGGAGTAGTTGGTTCCGAGGGGACTTTTATTGATCCTTACTTTTTTCTGATTGGTTGTTTTTCTCTCAGTGTTAATGTGCTTCTAGTAAAGAGAGACTTAAGTAAATATGAAGCCTCCTGTAAGGTTATAAAATTAAAATGTGCATAGAGATTTGAGATAGAAAAACGTAACCTGCGCACTATTTTTCTGTGTATTTGAGCTAATTAATAATATGACCATTACTGCCACCCAGGAAAAGTGGAAGTTTGAGCACAGAGCTTAAACTTGTATTACACAGCCGTGTTACAGCACCGCCGCCTTCTCTATTTGTGTACTGTTAAAGGGACACTATAGTTACCAGAACAACTACAGCTTATTGAATTTGTTCTGGTGAGTAGAATCATTACCTTCAGGCTTTTTGCTGTAAACACTGTCTTTTCAGAAAAAATGCTGTGTTTACATTACAGCCTAGTGATAACCTCACTGGCCACTCCTCAGATAGCAGTTAGAGATCCTTCCTGGGTCATGGCTGCCTAAAATGCATCCAAACATTCAGTATGTCCTCCCTCTGCATGCAGATACTGAACTTTCCTCATAGAGATTCACTGATTCAATTCATCTCTATGAGGAGATGCTGATTGGCCAGAGCTGTGTTTGAATCATGCTGGCTCTGCCCCTGATCTGCCTCCTTGTCAGTCTTAGCCAATCCTATGGGGAAGCACTGTGATTGGATCAGGCTACCAATTCTGATGATGTCAGCAGACTGCTTGCTTTTCTGATTCAAACAGCATGCAAAGCTACAGCTTCAGGCTTGAATACAGTAATATTTTGCTATATTTATGGAGGCATGATGGGTCCACGGGGGCTAGATGGTAGTTTTTACACTTTAGGATCAGGAATACATGTTTGTGTTCCTGACCCTATAGTGATCCTTTAATGTTTAACAAATATGTGTAGGGGTTTATTTTTGTCTCCGAGATTTTGCCTTTAAGCTGAAAGCTGAATAGTTAGCAGATGAGTTTACACTTTAATAGACATTGAAGTGGAACTTAAGACCTCCAGTTATATAGATATGCATAAGGATCGTAAATAGTGCGCAGTTAATTTTTTTGTTTTTCATCCATTTTACGCTTACCTGGCCACGATAAAAACAGTAGGTCCTTATCTAGGTCCTGCCAGAGGCCAAGCACCAAGAATAGATGCGGAGTTGCATCTTGCTTCTACAGGGTTGCAGAAGCCGGATCCTGACATTCATTCATTGGCAGAGAACTTCAGCTGAGCGCCAATAGATGAGTGCTTGTGATTAAGCACAGAATTAACATTGGTCAGCCTTGAACTCTCATTCCAAGCAGTCTGGTGAAATGTGCTTGAGGTGAATTTACACCTCTGGCAACATCAAAGGACATTTGTCATGGTACCTATAACTTTTTTTTTTTTACATTTTATCCTTAGAATACAAAAGGATAGTGTTTACAGATATAATCACAAGACATAACAATAGTTTTATTTTATAATTGATTTTGTATTATTCCTTCTATGTCAGGGGATAAAGAGGAAAAGAGAGAAAAAAAAAAGTAATAAATAAAGAAAACGATCAAGGTGTCAGGAGAGGAGTATTAAGAGGCAGTTGTAAGTGCCCTCGTGAGGTATTGGCGTCTGGGTTTAGGGGGAACCATCTAGATCTAAATTGTTGGCTATAAATTAACTGATTCATGCGCATCTTTTGGTCTGAGATCTATTATTGGCTTGGTTTACATCTGGATTTGGAAAATTAATTGATTTAAACTGTAAACAGGGAATTATTAAAAGTTTAGCTGGAAGTTTTAAAGGTGACCAGTCCATATGAAGTAGAGCCACCTGTGGGATTCTATTTAGTTTAATTTTTAATAGATCATCTAGTTGTTCAAATACCTGGGACCATCATTTCTTGATCTTTATACATTTCCACCATATGTGGATATAATTATATAATTACCTTCTTTTAAGCTACATCTCCAGCATATAGCAGAATTCACATTTGATAGTTTTGCTAAGCGTTATTTACATTATAGTAGGTTTCTAATAGATTAAGGCAATTAAATGCTAAATGAGTTTCATATATAGCTTTGCCCCAATCTTCTGTAATCCATTTTACTCCAAGATCTTTTTCCCAGGCATGTAAAGCTGTAGGAGGTTTTATTTTATTTTGTTTTAAGCAATGTATGGGCTCGAGAAACAATTTTTCTTGGTTTTGTAATATCGAACAGGTATTTCAGCTTGGAATCAATTTCTAGAAGATCTAATTATATAGGTTTGTTTAAATAACTTCTTATTCTTAGAAAATTAAACGTTTCAATAGATGGTAGTTGAAAAATTTCTACTAAGAATTTTTTGAATTCCGATCAGGACCTGTTCTTCATTTCTTCCTACCTGCTCTAGTTTTCTGTAAAACATAAGACAAAGTAGGGACTATTTGTCTTATGGTGGTTTTCTATGCCTGACCATCGGAGGAGCAAAGTGTGCTTCATTTCCGGTGGTCAGAGAAATTTTCCCACAATTCTTAGCTTTCCTCCCTGTTCCCGCGATGCTTCCTGTCACTTTTCCCGAATGTGCTGTCACTTTTCCCGAATGTGCTGTCACTTTTCCCGAATGTGCTGTCACTTTTCCCGAATGTGCTGTCACTTTTCCAGAATGTCCTGTCACTTTTCCAGAATGTCCTGTCACTTTTCCAGAATGTCCTGTCACTTTTCCAGAATGTCCTGTCACTTTTCCAGAATTTCCTGTCACTTTTCCAGAATGTCCTGTCACTTTTCCAGAATGTCCTGTCACTTTTCCAGAATGTCCTGTCACTTTTCCAGAATGTCCTGTCACTTTTCCAGAATGTCCTGTCACTTTTCCAGAATGTCCTGTCACTTTTCCAGAATGTCCTGTCACTTTTCCAGAATGTCCTGTCACTTTTCCAGAATGTCCTGTCACTTTTCCAGAATGTCCTGTCACTTTTCCAGAATGTCCTGTCACTTTTCCAGAATGTCCTGTCACTTTTCCAGAATGTCCTGTCACTTAGACATAACGCCGGCGAAACTACCGAATTGCGTCCTAACAGAATAAGAAAACGGTTTGTTCATTCATGTTAGGACGCAATTCGGGACTTTGTTCATATCAGAATTTCATTCAAATGAATGAAACTCCGATTCTATTTGTGCCTCGGCTGCATCTTGCAGTCACTTAGTAGATAGCTCCCTGATACCATGGGAATAAAGATTACTTAGTATTAGTAAATAATCTGCCCCTACTCGCTATACCGCGAGTAGGGGCATGTTTACTAAACAGTGAGCAGCCTGTGTTTAAAAAAAAACAAAAACAAAAAAAACCTATTGTCCTCCCCCCCCGAGCAGCGGGTGGGTGCCATAAATAAAAATAAGGGGGTGGTGGGGGAACGATTGTCCTCCCCACCCCCACCCGTACCCCTCAGCAGTGGGTGGGGGCCTAAATGAAAATGTACCCCCCCCCAAGGTGACTATGGCTCCCCAAGCCCCTAGTCACACACACCCCCACCCAAAACAAAAATGTATAATCCCCTACCTACCCCCCTCGCCCTAAAAATAGTGAGGGGGGGAATAAAAGAACTAAGTAAAAAAAAAAAAAAAATAATAATAATAATAATAAATAAACTTACCGTTTGAGGTCTTTTTTTCTAAAATCTTAATTTTTCAGCCCCAAAAAAGGGCAAATAAAAACCATATTACCCATCAAACTTGTAAAAATTTAAATAAACCCGAATGCAAAAAAAAAAAAAAAAAACGCAGAATATGAAAAAACCTGATCTCCGCTGGGCGGGGAAAGGCCTTCCCATGCCCTGCAATTAGGCTCAGAGCGCTCCGATTGGTTAGCTTGGAGTCCAAACAGAGTGCTCTGTGTCATTTTACACAGTGTGGCAAAATTACAAAGAACTTTCCCACGCTGTGTAAAATGATTCATAACACTCTGGTTGTTTGGCTTGAAATCCAACCAATCAGAGTGCTCTGAGTCAAATTGCAGGGAGTGGGAAGGCTTTAGAATATATATTTTTTGCGCTCTGTTTTTTTTTATTTTTGACAAGTTCGACAGGTATTATGATTTTTATTTGCCCTTTTTTGAGCTGAAAAATAAAGATTTTAGGAAAAAAAGACATCAAATGGTAAGTTTTATTTATTCAAAACCAGGTAATATGGGGGGCTTAGGGGCATTTTGGGGTGACTAGGGGTTCAATTAGATGTATTGGAGTCGGGAGGAGAGGGGCTTAAAAAAATAAAAAAAAATTTAAAAAATACGGGTTTCGGCCATGACAGTGCTGCTTTAATAGTTATCCCTACAGATGTTCAATAGACAGAGAGAGCTACAACAGCATCCACTTCAGAATGTCATCCCATACAAACTCTCTCATGCCTGGACACTCCCAAACTAAGACAAGCATTTCAAATCCAGGAGTCATTGAAACAGAAAGCTAGTAACAAGCCAAACATCAGGAAAGGTGTAATTTTGAATGGACAAAATATTAAACAAGTTCAGGCACATTAAAGCACCACTAAATAGATAATGGTAACATAGAAATGCAGTTGATCAAATGCTAAGAAAAGATTCTGTTTGGAATAACATGGCTGAGATCATCTAATTATGATCTCAGCCAATTGAGAAGCAGTGGCCAAAGGGAGAACTGCACACAGAGGAGAATTAAGGTAAGCATTTTGGGAGAGAATTGTAATAGTATAACACCGTCAGGCATACATGTTTATTTGCCTAACATAGTGTTCCTTTAATCCAATGAGCTCCCATCATTCTGCAGCTGCTTACGTTCTTCAATAATTCTGGGAGATCAGAGCCATCAACTTCCACTGGGGCATACCGGTAGATTGAGATCCCTGCCATAGGAGAACAGAAGTGCAGGCCTATCTTCAATTTGTGTCTAAAAATAAATAAATGGATAAATGTTTTAAAGAACACCAGAACAACTGGTTTACAGATCCGGTCTTTTCCAGACAACGTAAAAACATTGCCAATTAAAATAAATAGTAATAGTTATCATGGCATAATGTAATAATAATGTTTTGGATTGAAAATGCTACATATGTTGAAAGATTTATGTTGCTTCTTCCATCACATTGTCTGATTTGGGGGTGGGGTGGGGGGTTATACATTTTGCTCATAAAAAGCAAAAGTATTATTTTTAAAGTTCAGTGGCACTTTAATGTTCTCTAGCTCTCGGCACTAATAGATGGACCCTGCTGTCTCTAATAAACAACTGCCTTCCGACATTCACAAGTATATACGTGAAAGCTTATATAAAGTGGAAGAACTCTACATGAAACTGCACATGTAGGCTTTTTAGCCAACTACAGGAAATGTTTATTCTTCACGTTTTTGTGCTTGGGAATAGTTTTTTTGAGGGTGTATTAAGTATTAAAGGAAAAAAAATAATAATAATATATATATATATATATATATATATATATATATATATATATATATATATTTATTGGTAGTAAGATACACTTAGAATATATTCTATATATATATATATATATATATATATATACATATATATATATATATATATATATATATATATATATACATACACACACACACACACATATATATATATATATATTTGTGTAAGGGGCAAATAGCCGTATATGGAGTAAGGATCCAGCATAAGCGTAGGATAGTATAAAGGGAGCAAGTCGGTTGTGGTGTGCCGAGACCGACGATACGGTAGGCCTGTAAATAAAGAGGGCCCACCAAGGAGTAAGAAAGTAAAGTAAATGGAAAGAAAAGAGAAAGTGTTGAAATGAGGAGTGGGTGGGAGGGTCATTCTGATGCTGACCTCAAGCGATATGAGTCAGGTAAGGGGTGTCCCTTATATAGGGGAGTGAATTAATTTAAGCCCCTCCCACAAATACAGGCCAAACGGCCTTAATACTTGTGTAAGGGGCAAATAGCCGTATATGGAGTAAGGATCCAGCATAAGCGTAGGATAGTATAAAGGGAGCAAGTCGGTTGTGGTGTGCCGAGACCGACGATACGGTAGGCCTGTAAATAAAGAGGGCAAAAATGAATAATCAAAGATTTAATACAGTCAACAAATATATACAAATTAACCAGACATTTCCTTAAATGCATTACAGTATTTAATTCCTGGAAGAATTTTGAAGGTAGGAATCTAGGACCGAAAGTGAACACCATTTGTTGTGGGTAGGATAGTATGTTATCTCTACTGTTGGTCCGTGTTGACTCGTTTCGGAATGTGGTAGAGCCAATAGGTAATGATATATGTGTTTACGTACGTGGGATCGTTGAAGACAATGATCTGTCTGAGTGGTGGTGATGGTAGTGAATTCTCTGGCCTGAGAAAGGCATAAAAGGCAATGTGCATGGCTGGTAATGGCCGACTTGGTAGTATAATTGAATGTTTGTAGATCTAATAGGTCCGATAAGGATGAAAAGTTGGATGGCTATTGGTAATCTCTGAGAGGAACGTGGGAGAATGGATTCCTGAAAACCTCTGAGTATATTCTTGTCTGGTATGATAGCATGAAGTTATGGTAGTTTTGGCCATAGGTTATCCTGTGTTGTTGAATGCCTGTAAACTATATAATTAATGGTGTGTGAGATAGTTTAAGTTTAAGGTGGCAAAAAGAAGCAAAACCTAGGAGAATGTTATGACACAGGTTGAGCTATGTCGTGTTCCAATGAGATTCTTTAAGCCAGGTGAAAAGCTGTTTTATGTGTTCTACAAGTATGGGACGAAAGTGCTAGGTGGGATAGTGCATGCTATGCTGCATGAGTATGTCTAATCCATGATTTTGTCTCTGGAACGAAAGCGTGGCCGTGACTGTATGGGCGGCTGTAGGAAGCGTATGATGAACATGCCTGGAATATAAATTAGACAATTATCGGCAGGGATGTATACCCCCGTCTGGTACATGAAAGTGAAATGTGATAAGTGGCCAACCAAGTGAGTTCCCCAGAAATATCATGACCTTATGGAGGAGTAGTGGCGATTGTTGATGATATGACCTAGTTGTGCCTAGTTGTCAGAGTAACAACGGATTGATGACCCTGACCATGATTTACCCCATGCCACAGCAGCTGCTACAATGGGGTAGATCTCCCAAAGGGGCTGAGGTGGTGGAAAAATTTCCAAACCTGGATGCCATGGCCAACAGCTCCAAAGCAATCGTTCCTGGTAGATCGCTGCCAAACCCGTGGTAGACGCCGCGTCTGACCATCTGGTTGGAGAAGTGTCAGACAATCCTGGAAGGAACATGCTTTTACCATGCCAAATGGTTAAGAAATTCCCCCCCATGTGCAGGTCTGCTGTTGCTGAGGTGTCTAGGGACATCATCTGATCATCATGTTGGAAGTGTGGAAAAAAGGGGAAAGTACTCTGGATGTGAAAGTGTGGTCTTGTGGTATGATTGGCATGGCAAAATTAAGGAACCTGGTAGGGATTGTAGTTTCTTGCAGTTGTAAGTACTAAGCAGGAGGTAGTGATTGATGTAGATGAGAATGTTCCCTATTTGTCTTGTGGTAACTTGCGTGTATGGATGCCGACTCAAGTCATATGCCCAGTAATGTGATGATAGTGTCTGGGCCTTCTGTTTCTTATGGGGTACTGGGACGCCCAAGTGGTCAACCAGACTAAGCTGCCGTGAGGCTTCTAGTGAAAAATATGTTATCTTTGATCAACAAGAAGTCTTCTAGATAGTGTATGACTGTAAGACCTCTGGATATGTTATCATAACCAGCACAGAGTATCTGCAAATATCGATAGTAGTCTAATCTGTAGCTCGAAAGTTGAGCGGGGAAAGGATTGCCCAATTTATGCCATGTAAGTGCCAGTGTGTAGGGTAGATGGTAGCCGTTTACAGCGTTGATGATATTGGTCTTACTTAACCAAGCTTCAACCCATGCTTGAGTGATAGCTGTAAAGGTAGATCAATGGTGTTGTATAGTAAGAAAACTCCTCGGAGGGTATGAGGGAGTTGAGACTTGGGGTAGCGGAGGTGTGTGGTGCCAATAAGTCTATGGTTAGTCTTTGTTTAAGGGAAGATTCCTTGTGACAATACCAATGTGTTTGTGTTTGGTGCCATGCTGTAAATGGTGGAGATTGGAAGACCCCTCTGCAAATCTTGGCTGTGAGTGTGTTTACAGCCAATGGTTTTGTTGTGCTGACTGTAAGTGAGGGCATGCTATATTCCTTGAAGGTGTGTTTATGATACCTGTATGGGAGCCCTTTGAAGCTCCAGAGCTTTAGTAAATCTACTACAAGTCTGGAAGGGTGATGAGTCAGTAGTGTTGAAAATGCATTGGTGTGTACAGATGGTGAGTACGTTATTTGTAAGTTGTATTGGGACACATGGTTTGTCATGTGCCCTGAACCATTTGAACATATATGCAACAGTCTATATGCAATGCAACTACTCATATCAATGGTCTCTGGTAGTTCAGAGGTGCTGGTACCTGGAGCCTGAGAGCGCTCGTCCATTTGTTTGGGACAAAATCCCTTCTGTATGGGTACCTGCAAAAATAAACATCTCTACATATTCCAATTGCCAACCCAACCAAGGGATGGTCAGTTCCCGATTTACCTGGAATCCCTGGATCTGACCACCACAGATACATCATCATACATATATATGCCTTGCTTCCCCAATGTGCTGACATCATACATGCAGGGTTAACGTCTTGTGTGTCATAAGAATTGATTGTACCAGGTAACCGAGTTTTGGTTGGTGCTGGTTGTACAGTAGCGTGAGACCCAGCCTTGTGAGGGCTGTGGTGACCAACTCAAGATTGCCAGTCTGTCATAAATTTTTTGGCTCATGAGTTTATGAGTGAGGCTAGTATAGCCTGGGTGTCACCTGAGTTGATGTAGCTGGGCCTTCCCCTGCCTCCGTGTTGTCCGTTGATGTATGGAGGAGTTTGAATAACTCTGCGTTCCTTGCTGTAGCAGGGTAGGGGATTTGTCACCTCCTTAGGTCGGTGGTAATGTGTGGGATCGTCCAGGATCTGATTGCTGCTGGACTAGCAACATCTCCTCTGCTTGAAGGTGTATCAATTCTAGCCGGGGTGCTAGGAAGAGGTGATTCTTCACCATCTTTTTGAGAAATACTTAAATAACAATAAAGACTGCAATTATTATTTGTACCCAGGGTTCTTGTACTGGCTTGCTAGCTAAGCCGTAAGGCGAAACGATTAGGCTTGGTGTTTTTTGGTGACTGGTGAGGCCCTGCTAGTTGCCAAGTGGCTTGAGAGGCTCTATCTATGCTTGGCGCGAGGGGATTTTGAGTGGCCACCAAATGTTGTGGCAGGATGTTGGCCTCTCGGTGACAGTAACCAGAAAATAGGAAGGGGAGTGACAGGTGAGGCCCTCTCTATGATACAATGCGAGGCGGCTAGCTCACGAGTGGCCCGAGGGGTGTATGCCTCCGAGTGTGAGGCGGGGTGTTGGCCTCGCGGGACCACTAACCGAAGCATAATGCAGAGAAAAAAGGGGGTAATACCTATTGGGCCCTAGAACCCTAATTGCCAGTATACTATTACTATTCCAGGGAAGGTAAGAGTTGAATAACTACTTGAGCAGGTGTATGTACTTGGTAGTATGGTATTGAACCTGACAATCCCTATAGGTTTTTTAGTAGTAACTGTAACCTGAATGGATAAAATTGTATGGCATAAGGAAATATGGCATAGACCAAGCTTATCTTAATACGTACAGTATATGTGAAAAGTAAAGTGCCGTGATGTGTAAATATTAAACATCGTAGCCATACTGGTTAAATATGTATCAATCTTAACCCATTAAGTGCCGTATGTACAAGTGAAAATGTGGTCTGTCTCCACCTTGTATGTTGTATGTCCCCTTGCTAGGGGAAAGTCTGTTGCGTGAGCAGCGTGCTGTGAAAAATGTATGTGAACTATATTACCAGTTACGTATATACAGATGCGTCTGCTATTGTGTAATAATATATGTATTTATACCAGATGTTGATATAGTGCTTGCTATGTGAATTGTTGGATGTCTTATTGAATGGTAGGGGTCAGTGAACATGGTGTTGCAAAATGCAAGTGCACTGGAGATTTGCCGAGTGCCCTATAGGTGGCAGTGTAGTTGGATACTGATTGGTATGTGAAATGTTGTTTGTCTGTTGACCTATAGGTGTCAGTGTTTTGGTGTTTGTAAAACCCCATGAAAATTATCAATGTACTTGACAGACCTGTAGGTGGCAGTGTTGATAGAACCACTGTTGGTCTTGATGTGAAATGTAAATTATTGTGAATTAAACCTGAAGTTGAGCCCGTGCTGGAGTTTAATTTATGGTTATGTTTAAAACAATCTTATGTGTAATTTATATTGGCTGGAAAATTGTATATGACATGTGAAGACTGTTTTGCTGTTGACCAGTAGGGGTCAGAAATGCTGATTGTATGTTAAAATACCCTTTAACCCCTTAAGGACCAAACTTCTGGAATAAAAGGGGATCATTACATGTCACACATATCATGTGTCCTTAAGGGGTTAATCCTACCGTTTGGCAGATAGGAGTCAGTATAAAAGCGAAAATGCTGTAGTTAGTTTGTTTGCTTATGAAGTGAAATAAAGTCTGAGAAGCCTATAGTATACCGATTGACCGGAAGAGGTCAGCATGTAGGCGAAAATGCTGTGGTTAGTTGGTTTGTACATGAAGTGCAATAATGTCTGAGAAGCCTGTAGTACACTGAATGACCGGTAAGGGTCAGTGTGTAGGCGCAAATGCAGTGGTTTGTTGGTTTGTACATGAAATGCAATAATGTCTGAGAAGCCTGTAGTACACTGAATGACTAGTAGGGGTCGGTGTGTAGGTGAAAATGCAGTGTTTTGTTGGTTTGTACATGAAATGCAATAATGTCTGAGAAGCCTGTAGTACACCAAAAGACCAGTAGGGGTCAGTGTGTAGGCGAAAAAAGAGTTGTTCGTTGATTTGTACATGAAATGCGATAATATCTAAGAAGCCTGTAGTACACCAAAACCGGTAGGGGTCAGTGTGTAGGTGAAAATGCAGTGGTTTATTGGTTTGTATATGAAAATGCAAAAAACGTCTAAGACGCCTGTAGTACATCGAATGACCGATCGGGGTCAGTGTGTAGGTGAAAAATGCGGTGGTTGGTTGGTTTTTACATGAAATGCAATAATGTCTGAGAAGCCTGTAGTACACTGAATGACCGGTAGGGGTCAGTGTGCAGACGAAAATGCAGTGGTTTGATGGTTTGTACATGAAATGCAATAATGTCTGAGAAGCCTGTAGTACACCGAATGGCCGGTAGGGGTCAGTGTGTAGGCGAAAATGCAGTGGTTCGTTGGTTTGTACATGAAATGTGATAATGTCTAAGAAGCCTGTAGTACACCCAAAGACTGGTAGGGGGTTTAAACAAATGATATGCATGAACATGCAATAGTTTTAGAACAGACTTAGACAAAATGCAGCCGTAAAGTGAGGACCTGACCCGTGAATGGTGCCGTGGGACTGATGCCTGGCGTAACGGGTAGATCGACTTACGGTTTGTGAGTCACTTGGGCACCATCCATGGCGATGGATTGAAGAAAGAAGGTGGTAGGCCGGATTCCTGACACAGCTCTGCTTAGAAAACCTCATGGAGTAATCAGGTAAAATGGCGTCTGGATGACCCGGAAGTGGAAATCATTCTGATGCTGACCTCAAGCGATATGAGTCAGGTAAGGGGTGTCCCTTATATAGGGGAGTGAATTAATTTAAGCCCCTCCCACAAATACAGGCCAAACGGCCTTAATACACACACATATATATATATATATATATATATATATATATATATACACACACACACAATTTCCTATGTCAAATATTTATGTCCCTATGTTCCTTAGTGAATGCTTCAAAATAGTTTATTCACTTTTTTTAAATATATTGTTTAGATTTAAAAATATTGGATTGCTATAGCTGTGTAGTTATAACACATTATGTTGCCTTCTTAATGATAAATGGGTGTATAAGGAACTGCAACGCGATCGATGCCTTGAAACGGTTAAAGAGAAACTGAACAATGATTTGCACTGCTGCTTTATGCTCTGTTACTTTCTCTTGTATTGATCAAATATAAATTAAAAGTTAATGTGCAATGCCTTACTTTGCATTACCTATAATCAATATTGCACACATGTGGAAGTATTAAAGGGAAACCCCTGGGTAGATGGACGGGGTGAATTTTCCTAGAAACATTAATTACACTGTTTGAGAATTTGTCTGTGTGTTCCTACTTATGTATATGTGTAGCGAATTAGATGCATCTCGCAACGTGGCATTTCATTGGCTGGCGGCTAGAGTTAACTGATTATTTAGACCAGGCTTCCTCAAACTCCGGCCCTCCAGATGTTGCTGAACTACAACTCCCATGATTCTCAGCCTATTTCATTCATAGAATCATGAGAGTTGTAGTTCAGCAACATTTTGAGGACCGGAGTTTGGGGATGCCTGATTAAGACTGTGTGTGAAGACTGGGAGAGGTGAGTAAATTATCGGTAATATATCGGTATATAACAAGACCGATATGGATTATCGGAAATATACTGAATATTGACTCTACAAATCAGCTGAACCAATAATCTGTTAACACACACTCACAAAAGAGGAGCTAGAAAGGATGTGGAAGAATGAACGCAATAGTGAAAAACAGAGAGACAGAACTGTCCAAAAACAAAAGTAGAAGAAGTAATTATCAAGGATGATAAAATACCAGTCTTCTACTATTCTTTTTGTATATATTTTCCCTTCTGTACCATATGTCTCTCTCCTGCCTTCCTTTTTGGTTTGATGTAGTGTTATTCACTAAGAGCTAGATATTCCACTAGCCCTTTTTTATTTGGAAATATTAAAAGTACATTTTTAACTATCATATAGGCCACTGGACAGTTCTGTCTTTCTCTGTTTTTCACTTATTTCTAAGGGTTATCCCCTATTATAACTGTCCAGAGTATTTTCGATTTGCTTCAATCTCTTTACTGAACACAACAGTGGTTCCAGTGGTGATAGGAGCATTCGAGGATGTAACCCCCCCGAGTTGGGAAAATAGCTTCAGCAGATTCAAAATACTGCACAGAACCCACCGACTCACAGGCTTCTGGTAGAGGATTCAGGAGTGTGGAATACGCCAAAAAGAAATGAACCACACAGAAAGGTGAAAACATATAATATATATATATATATATATATATATATATATATATATATATATATTTGTATTTTATTTAAAAAAAAAATTGACATGTGATAGCACAGTAGCCACAACATTTGGCTAGCTTCAGTTGGATCCTTCTTTTTGGGAAATCCAAATAACTACCAGGATACAATACAGTATCCACTAGTAATCTTTCGGGGATGGGTCAGCAGTGCTCAGATACATTTGTATCATGCACTATCTGAAAGAAATAATTTTATAAGAGAACAAGGGCTCAGATTTGCAAGAAACTGCAATTGCAATCCTATAGGGGTCCAATGTCCTGCCATAAGTAAAATATCTGGATTGTAACAATGTGTGAAAAACGACAATTGGATAAAAAAAGATTTAAAAAAAACACAAACTTTGAAAACACAGCCCATCAGCTGTGTGGTGTGTGTCACACAACACAGCCCATCAGCTGTGTGGTGTGTGTCACACATTTTATGAATAAAGGTGTTTCCATGCTTAATTGATTGAGGAAATAACTTGTCATTTTGAAATCCAAAATTAATTGTGTTTTGGACTTTGGAATTAGAGAGATCTCGCAGCCACTAAATTGAGCATTTTTTTTTTTTTAAAGGAACACTATAGTCACCTAAATTACTTTAGCTAAATAAAGCAGTTTTAGTGTATAGATCATTCCCCTGCAATATCTCTGCTCAATTCACTGTCATTTAGGAGTTAAATCGCGTTGTTTCTGTTTATGCAGCCCTAGACACACCTCCCCTGGCTATGATTGACAGAGCCTGCATGAAAAAAAAAAAACTGGTTTCACTTTCAAACAGATTGTATCTCAATCTCTAAATTGAACTTTAATCACATACAGGAGGCTCTTGCAGGGTCTAGCAAGCTATTAACATAGCAGGGGATAAGAAAATCTTAATTAAACAGAACTTGCAATAAAGAAAGCCTAAATAGGGCTCTCTTTACAGGAAGTGTTTATGGGTTGAGCAGTGAGGCAGCAGGGGCTAGTTCTATACACCAAAACTGCTTCATTAAGCTAAAGTTGTTCAGGTGACTATAGTGTCCCTTTAATCCCAGCCCTTTCAACTGCACAAAGTCTAATTATTTCAAGAACTTTCAAGTAGGATAAAAAAATATATATATTTGTAATTGACACCATATGTTTATGAAAGTTAACAGACATGAAGAACTGTTACTTTATTCAGCACTGAATTGGTTATTTCAACACAAACTGCACAGCTTTACGGTAGCCAAAAATAAAGTTGTCACTTCTAAAAATATGACACTCATTTGAATCTGTGAAAAGAGATGTTTAAAGAGTATAATATGTTCACCTTCATCTTTAGCAAACTTTTTATAAATATGTGCAGAGCTATGAAAGCATACTTCCATCTTTCAGATCATGAGAATGACTTGTGTCAGATAGCTTGCTTTCTTTCTTTCTTTCGAGTACAACTGTAGGCTTCACACTGAAGTAAATGTATATATAAGACACGTACAGTATGCCTATAAATTTCTAGGAACTGCACAGTAATCACATGTGTATGCAGAACTGCCAACCACCATTTCATTCACCATTCATGATAATAGGAGTATTCAGAACCTTCTTTTAACTTGTGCTTGATTATTTTTTTTTTTGTCTCCACTCAGTTGCATACACACAATCTCTGGGGCCCCAGTGTGAAACTGACCCGTGGGTGCACCCTCCCATGCCCCCCCCCCCCCCCACCCCCTATCCCTCCCAACCAGACAGACAGACAGACAGACACACACACACACACACACACACACACACACATACATACAGACCGACACACACATAAAGACAGGCAAGCACACACACAAGACACACATACATACAGACATATACTCCTACAGACAGGCACACATACATACATACACACACACAAAATGTTTAAGTCACCCTCCTGTTTCCTACCTGTTAGGTGCAGGAGGGTCACATTCCCTGGGGTCCAGTGGTGGCTCAGGTGGATGGGAGTCAGAGTTCCCACTCTGACTCCCTGTTCTTCCTCCCTTGCGGACTCTGTGTATGCTGGGAGGAGTGACGTGCAGTCACTTCCTCCCAGCTTGTGAGGTCATCACAGGGGGCAGCATGGGCCACCCGGACCCCTTGGGGGGCGGCGGGTACCCGGTCATAACCTTCAGGCTTTTTGCTGTAAACACGGTCTTTTCAGAGAAAATGCAGTGTTTAAATTACAGCCTAGTGATAACCTCACTGGCCACTCCTCAGATAGCAGTTAGAGATCCTTCCTAGGTCATGGGTGCCTAAAATTATTATTATTTTATTATTTATTTAGTGCCAACAAATTCCGTAGAGCTGTACAATGGGTGGACTAACAGACACATAATTGAGATCAGACCGCTGGACGTACAGGAACAGAGGGGGTTGAGGGCCCTGCTCGATGAGCTTACATGCTAGAGGGAGTGGGGTATAGTGACACAAAGGGTTAAAGTAGGGGAATAAAATAGTTTGTTAGAGAAGGGTTTATTGAGTGCATCTAAACATTCAGTATCTCCTCCCTCTGCATGCAGACACTAAACTTTCCTCATAGAGATTCATTGATTCAATTCATCTCTATGAGGAGATGCTGATTGGCCAGGGCTGTGTTAGAATCATGCTGGCTCTGCCCCTGATCTGCCTCTTTGTCAGTCTCAGACAATCCTATGGGGAAGCATTGTGATTGGATCAGGCTACCACTTCTGATGGTGTCAGCAGACAGCTTGTTTTTCTGCGGAAAACAGCATGCAGATCTACAGCTTCAGGCTTGAATACAGTAAGAAAAAAGCAAATAAAAGTAAGGGCTGCGCTTTGTAAAACTAAGTGACTAGTCCAGATAAAATCGAGGTCGTGTTGTATGACCGTATTCAGTCCAGAACAATTTTGTCCTTGTTATGTTCTTCCTTATGGATCAGCTCATATGCAAGAGACAAAAGAGATATAGAGAACCAAATAGTGTAGTATGTTTTAATAGTAGAGGTGATGATATAAAAAAATCTTGAACTCACATTTAAAAGAGCTAGAACCCGTTCTGGTGTAAAAGGCGTGCAGCGGTATTGATCCCCGCTTATAGGATATGAGGTGGATTTCCTTCGTCTGTGGTTTGTTTCCTCCCTCCGTGATATAATAGACACTCGGGTAGAAAGAAACAGCCAATAGTGTTCACTGTGTAAAACACTTCGAAATAAAATAAAATAAAATGGGTACTCACAAGATAGGAGCAGATCTACTGCTCCTTGATGATAGCGTTGGTGGTATGATCCCCACCTAGGATTACTTGGAGTCCAGAATGATAAAAGGATGCCAGGTAAAAAGTAGATTAATGTGTATTAAAAGATAAATAATACAGTTAAAAGTAACCAAATATACTTTAATAATTATAAAATACACAATATAATAACCATAATAATATAATATAATAATATAATACCTGGCAAAAGAATCATTAAATAGCAAACCCAATCCTTTGAAATTGGCACCAAAATGCAGGTGACCAATCACAAAAAGGGTTAAGGTTGATATAATAAAACCATAATAAAAACAGGAAAAATACAATATATCAAAATAAAGATACATAATAGTAGCTTAGATATATATATATATATATATATATATATATAAAAAAAAAAAAAAAACAGGATATGTGCATAAAATAAATGAATACAAATATTTCGGGCGCGATCACGTGACCGGCATAGGAATCACAGGGATTTCTGGGAAATGTAGTAAGACGCCGGCAAGCACTGCGCAGCTGCCGGCGTCTTAATAGTATCAAGTGGTGGGCGTCAGCACGTATTGGGAAATACGGATGGCGCCTAGAGGGGAGCGCGGTCTTGTGGCGTCAGCACGCATAAACCATGCGGCTGGCGTCAGGGGGAGGGACGGAAACAGTAGTGACGACGGCTAGCACGGAGCTGCGGCCGTCATAAAAGGGGCGTGGAGTCTATGACGCGGCGCATAGCCGTTGTCATAGAGATAGTAAACCAAAAGCACGGTCGGCTCGCACAATGCTGCGGCCGGCTAGGAAATATGATTAAGAACATCATGCCTGATCCATAGGAATTGTGATCAGGCATGATGGCATAAAAGACACTAAGAGCGGAGGAAATATATAAAATAAAAAATAAACCTGTGAATGTTTATAAACACCCTGCCTGATCCATAAGCAGTATGATCGGGCATGGTGGTATATATAAAGAGAGAAGAAATATAAAAGCAGCAAGAGAGACATGTAAAATAAAACTATGAATGATAAGCATCATGCCTGATCCATAAACAGTGTGACCAGGCATGGTGACATAAAAACAACAGGAAACGCATATATAATAAAAACTGATAAAAGAACATAACCATAAAATATAATAAAAAACAAAATTATAAAAAATTAAACAAATCAAAATCTACATTAAGACCATGTGGTGCAAGGGTTTTGAGTTTGTAAACCCACTCCATTTCTTTTTTGCCTATAATATTTTTAATGTTTCCGCCCCTCCATGGAGCCACACATTTTTGTATTCCAATACATTTTAACATTTTAGGATCTTTATTATGTATGATAACGTGTTTGGATACCGAGTGATTCTGGTATCCATTTTATAATGCTTCTGCAGTGTTCGCTTATGCGTGTTTTCAAGCACCTTGTGGTCATTCCAACATATTGGAGGCCACAGGGGCATTCGACCAGATATGACATTTTTCGTGGAACAGTTAATAAAGTCATTTATTTTGTAGACCTTGTTTGTCCTTTTTGATACAAATTCAGTTACTTTGTGAGGGACATCAGGGTCAGTGGTTTTACAAACTATGCACATTTTACACTTACAAAAACCTTTAATTTGTGGAAAAAAGGATACAGAGGGGGTCTTTTTAGTTTCTCTGGTAAAATTCTTGGTTAGTATTGACTTGAAATTTTGGGCTCCCCTAAAAATAATATTTGGGCGCTCGGGTACAATTTTGTTTAATAATTCGTCTTGTTTTAGGAGATTTCTTACAATCTTTTTTACATTATTGCTTTTATTGTTAACATTGAAGATAATCGGTAAGGGCATCGCTGTATCTGTGGTTTTAGGTTTATATTTTAGAAGTTCATTTCTATCTTTTTTTTGAATATCCCTAATAGTATTTTCAAGTTCTAGTTTAGAGTAGTTTTTCTCAACAAATTTTTCTTTTAAGAAATCGGCTTGTGTGTAAAAATCTCTTATTTCTGAACAGTTTCTTCTGAGTCTAGGTATTTGGCTTTTCGGGGCGCTGTCTAACCAGGGTTGGTAGTGGCAGCTACTTTTTTCTATAGCAGTGTTTACACAGACTTTTTTAAAAAACGTCTTTGTGTGTAGTTTTCAATTTGTTATAAAAATATTGAGGTCTAAGAAATTAATTTGTTCTCTACTATATTCATAGGTAAGAATTATGCCTCTGTTGTTTGTATTAAGATTAGTAATAAAAGAATTAAGATCATTTTCAGTGCATCAAACTCAGAGAGGCAATTTCCAAAATACCAGTCACATCAATATAAAAATACAAAGAAACCACTACATTCACTACAAAATACGTATACACACAGGGCACCAAACAATTACCTTCGTGCCCCCCCCCCCCCCCCCCCAGCGATCACATCACTATAACACTACTCAATATCGTTCATCTCCCCAACGGAATCGATACAACTCATACCGAACCCACCATAACACTTCACCATCACCTACATACCACAACACACTAAGACCCCAATATAAACACTTGTCTCCCAAACCACAAAGATCAAAATATATTAACAATCACAAAGAATACTCAAACTATTCCCAATCACCCGAACAGATACCAATTACTGTCACTGGATTCTGAATTCGAAAATGATCATTTTTTAGAAATCCGAACTCACCACACTGCACCAGCCCAAACACCACATTCCTCACGCCCCAAAAAAAGGATTTTAAATTTAGAGGAAGAAGAAGTGGCAGACGTGAGCAAAAGAGAGAGACTAGAAAGATAACTATCCCTCCTAATAGTACTAGTGGTGGCATTTTTAACCTTTCACAAAAGATTTTATCCAGTGCACATATAGCGGTTTTAACTAAAGGTCTTAAGTTTGCCCCCACCAATACGTTTAAATTATTCGAAGCTTTTATAGATGTAAATAAATTTGTTCGGAAAGCCACTCTCAAAAGATTTTTTATGGAAAAAAATGAAGAAAATTCCACTCAAAATTCAGCTCTAACCCCGCTTACATCTTCTCACAACCAAAATATAATTAATACCCCTCTTAGAGAAAAATCTACTTTTTATCCTGCTCATTTTAAATCTGCTCCCCTCACTATGTTTGAAAAATTAGTTATAAAAGACTACGAAAAAATTTAAAATAATAAATACGACCCCCACAACCTTACACATTCAGAAAAACTGGCATTAAAAGAACTTGATGAAAGAGATGATGAAAATATTGTGATCAAACCTGCAGACAAGGGTGGTGGGATAGTCATCCAATCAACACAAATGTACATAGATGAGGCATACAGACAATTAAATGACGCAAGTGTTTACGAAAAACTCCCATCTGATCCTATCAAACAAATTCAAAATATTTTTACCCAGTTTTTAAATAAAGGCGTAACTTTAGGTATTTTAAACAAACACGAATGTAACTTTTTAAACAATAAATTTCCCGTAACACCTGTGATATACTTTCTCCCGAAAATTCACAAAAATGAAACTTCCCCACCCGGGAGACCTATTGTTTCTGGCATAGGTTCACTCCTATTCAATCTCTCACAATACATTGATATTCTCTTACAGCCTTCAGTCAGACTCATGAGATCCTACCTTCAAGATTCCATGGCTCTTTTAACCCCTTAAGGACACATGACATGTCTGACATGTCATGATTCCCTTTTATTCCAGAAGTTTGGTCCTTAAGGGGTTAAATTTTTTAAACAATTTTACATGGAAACCCGGTTTTATACTAGTGACATGCGATGTTCAGTCACTGTATACGATCATACCTCACGATATAGGCTGCCAAGCTGTAAGAGATATCCTAACAAGAGAAGGTAAAATCACTGACAAACAAATTGAATTCATAAAAATAACTACTTCTGGTTTTTAACCCCTTAAGGACCAAACGTCTGGAATAAAAGGGAATCATGACATGTCACACATGTCATGTGTCCTTAAGGGGTTAAACTAATTTTATCTCCAAAAAAGAGGGATTGCAATGGGGACTAGGTTTGTGCCCAGCTACGCAAACTTATTTATGGCTGATTGGGAATCTGAAGCATTTTCAGTAATCATGCTTGGAGAGCAAACCTAGTCTCCTTTTTTAGATACATTGATGATCTTTTTTTTTTATCTGAGATGGCACTGCAAATGATCTTAATTCTTTTCTTACTAATCTTAATACAAACAACAGAGGCATAATTCTTACCTATGAATATAGTAGAGAACAAATTAATTTCTTAGACCTCAATATTTTTATAACAAATGGAAAACTACACACAAAAGACGTTTTTTAAAAAAGTCTGTGTAAACACTGCTATAGAAAAAAGTAGCTGCCACTACCAACCCTGGTTAGACAGCGCCCCGAAAAGCCAAATACCTAGACTCAGAAAAAACTGTTCAGAAATAAGAGATTTTTACACACAAGCCGATTTCTTAAAAGAAAAATTTGTTGAGAAAAACTACTCTAAACTAGAACTTGAAAATACTATTAGGGATATTCAAAAAAAAGATAGAAATGAACTTCTAAAATATAAACCTAAAACCACAGATACAGTGATGCCCTTACCGATTATCTTCAATGTTAACAACAAAAGCAATAATGTAAAAAAGATTGTAAGAAAGCACTGGCATCTCCTAAAACAAGACGAATGATACTGCTTATGGATCAGGCAGGGTGTTTATAAACATTCACAGGTTTATTTTTTATTTTATATATTTCCTCCGCTCTTAGTGTCTTTTATGCCATCATGCCTGATCACAATTCCTATGGATCAGGCATGATGTTCTTAATCATATTTCCTAGCCGGCCGCAGCATTGTGCGAGCCGACCGTGCTTTTGGTTTACTATCTCTATGACAACGGCTATGCGCCGCGTCATAGACTCCACGCCCCTTTTATGACGGCCGCAGCTCCGTGCTAGCCGTCGTCACTACTGTTTCCGTCCCTCCCCCTGACGCCAGCCGCATGGTTTATGCGTGCTGACGCCACAAGACCGCGCCCCCCGTGCTGTTTCTTTCTACCCGAGTGTCTATTATATCACAGACGAAGGAAATCCACCTCACATCCTATAAGCGGGGATCAATACCGCTGCACGCCTTTTACACCAGAGCGGGTTCAAGCTCTTTTAAATGTGAGTTCAAGATTTTTTTTATATCATCACCTCTACTATACTACACTATTTGGTTCTCTATATATCTTGTCTCTTGCATATGAGCTGATCCATAAGGAAGAACATAACAAGAACAAAATTGTTCTGGAATGAATACGGTCATACAACACGACCTCGATAGACGTCTCTAGATAAGACTCTCGTTTCACCCACTTATTTTATCTGGACTAGTCACTTAGTTTTACAAGGCGCAGCCCTTACTTTTATTTGATTTTTTCTGTGTTGTGTCTAAGGGTTCTTGAGGGATTCCCTTATAGGGTTGCTGCCGTACTGTGTTATCTAGCGCTTACTCGTTGCCTTGCTTTTATTTTGCATACAGTAAGATTTTGCTATATTTATGGAGGCATGAGGGCCAGGGGGGCTTGATGGTGGTTTTAACGCTATAGGGTCAGGAATACATGTTAAGGCTCTAAAGGGAACTACTTTCTTCTATCTTTAAATCTCAGGGTAGGAATTATCTACATACAAGTAACAGCATTCCCAAAACAGTATGAAAACAATTAGAACAAATAATAAAACAACCCAAAATGTAACCCTTTAAAGGCCCACTCTAGGCACCCACACCACTTCAGCTCAATGAAGTGGTCTGTGTGCCAGGTCCCTCTAGTTTTAACCCTGCCACTGAAACACCATAGTTTCAGAGAAACTGCTATGTTTATACTGAGGGTTAATCCAGCCTCTAGTGGCTGTTTCACTGACAGCTGCTAGAGGCGCTTTCGCGATTCTTGTGATTGGGACACCTTTCCATTACATCAACAGGTACTTTTATGACATTGCACACTAAATACATAGATATTATTTGTAATTTGTCTCCCCTTTGCAGCTATAACAGCTTCTGGGGTGTTTGTGTGAATCTTTGCATTCATCCAGTAGAGCCTTTGTGAGGTAATGTACTGATGTTAGACGAGAAAGCCTGGCTGGCAATCTCAGTTCCAATTCATCCCAAAGGTCTTCGATAAGGTTTAGGTCAGAGCTCTGTGTGGGCCAGTTAAGTTCTTCCATATCATATTCATCCAACCATGTCCATGGACCTTGCTTTGTGCACTGGGGCACAGTCACGCTGGAATAGAAAAAAGCCTTCCCCAAATTGTGCCCAGAAAGTTGGAAGCTTAGCATTGTCCAAAATGTCTTGTGCATAAGCATTAAAGGACTATTATAGGCACCCAGACCAGTTCAGCTCAGGTCCCTGTAGTTTTAACCCTGCAGCTGAAAACATAGTTTCAGAGAAACTGCTATGCTTCAGTGGGGGTTAATCCAGCCTCTAGTGGCCATCTCCCTGACAGCCACTAGAGGCGCTTCCGCAATTCTCACTGAAAATCACAGTGAAAAGACGCTGGACGTCCATAGGAAAGCATTGCGTAATGCTTTCCTATGGGCAGTTTGAATCGGATCAGACGTCGGCAGGGGGTGGAGAGTTCCCCAGCACAGAGGTAGCCCAGCACTAGAGAAAGGTTAGTGGCTGAAGGGGTTTTAACCCCTTCAGCCCAGCGGGAGGGGGAGGGCCTAAAACAAGTTTGTTTTCCTGGCACTCTAGTGCTCCTTTAATATTTTCTTTCCTTTAAGCATCATTATACAATGCAAAAACAGATGCAAGTCAGGTCTTTAAAAAAAATAAAATAAATGGGACTTAAAGAATCACTATAGGGTTAGGAACACAAACATGTATTCCTGACCCTATAGTGCTAAACTCGCCATTTAGGTGGCTTGCGCCCTGCGCCCCCCCCCTTAACCCCCTTAAAAAATATTTTAAACCATTTCCAGCGCTGTGCGGGTCCACCGCCGCTTGCTCTGCCCCCTTTGTGACATCAAAATGGCAGATTTTTAGCCAATCGAATGCTTTCCCATAGGGGAATTGGCTAAAATCAGCACAGGGTGGGGCCAAATACCGTTCTGGCCAATCAGGACCTCCTCATAGAGATGCATTGAGTCAATGCATCTCTATGAGGAAAATTCAGCATCTCCATGCAGAGCGTGGGGACGCTGAACGGCAGAGCCAGGATGCCCCTCCAGTGGCAATCTAAGGAGTGGCCACTTGGAGGTGTCCCTAGGGGCAATGCAAACATTGCCTTTTCTCTGAAAAGGCAGTGTTTACATGAAAATGCCTGAAGGGGGCCATTATACTCACCAGAAAAACCTATATTAAGCTGTAGTTCTGGTGACTATAGTGTCCCTTTAAACAAAACACAGAACCTACACTTATGCAAATATCACTAATAATCTTACGATAGGCCAAGTGATCACTCATAATTTAAGCCCTGTCCAATTTTATTCAGAAGAAAAAAAAAAAGTCTAGAGTTCAGTTTCATCTGGACAGGTATTCAGTTATGAGTCGTCTTCTCTGGTCCCCCAAAACCCAGCCCCAATGACCACTTTATGATACCTAGTTCATTTGGACTGCTGATATGCAGTCAACTCTTTAACTCAAAGCAATGGATTCTTACTATGATCGGTCACAAATAATTTTGTGTTAAAAAATGTGTGTCATTCATTTAGTATTCATTGAGAAAATGTAACCATGGTGATGCATTTTTGGGGCAGATCAGAATGGGATAATTCACTTAAAGGGAATCTCCAGTGCCAGGAAAACAATCCGTTTTCCTGGCACTGGAGGTACCCTCTCCGTCCCACCCCCCAATCCCCGGTTACTGAAGGGGTGAAAACCCCTTCAGTCAGTCACTTACCTGAGGCAGCGACGAAGTCCCTCGTCACTGTCTCCTCCTCCGCGCCGCTCCTCCTACTTTCTCCGTCGGCCAGTGGGCGAGACTGATCCCACCCACCGGCCGAGGAGACCTAATGTGCATGCGCAGCAATGCCGCGCATGCGCATGAGCGCTCCCCATAGGAAAGCATTGAAAAAGATTTTCAATTCTTTCCTGCCTGGAGTGTCCCTTTAAGGAAGAGTGATCACCCTAATTGGAATAGATAATTCTTACACGTTTATTACATCAAAGCATTGAATAAAATTCTATGAGAGCAAACTGAACACAAGATATGGTTTCCTTCGGTGTGCGTTTGTTTTAATGTGTTTCCCATATCGGAGCGGTAAATCAAAACAAAGCACACTTATGCAGGATTGGAAGGCATGAAAATGAGCATTACCTGCATATTTACTGATTGTTACAGGTACAGCCAAATACTTGCAGTAATTCAATATGTTTGCTCAGATAGATTTCAAACTCTTGATACAATTATTTCCTAGTTGGCATTGGCAGTGCAAATGCAGACGTAATCTTGTTCTTGAGTTACACATCCTTGACATGTATAGTTAAGGTTTTACAATGCAATTTCTTTTGATCATCTATTTGTCTCACTGCATGAACTGGTAAAAGCAGATTAAATTAGAAATGTACTCCAATACCTTTTACTGTTGTACATAAAAATGTATAATTTTCTCAATCTTGTTACAATCTGTAATACCATAAAACATGAACTCATATTTAGAGTATTTGTTGGTAAAAGAAAACAAGCTAAATTTACTAGAATTTAGAACACATATTGTTGTGAACCAATTTATTATGCGTATTCTCCATCATGTTGATTTAGAATAGATGATGACCATCGTATTGATTTTTGGACAAAGGTACATACAAATCAAGATCATGTTTTCAGCCGCTACAGAATAACTACTCTATGGTCTGCCAGGAATATATTAATATTACACAACATATTTGTTAAATAGCAAGTTGTCTTAAATACGATGATTAACAAGTAAAAATGAATTATTACCTCTAGTATATGCACTAATGAGAAACTAACCAACTAGGTTGATTTGCTAAGCAAAGTATCTCAGCATTATTAACCCAACAAGGCTGAATACCAAGAGAATAGACAGTTTCCTTGAATGCCATAACTAGGGAAAAACGCTACATTTGAAAAACTCCTCAAGGGTGACCCTATGTGAAAGACCATGTTAAAGTTCTAGAATCAGCTAAGCAATTGCATGTATCGCATTTCACTTGGGTAAATGTACACTCTTTTCTGGGAGTGACAGTTTCTCTTTAAAATCACAGACATACATGCATATCTTTAAAGGGACACTATAGTCACCTGAACAACTTTAGCTTAATGAAGCAGTTTTGGTGTATAGAACATGCCCCTGCAGCCTCACTGCTCAATCCTCTGCCATTTAGAAGTTAAATCCCTTTGTTTATGAACCCTAGTCACACCTCCCTGCATGTGACTTGCACAGCCTTCCATAAACACTTCCTGTAAAGAGAGCTCTATTTTCAAACCAGCATAGTCAGTTTGACCTTGAGGACACTGCTTTAATTGGACAGCTTTGTTGTGTATGCATGTTTAGGTGAGTGCCGCCCTCTTGGATAGATACATACACATTATATATATATATATATATATATATATATATATATATATATATATATATATATATATATATATATATATATATACACACACACACACACACAGTTTAAATGGACGCTATAGTCACCTGAACAACTTTAGCTTAATGAAGCAGTTTTGGTGTATAGAACATGCCCCTGCAGCCTCACTGCTCAATCCTCTGCCATTAAGGAGTTAAATCCCTTTGTTTATGAATCCTAGTCACACCTCCCTGCATGTGACTTGCACAGCCTTCCATAAACACTTCCTGTAAAGAGAGCCCTATTTAGGCTTTCTTTATTGCAAGTTCTGTTTAATTAAGATTGTCTTATCCCCTGCTATGTTAATAGCTTGCTAGACCCTGCAAGAGCCTCCTGTATGTGATTAAAGTTCAATTTAGAGATTGAGATACAATTATTTAAGGTAAATTACATCTGTTTTGAAAGTGAAACCAGTTATTTTTTTTCATGCAGGCTCTGTCAATCATAGCCAGGGGAGGTGTGGCTAGGGCTGCATAAACAGAAACAAAGTGATTTAACTCCTAAATGACAGTGAATTGAGCAGTGAAATTGCCGGGGAATGATCTATACACTAAAACTGCTTTATTTAGCTAAAGTAATTTAGGTGACTAGAGTGTTCCTTTAATAGTTACCTAGCTGCCCAAGAAACCAACAGGAGGGCTTTGAAGCAGAGTCAAAATGTCACCATTGAAGCAGTGTCCTAGATTTGTGGGCTCACAAATAAGGTTTAAAAATCACACTCCTACTGCAATAAACTATGGTCTAATGAGGCAAATAGCATACCAATGAAAACCAGAATTTGTCTTTGCAATTTGTACATCAAAAGTTAAACAAATAGCTGGAGGATATCAGAATCCGTTTACAGTACCCAATATCTTGCATACTCATTTAGACTATCCACTGCAGGTACATTTCCAACTTAAAGGGACACTATAGTCACCTGAACAACTTTAGCTTAATGAAGCAGTTTTGATGTATAGAACATGCCCCTGCAGCCTCACTGCTCAATCCTCTGTCATTTAGGAGTTAAATCCCTTTGTTTATGAACCCTAGTCACACCTCCCTGCATGCGACTTGCACAGCCTTCCATAAACACTTCCTGTAAAGAGAGCACTATTTAGGCTTTCTTTATTGCAAGTTCTGTTTAATTAAGATTTTCTTATCCCCTGCTATGTTAATAGCTTGCTAGCCCCTACAAGAGCCTCCTGTATGTGATTAAAGTTCAATTTAGAGATTGAGGTACAATTATGTAAGGTAAATTACATCTGTGTGAAAGTGAAACCAGTTTTTTTTTCATGCAGGCTCTGTCAATCACAGCCAGGGGAGGTGTGGCTAGGGCTGCATAAACAGAAACAACGCGATTTAACTCCTAAATGACAGTGAATTGAGCAGTGAAATTGCAAGGGAATGATCTATACACTAAAACTGCTTTATTTAGCTAAAGTAATTTAGGTGACTATAGTGTTCCTTTAAAGGGACACTAAAGTCACTATAACAACTACAGCTTATTGTATTTGTTCTGGTGAGTAGAATCATTCACTTCAGGAATTTTGCAGTAAATTTTCAGAGAAAATGCAGTGTTTACATTACAGCCTAGTAATACCTTCACTGGCCACTCCTCAGATGGCTACTTGAGGTGCATGGAGACACTGAACTATCCTCATAGAGATGCATTAATTCAATGTATCTCTATGAGGAGAAGACGATTGGCCAGGGCTGTGTGTGTTTTGTGCTGGCTCTGCCCCTCATCTGCCTCCTTGGCATGACCAATCAATTCAATGCTTTGCTATGGAAAAGCATTATGACTGGCTAAAATCAACACTTCTGATTATGTCAGCCAAACAGGCAGATCAGAGGCAGAGCCAGCAGAAGCAGATTGCAATAAAGATTAAGAGTTTACTATATTAAAAGGGGCAAAAGGGCGGGGGGGGGGGGGGGGGGGAGGGGGGGTTATCTACATGGTGATTTTAACACTATAGGGTCAGAAATACAGGTTTGTGTTCCTGACCCTATAGTGTTCCATTAAGTGTTAGGAGACAAGATACTTGTAGATACTACTACTTCCTTGCGTCACATGCCACAGCATGTTGTAGCTAACATTATTAAGGGGTCATGTCTGACCATTTTATTCTGCCACATGTCTGTGCAACTATTCTGATGCAAGCAGTGTTGCCTCATTCATGGGACACTGTGCATGTACATTTCAGGTTCACAATTAGAATGCTAACAAATTCACTTAAGCCTCTGTCCATTTTAACCTTGACCACAGAGTCTTTGCCATGTTATGGCTTCCATTTGAGTATGAAATAGACAGACAGAGACAGACTAAAAGACAAGTTGCAAAAGTAGAAATCAAGGATTTCTTGAGTCTGCTTACAATTTTTAAACATGCAAGTTATAGCTATGTATTTCTTTCAGTTGAAATGTTCCAATAAGTATTTTGTGTACATATTTTCTTATGATGTTTTATTGATATGACAACAACATATTTTGACTTTTATTCCCAATGCATTTTATGTGTACACACACACACGCAACATATACATATAGAGATTTTTTATTTTTTATTTCTTGATTTTCTTTCTGCATTTCATTCAAGCATACGCCATCTCAACGTATTGATAGTTGAAGTTGGTGGAGGCAATCGTGTTGCCAATAGGGCTAATAATTTACTACCACATTCTGTAGATGCGGCATTTGCTGCTCCCAGTTTACCCATTTTCAGGCCTGAACTTTGGCATTTCATTACAGAGCTAACAGATAACAGCCAGAAATGGTGTCAAAAAAGCAGGATTGCTTTCTGCCTGAGTAATTCTCAACTATAAAACGTCCCAAGCTGCAGAATTAGTCATGTCTGACAAACAAATTAAAATGTACTATTACAAATTAAATTACATTTTTAGAAACATTTTTAAGCTAATAAGAAACCTTGGCTGATTTTATAATCATGATCTATGTGAAGCCTAAATAGTAACAATTGGCAAGACTGAAGCACTGGAAACTGTACTACAATAATAAACTGAAGTAGAATAAGGTAATGGGAGAGAGGGAGAGATTTTTGTGGTGGGGAAGCTTCTGCAATAGTTTGTCTTGGACAAAACTATGAAAACGAAACTGCCAAATGCTAGTCATTTATGCAATGGATTGTTTATGCAATGACCTTCATTCAGTGATTCTACCAATAGTATTACATTTGTTTTTGATAACGCTTTTGCTGACAGTAAAGCGTAAAGTGAAAGTCAACTAATTTGCAATGTAGAGAAACTTGAAGACAAGGAATTAAGTTTTTGTTTTTTTTACCTGCATTCTTCAAATTAAGTTAAAATATAGTGTTTAGTATATATTCTGGAGATGGCCACGGGAATGGCAACTTTGGCTAATGGCATTTTTAAGATTTCCTAAATGCTTGAAGAGTTAGCTTTTGCATTTAGATTCCAAATAGACTTTTCAAAGAGGACTGTAATACATTCTTGCCTCAGTAAAGCTACAGACAATGGGATGCAGGTAGAAAGATTAATTTCAGCAGGTTTACAGCTTCTTTCTACTCCTGCAAAATATGGCTTGCTGCACTTAATAGTCAGTAAGCCATATTTTGCTCATTCCCATGTAATTAAGTTATATTCTGCTTTTACACTTCTATTTTACGGTGTGCACTATATTGTTTTGTTTTCCTTTTACATACACAGAGAGGACCTGCACCACCTATGTATCCCAGAGTGGGTATCATACTACACCATGCTGTGCTCTAGGAGCCAATGTTAGGCTCCAGCACATGTGAGTGTTATAATTTGTTTGTCTGAAAAAGCATAGGGAAATAAACTTCTAATACGTATTTACCTGTATTGTACAGGAAACAGGAGGCTTTCAGCTTCATACCATAAGAATCGGAGTTCCTTCTTCACTCACTGTACACTTTCTTGTAAATCTAATAACTTCCTTTGAATTTAGTGAGCAGTCAAAGACAACCAGATAAACCTTCTTCCTCTTATTTATTACCACCCTTCCTGAATCACATTAGTAATGGTCTCTTCTTGGTTTCTCAATGGATGACTGCCACTTCCTCAATATCCACATATTAGGACTTTCATGTCAGACATGTAGCTCATTCATACTAGATTCACAAAAATGCAATAAAAACTTTTATAAATGCACTTTCCCTTCTCAACTAGCTTCCTTTCGTGTGCAAAAACAACAAACAGGGAATCACTGACTACCGTATTTAATATTTACATTGTATGCCAGGCTTTCTCAACAAAACCATACTTTGATGCAAATGCAACTAGAAGAAAAAAAAGAAAAAAGCACAACTACAGCTAACAGTAAGATTGGTGCCGTGATACACAGTGAAACCAAAATAAACTATAAAAAGGAATCTATGGTATAGAACACCTTTACCAAAAAACAAACAATCAAGATATATACAATCTATAGTGCTGTGTTCAGATGGGGGATATAATAGCCCTTCCAAGTGTATCCTAGGAGTTGGAGATCGCTAAAAATGGTGAAACAAAACTTTACATAGTGTGATAAGGTATAGTACGATATAAGAAAGATATGAAGTCATAAGAATATCCCCCTCCCACCTTCAATATCCCCCTCCCACCTTCAAACATGGGTAAATGGTAGAGCCCCAGCTGTCAATGCAATGCTGGAGTTGCACGACAGATGGGGAACTACCTTTTAATCACCCGTGCGATTGGGAGGCTCAAAAAAAATTATTGCGCCTCTCTACTAGGTCTGCCACTGGAGGACGTGATTGCACACCTGGGGAGAGGGTACCAGGGGGCCCAAGCAAATGCTTTGCCCAGGGTCCACAACTATCTAGTAGGGACATTCTACTAGTTAGTTGTGAAGAAAACTACACACTTTGGTTCACAAACTTTACTTTTTCGGTCTGGTAAATAAACCTACAGAACACCGGCCACCCCCCTGGCTCATTAGTGCTCTCCCTATGTGGCCGCCGTTCGTATAACAGAAAACGTGTTGGAGAAAACGGTGGCCATCTCGTCGCACAAAAAGAAGCAGCGGGACTTGGGCGTCGAGTTCTGGAACTCGAAGTCGGACACTCGACTCCGCGAACACCAGTCAACTTCGCGAACGCCTGCTTATTTTCACAGGAGAGCGCTGTTTGGTAGGTTTGTTCGCATGAACCCTGTAAACAAACGCTACCTATGAGCCAGGGTAATCGTTTGTGGTTTTGTCAGTTTTGGGACTCCTGAAATTGACAGACCGCTAGCTGTGAAATTATGGAACTGTTTTGGGAAAGCGCCTCGTGAGCGATTGGTCCAAGCTTTACCCCGGTGGCGATACGGCTGTGTTCTTGGGATCTGAGCGCTATTTGGACAACTTTGGAGCTCAGATCCAGGCTATCTGGGGATATGACATTTATGGGGGTCCCTATACATTTTATGTGTATTATGTACTTTTCATATTTTGTATTTTATGCAGAGTCATTGTGACTCAGGAATTTAGTGGGTGTGTTGTGGGAGTTTCTGTACCCTTAACTTGCATAAAAGCCGGTCATCTGGCCTGAATAAAACAGTACTGTTGTACGTTTCATCTAGTCTAGGCTGATGTTTGGGTATACATCTGACGAAGGGCTGGATTTACTTGTTCTGTACTTTGATTCTTGGGGAACATACGAATTAGTGATTATAGCCAGGAGTTCGGAGTGCTGAGTACCAAGCAGTGCTGGAGCATACGAACAAACGGCTACACGAAATACCAGCATTTGTTACAACAGTGATATAAGAACGGTCAACGGAAGCATATTTAGAAAGTGCCCAAGTTTAGTCTAAGAAAACCGAAATTGCTCCAAAAAAAAAAAAGAATAAAAAAACAAACAAACAAAAAAAACCTGTGTGATCTGTTCCTGCTTCACACTGAGGATACAGGGAAGGATTTATTTTAAATATAACTGGAAGGAAATTCACAGGGAGTATTATTTTAAGTTTTCAATGCTTTGTAATAAGAATAATAATTTACCGGTACATTACAGTTAATAATGTTAAAATGATTTAACACGGAAATAACTCAGAACAGCTAGTCACTTTAATGTGTAATGACTGTTACAAATGAGACTACAAATATGCAAAGCATAATTTTCACAGCTAGATACTTCCACATTATTTTCTAGGCAGACAAATAACAGTTTCCAGAATTCTCTGAACGACCAGAGTACGATGCCACAAAATAACCTCACTAAAAATCATTAAATCCAAATGTTTTAAATGACAGATACTTTATTTAAATTGCACAGGGCACACACTGAGGGGGGGACAGGGGGGGGGGGGGGTGGGGGGGGTGGGGGGGACAGACTGCTTAGTAATTTGAGGAGGGAGGTAACATCGGGCTTAGTTGCTCTCTTCTCCTCCCTCTGCGGCAGCGCTGGGAAGAAGTGATCTAAAGTCACTTCCTCCCTGCGTTATATGGAAGCTGAGCAGGAGGGAAGAAAGGGTGTGTCACAGGATCATATTTCATTTTTGATAAGGTTGCTTTAGTCTGTCTCCTGTAGTCATAATGGAGATTTGTACAGAGGCTGGAATTGCTCAAAAAAGACAAAACCTTTTAGATACCATATATAGGATATTTTAAGATCATTTCTTAATTTAACCCCTTAAGGACTAAACTTCTGGAATAAAAGGGAATCATGACATGTCACACATGTCATGTGTCCTTAAGGGGTTAAATGACACTCCAGACCCCAACATCAGTGTGCTTTAGAGGATTAACTGCATGTTCCCTTTGCTTGAAATAAGCACTTTTAGAAAATAAACAAGTCAAATGGGTTTCCTGCCTCACTTTGACCTGTAGTTCAACCTTTTCTATGCTTTATGAGAAGCACTGTTGCAGACCTTGGCGAATGCCATAGGTCGCAGGTTCGAATCCTGGCAGGGTTGACTCAGCCCTTCATCCTTCCAAGGTAGATAAAAAGAGTACCATTAAATTAGGTAATAGTAACAACCCATGGATGTTGGGCTAAGGTAGCATCCCCAGGACGTACTTGAAAACAAGAGTAATCTGAATGTGCCTTTCCTGGTTAAATACTTTTTTGTTATTATTTTTTTTATTTGCGGTCTCCAACAGTACTGGTTCCAATTAACTCTGAAAAATGTAATCACTTTGTAAAAGCACTGCCTCCAATGTGGTGTTTAAGGTCCCAATAAACTTTGAACATTTGGTTGTCATAGGCGAAAAGAATGGGCCTCACCACATGGAAAATGACCTCTCTGTCAGACATCGTGCAGAGATGGCCAACAGTCTCATCAGAGAGGTACATGTGGTATCCAAGGTTCACACTCAGTGTCTTCAATGCTATGAACGGCATCTTAGACTTGAGGCCGTATCTATTGTTTTTTTTTCTGTCCCATACAGAAGAAATTAGTTATGCAAATTGAAATGAAATGCTTTGCGATCGTCCATTATGACACTGTCAACAGATTTTACCAGAGCTATTTGACGTGAGTAAAAATAAATCATTAAATGGAACAAAATGTCTCTCCTCCTAGTTCATTTTCATAACAGATTAAGAAATAATTGGGGCTTAATGTTAAAGGTCCAGCGGTTACTGTAACTCGCCTTCGTTATTCTAGGTTTTTAAACTTAAAGGCATTATCAATTTGTCCCCCGTGGTGAAATGCTGTAAAAATAGGTTTTTACCTGCATTCAGCGTCATGCAAAGTTCCCAGTGCTAACCTCTTACCTCCGTCAGACGTTACCGGGGATGTTGCGTGAACCAATAAGCCTGTGATTGGACTGTTTCCCAGGCTCAGAGTGAATGCACATACTCTGAGCCTGTAAAGGGAGGAAGGGAGTGGTGGTGAACAGGGGAGAAAATGAGAATAAAAAATAAATTAAAAAACGACAGCGCAAAAGAAATGCAAGGAGGCAGGGAGGTCAGGAGGGCTTAATAGAAAGAGCGAGGGAGTGGTGATGTAGCCTTCCTTACAGGCTCTGTACATACCAACTTCTACCACAAATCACTGAAGTGGCCATGGTGGTTGGAGTAACCCTTTAATCTTCTATAGATTTGCATCACAATTTATCATAATTCAACTAATTTATCACAATTCAACTAACCCCCTCCCCCCACTTCCATTCTATTTCTAATTATTTAATTGTACTTTTGTTTATGGTTTATTATTTCAATGTTGACACTCATTTTCAAACTGTTTGGGCAATGCTGAATGTATGCCCCTTGCACTGTATGATGGACATTACATTATTTGTGTAAATTGTATTTGAGAAAAAGTTTAATACATATTTTTTAAAAGGAGAGAATCTAAACTATAAAATAAAATTCAACGCCTAATATCAAAATCTTTGCTGCAGGAATAAATGTTTTACTGCTCTCTTCGCAGTTATATTAATAATTTTATGAAATACCAAAGGGGTCTGAAGTGCTTGGGTAAGATAAGTTTTTACAGCCATTCTCACTCCTTCAGCATTTTGACAGAGTAACAGTCAAGGCTGAGAAAGAAACACGCCTTAGCTGTGTGAAATGGAGGCAAACGTGAAGCTGTCAGGAATAAAGCGGTACATTTCAGTTATTAAACCAGGACACTGATGAATTCTACATTGTATTCAATATGAGATGGAATTAATCACATTTGTTCTTGCCAAAGTGACTTGCTTAAATTGTGCGTACTCCTGAGTATTACAAACATTAGACACAATGATAGTGATTTTATGCACGCATGGGAAAAAATACAGCAATTTCTACACAATCTATAAATCAGAAGAAAAACTATTTTTTGGATAACTTTGCAAAACCAAATGTAAAATGATAAGAAGCAAGTACATTGGGAATATTTTCTATTGACATAAAGAAAAAAAATGAACACGGGGGGGTAGATTTTAAATAGTGGGCTGCTAGACTTCGTTTTACTTGAAAGCTGCAATTTGAATCACCCATGTTTGTTACTGCATTAGCACACTTACCACACTCGAGTGAAAGTGGAAAGCTGCAACAGTAACGTACGGCTTGTTCGCAAAATAAAGGTAGAAATGAAACATTTTGAAACTTTATAGCTCCAGAAAGTCTCCACTTTAACATACAATTACAATTATTTATATAGTGCCAACATATTCCACAGCGCTGTACAATAGATAAAGACAAACAATACTTCCAAAACACGTTTGACATACAGGAACAATAGGGGAAAAGGGTTTTGAGTTTACAATAAAAAAAGAAAAAAAAACAAGTTTGAATTTAAACTGCAATTTTATTGGCTCTGATTTTTTTTTTTTTTTTTCTTCAGTCAGAATATGTTAAGATTTCCAATATGCTAGCTAATTTGAAATTATAAACACATAAGGGCACAAAAAATACAAAATAAGTTACAGGTTTTCTACATTTTTATTTCCTGGGTAATAACCGCAAATGCAGAAAGTGAAAAAAAACAAAAACAAACAAACAAAAAAAAAAAGCGCATTTTGCTATAAACCACAATTTCCATTAGAATGTTAACATACAGAGATTATTACTATGTATAGCTATAAACTACATTACTCCCTTTAATAACCAGTGCTACGTGGAAAACTTGTGGCAAACATTAATTTCATGTGCTTATGAGAAATGCATTTAATTAAAATACAACATCCATGAGAACATGAGATTTGCATTGCTCCACAGAGATGAGCTGTGCACGTTTCCATCAAATTAATCATCTGCATAGATAATTTGCACACAATAAATGGTTGAATCTTGAATTCAAGCTAAAACAAAACAAAAAAAAATTAAAAAAATTAAAAACAACTATCTTCCATTACAGGACAAAGCCCTGCTGCATTCCACTTCACATTAACTGTGTATGACGTAATAGCCGAATGGCTAGGAGATATTGTAAACGTAATGTTATCACCAGAGTAACAGTACCAGCACATGTCATATGCTAGCAGCACTAGAATTCTGTACGAGTCTGCACCACAACACGCCTTCTCTAATCTGTTTCTGAATGCTTTGATCTCAGGATTATCATTATTCAGCATGTTGAATAAAATACAATCATGCACAGAAATTCCTTACGACAAACCTTCTGACCAGCAATAAGTGCAAAATAGAAGGTTATGTGAAGTCATTATTCATTACAATGTCAACTTGCCTACACATCTGTTATTCACTCACCTAATAAAAAGATTATGTGAAAAAAATAATCGTAAAGACAGTGGTATAAATCGCTCATTATATATAAGCTTATTCTTCTGTTGGCATTTATCAATTTTAGATAACGATTCCGTTTTGTGCCATAGAATACATAAAATTATCTATTTGGACAAAAAAAAACACTTAAAAATTCTTGCCCGACAATTACAAATAAATATAGCACCAACATGCTCCGCAGTGCTCTGCTTTTTATCCAGTACATATGCAGGGACATCCACTTGGCAGTATCCCTATGGCAGGATCTAAACTCATTATAGCTCTAGAAAACTTGAAAAGTGCAAAGCAAATCTCTCTGAATAAAAGAGAACCTTCAACCCCACATAACTGGCCTGGAAGCCAATTGCTTTCTTTCCCACACTATCCTGAGTGAAGGATCGGTCTGGTTTATTTTCAGTGAAAATAAATATTTTAGAGGGGAAAAAAAACCTAAAAACATTATTGTAATCTTTCTGCATAAACCGGTATGGTGGCTAGAATTTATTTATTTACCAATATATAAGGCAATTTTAAAATTGCCTATACCTTGTACTGATAATCATTGCTAAATCTGTCCAGTTATTAACCCCTTAAGGACCGGACTGTTTTTGCGATGTTGTACATTTGCGACCAGGCATCTTTTTACACTTTTGTGGTGTTTGTGTTTAGCTGTAATTTTCCGCTCTCTCATTTACTGTTCCCATACAAATTATATATGGTTTTTTTCAGGACAAAAGGGTCTTTCTTTACATACCATTATTTATATAATCTCATGTAATTTCATTTTTTTTAAATGGAAAAAATATGATGAAAAATTGAAAAAAATACATGTTTTTTGACTTTTATGTGAAAAATCTTTTACTCATCTACAAAAGCGAATGAAAAAAACTGCTAAATAGATTGAAAAATTTGTCCTGAGTTTAAAAATACCCAGTGTTTACATGCTTTTTGCTATTTATTTGCATGTTATAGGGCTATAAGTACAAGTAGGATATTGCGGTTTCAAAACATACATTTTTAAAATGTATCAATAGTGACATTGTAACACTATTATCTGTCATAAATCGCTGATTAACACCCCACATGCACGTATTTTTTTTAAAGTAGACAACCCAGGGTATTCAATATGGGGTATGTCCAGACTTTTTTAGTAGCCAGTTAGTCGCAAACACTGGCCAAAGTTAGCGTTCATATTTGTTTGTGTGTGAAAAAAGTAAAAAACTAAATTGAACGCTAATTTTGGCCAGTGTTTGTGACTAAGTGGTTACTAAAAAAGACTGGATATACCCCATTTGCAATACCTTGGGTTGTCTTCTTTTGCAAATGGTATGCCATCATGGGGGTAATTCTCATTCCTGGGCTACCATACGCTCTCAAAGGCAACGTAACCAACCTGGCCATTTTCAATGTAAAAATATTTGACCCATATATTTGACCCTGTAACTTTCAAAAACGCTATAAAACCTGTACATGGGGGGTACTGTTATACTCATGAGACTTTGCTGAACACAAATATTAGTGTTTCAAAACTGGAAAATGTATCACAACAATTATATCATCAGTAAAAGTGCTGTTTGTGTGTGAAAAATGCAAAAAAAGTCACTTTCACTGACAATATCATCACTGTGATATGTTTTACTGTTTTGAATCACTAATATTTGTGTTCAGCGAAGTCTCCCGAGTAAAACAGTACCCCCCATGTACAGGTTTTAGGGTGTCGTAGAACGTTACAGGGTAAAATACAGTGATAGCAAATTAAATTCTCTGGACTTTCGGCCTGGGTTGGCAGGCAGGTCCCTTAAATTGCAATCAATAAAATAACTTAATTATGTAAAAATATTACATAAATACGCACGTAGAATTTAAATATATATGCATATTTATATATTTGAAGTCTACGTGTATATTTATATAATTATTTATGTAATTTTGTATATGGACATATGAATAGTTCGTATTGTTTTTATTTATTTATATATACATAGATATATATACAATTTCATTCTAAGTGTATTTTGATATAAATATATATATTAATATCAAAATACAGTTAGAATAAAATTTCGTATAGATATATAATTTTTTTACATTTTTATTATTATTTTTACATGTTTAATTTAATTTAAATTACTTATTATTTGTATTTTATAATATATATATATACAATATATATAGTTATTATATATTTTATATATATACACGTGTGTAATTTAATTATAAGTGTATTTTTATATTAATATATGTACATATTAATATAAAAATACACTTAGCATGACATTATATATATGATATTTAGACATATATTATATAGGTATAATATATATCTATATATCATATATATATACACATATATAATAATAATTTTTTTTATTAACTATAGCTTTAATTTTTTTTTTATTTTACACATGCAGGGAGACTGCCTGTCAGCACAGGCAGTCCCCCTGCAGGCAGACACATGGACACCTATTGTGACCATGTGGTCGCCCTGTTGGGCGATCACATGGCCACAGGGGTCCTAATTCGCCATGGGGAGACTGTCTGGGCTGCAGGCAGTCTCCCCACAACGGGAGCACCGCCGATCGCCGCCGGGGGAACGACGGCGATCGGGTAAGTACATCTTAAATTTAGGACGGTTCAGGACCGTCGTCGGTCGGCAATGGAAAAATGCCGATGACGGTCCTGAACCGTCCTACGTCCTTAAGGGGTTAAAAATGAAAGATAAATAGATTCATAGATAACCATGATGTTTCACTTAGTGCAGTGAACGTTTTGATTATGATGTGTGCTGCAAATCAATGATGGATTGTCTGATCATATGGGCTACTCAGAGGTTTCAATTAGCAACTAAAAATGGGTTTGAAAATTGCAATGCGATTCTAAGATGGCTGAACAAACTGTAAAACTGTCAGATTTTTTATTAACAGTTTCAGTTCGATTTACTATAGGTTTTTAGACATATTATTCAATGTTATTCTAATTTAAATTATGGATATAAACATTTTATTGACAAATCAACTTTAACAGAAGCTGTGGTTCTAGAACCATCTACATAATGATTAGCCTGACTATGAACCCATTGGCTAACGAAAAAAAAGAGTTCATAGCTATTAAATTGAAAAAAGTATTCAATACTACTCCAACTATCAATTTGTAATCTGAAGCACTATTGTTTAGTTTTAAAACAATACAAAGTTAACAAGTTTTTTTGGATTCTGTATGATTGTTTTTCTTTTAACACAAAGCTTCCAGCTTGAGTCTTGCAAATACATAATTATGGCTCTACTTTTAGAACTTTACCTCACAATTGCTTTTTACATCTAATCCACATTGTATTAAACATTCAAAGCAAATCCTTTAAATCCCCCTCTGCCCTGCAGACAATTGCCATTTTCTTTTAATAAACAAGCACAAATTTCTTCACCATCTGCATTTCTGTTTGATAAATCATTCCACATAATTCACAATGCAATCCTGAAAAAGCATACACTATGAACCTACACCACCAATATGAAGTTCAGAATTTGTATGCATACACATTGACATGCAAATGCCATTAAACATTTGCTGACAAAAGTAATTTCAAGGGGGCCGCATTTAATCTGAATGAGGTTAGCCTAAAATGTCACATGTTGTCTAGCATTAATATCATCTTGCTTTAACAGTGTAGGAATCAGCTAGCTGGTTTATAAGGTTCATACCTCTGCAACTTTAGGAGGGACTCCATCGCCAAGCACTTCCCTGATGAAACACTGTTGGTTCATGTAATATGAAGGCCCACCACAGGTTCTCTTAAAGGCATCTCTCAGTCTTTTCAACTCCACATCCGTTACTAAAGAAAATGAAAGTAAATGGGATAAGTTCATTAATATAAACATTCACCAAATAAGAATCTTCATTTTGATAGCACAGCCAATCAACCTAAAACAAAGAGGGGAGGGGGCTGGGCAAATTCTACACCCTGGTAATATGCGAGAAGACAGGTGGAAAGAATACTAAAAACGACTTGGTTCAAGAGCAACAAGCCTTAATTACCACAGACGTGTAAAATGTAATGCCTCTGTATTAATACTGCAACATGATTTGGAAAACACAAATATTCAAATCTCATATTTCAGACATGTACATTCGTTTGCAGGCAACTTTCGGACCAAAAATGAATAAGAGTGGAAATATTCCAAACATCCGAATAGACAAATGGCTCGCTGAATACATTTCATTTGGTCCCAATTCATTCAACTGCTGCGGTTTCAAATGAATAACCCCTTCAAGCGGTTCTTGTAACCTCCACCTATTGAATTCATTCATTTCAATAGAGATTAATGGCCATCTGAAATTAGTTAAATAAACACAATTTGTTGTTTTTAGACTAATCAAATTTATATGCAATGAATTTAGGATGAACCGAAAACGTATTGAATGTATAAAAGGAAAATTCTTTATGTACACATCTCGAATATCTTATATATAGCCATTGAGAACAAGAACTCCTTCACATTTTTATGGGGACTGCATATACAAGGAAATGTCATTTATGACATTATGAAGCATATTGTCTACAAAAACACCCTGACCATGAATGCAACACATTAGCTAAAGCCTGTAGAACTGTATTGGTGCACTAGAATTCAGACTTTGCATTTTTTTTTAATGCATCAGGTTTTTCTGCAATAATAAAACCTGCATTAAAGGACCACTATAGGCACCCAGACCACTTCAGCTTACTGAAGTAGTCTGGGTGCCAGGTCCAGCTAGGTTTAACCCCTTTTGCAGTAAACATAGCAGTTTCAGAGAAACTGCTATGTTTACCTATGGGTTAATCCAGCCTCTAGTGGCTGTCTCATAGACAGCCGCTAGAGGCGCATCTGCGCTTCTCACTGTGATTTTCACAGTGAGAAGACGCCAGCGTCCATAGGAAAGCATTGATAATGCTTTCCTATGGACTGGCTGAATGCGCGCGCGCAGCTCTTGCCGCGCATGCACATTCAGCAGGTGACCGAAGAAGAGGGAGGAGAGTCCCAGCGCCGAGGGAGCCCAGCTCTGGAAAAAAGGTAATGGATTAACCCCTTCCTCCCCCTTCAGCGCCACGGGAATGGAACCCTGAGGGTGGGGGCACCCTCAGGGCACTATAGTGCCAGGAAAAAGAGTATGTTTTCCTGGCACTATAGTGGTCCTTTAAGAACACAGATAGGACTGTGCATTTGTATGCATACCTATGTTATCTTGCCAGCATCAGTTATAAGGAATGACCGATGCATTATTATGGCTACATTAGCAAGCAGCTACTTCACCTACGATAAACTAAATGCCAAGATATTCCAAACGTTCTTTTGAAACCAGGCAGATTTTAAAATTCAGCACTTCTCTTGGCAGTGACATGTTCTTGAGAAGCTATTCCTGGAGATGGAGATTTAAAGTGTAGTGTAAGGAGGAACACAAATCGTTGCAGTAAAGTATAAGAATAACTCCAATATACTGCTTTAAGGTAGAGTCTTGAATCAGGTCAAGCGCACTAGGTTTTTATTCATCCTAGATAAAAAAAATACAATTTACTGGTTCCTTTCAGTGGGGTAGCCAGTTACGGTTGCCCAGGGAAGAACAAAATTTTGCGCAGGAGAGCTGGTGTGGGTCCTCTCCCTGGGGTCCAGTGTGGATCTGCTCCCTAGGGTCTAAGGAGGCTGCTGCAATCTCCCATCTCCCTACTGCTCCCATGCACGCCATTTAGTTAAATACCTCAACTCCCAGCATCACAAATGAGGGAGCATGAGGGAGCAGTATGAGAAATTTTCACACATGCCCTTTACGTTTTTGGGGGTTTTTTTGGAGGAGGGGGGGGGGGGGGGAGAGGAAGGGGGTGGGCAGGTTATTCACTTCAACTTCTTTTGCCCCTTACCAAAAACTGACCTACCTCTTTCACATGTCACCTGCACAAACCTTACTTATTCTGATCTTTCTGGGGGTGGGGGAAAGAACCCTTTTTAAGAGGATATAAAGTAATGGTGAAAGTATATTCATTCACCAGAATATTGGTACTTCAAATAATAGAAGTTACTCAGATCTACTACCTATTGGGAGTTGCTATAAAACTGGCATACATTTAATATAAAACAAGAACAGAATGATTGTAAGGCTGTGGCGATGACTAAAGCATGTGGCCAGCTGCAATGACGGGATGCTCTCATTATCTCGTTCGTTTATAGAGGAGGCCAGCCAATTTAAGAGTCAAACTTAACTAAAAACACCACAATTCCAATAACACTGTATGTTGCTGTATGCTGTAGCAAAGTTAGAATACCCCTTATTATCATGCATGAGAAACAGTCTCATTAAGCCAGGAAACTTACTGGTTGCATATACGTAAAATCCACAGAAAAATTATAGGATCACAAAATAGCCTTTTATTACACAGCTTGATAACAATCTGACAAAATACAGAGTACAAAACAAACTTTTACCAATTTTCTCATCAAATAGGGTCTGTGCATGATGAGTTACTACAGGACCGCGTTTATAGTTATTAAAGGAACACTATAGTCACCTAAATTACACCTAAAATGGCAGCGAATTGAGCAGTGAGGCTGCAGGGGCATGTTCTATACACCAAAACTGCTTCATTAAGCTAAAGTTGTTCAGGTGACTATAGTGTCCCTTTAAGCAATAAGACAAAGGTTGAGTATAGTTAAAAATAAATAAATAATAATCATTAAATATAGACACTGCAGCATTGTGTGTACTTTTATTAAACAAATTCTTAATTCGGGTTATGATTTTAGGACTGAATAATTACAGCATTTCAGACAGCTTAACAGGAATACTTTTAAGGTTCTGATTTCTAGGGATGTGCATGGGCAAAACAATTTGGTTCGGTATTCCGAAATATGGCACTTCGGCAAAGTGTAGGGTTAGGGGTTAGGAGTAGGGAAGAATTGCACATGTCAA
This sequence comes from Pelobates fuscus, assembly GCF_036172605.1. Lineage (NCBI taxonomy): Eukaryota > Metazoa > Chordata > Amphibia > Anura > Pelobatidae > Pelobates > Pelobates fuscus. Next base: position 232,161,161 of record NC_086317.1, read on the forward strand.
CTGATTTCTTTTGAAATTGGAAATTTTATAAAATAAAACAAAGGGTGTTGCCAATTAACCCTAGAGCACTTCAGCAAGTTGGAGTGATTTAGGGATCTGAAGTGTTCCTTTTTTAAAAGATAGTACTGAATGATTCTTGTGTGCCTTGAAACAATTGATCTAAAGAGATCTGGACATGGTTGAGATCCTGGTTCTCCCATGAATTCTAATGGTAACATACACCTTAAAATGTTTGTAAAGAATAATGTATAGGATATATATGAGGTTTGCTCGATTTTGAAAAACATGCAAAGCAGACGGAGTCATTGTGGAAAATGCAGATTTTGGTTTCTTATTTTTTTCTGTGCAGCTGCTATTAGAGGACCTGTACACAACACTAAGTAGTTGCATTGTGTGGACAGAAGCGTTACCTTCTCTGTGATATAATTGCATGGGTAGACCTAGAGCTAATGTACTAATTAACAAGGGGGGGCAAGGCAAGACTTGTTAAACCACAACACAAACGAGAAGTATTTATGGTGCTTGGAGTGCTCCTTCTATACAAACGATTTAACAAGAAGTCCAACTGCTGCCTTGAGAAGAACCACTGTCACTTCTTGATCTCTGATATATAGTCTTGAGCTGTATATAACAACTTTAAAGGAGGAATGAGAAAAGCCTTGCCTGGAACATTCAATGATCTATAGATCTTATAGATCTTGTTTGCAGCAAACACACACGCTTAATTGGCAATTAATATATTACAGTTTAGTTTATTTAACGCTGATAGTTTTTTTGTAGAGTGTATTTAATCCACCACTGTACAGTGAGGGAAAAAAAGTATTTTATCCCCTGGTGATATTGAATGTTTGTCCTCTGACAAAGAAATGATCAGTCTATAATTTTAATGGTATGTGTATTTTAACAGTGAGAGACAGAACAACAACAAAAATCCAGAAAAACGCATGTCAAAAAGTTCTAAATTGATTTGTATGTCAATGAGTGAAATAACTATTTGATCCTTTTTCAATCAGCAACATTTCTGGCTCCCAGGTGTCCTTTTATACAGGTAATGAGCTGAGATTAGGAGAACGCTCTTAAAGGGAGTGCTCCTAATCGTAGATGTTACCTGTATAAAAGGCACCTGTCCACAAAAGCAATCAGATTCCAAACTCTCCACCATGGACAAGACCAAAGAGCTGTCAAAGAATGTCAGGGACAAGATTTTAGACCTATACAAGGCTGGAATGGGCTACAAGACCATTGCCAAGCAGCTTGGTTAGAAGGCAACAACAGTTGGTGTAATTACTCGCAAATGGAAGAAACACAAAATAACGGTCAGTCTCCCTCACTCTGGTGCTCTTGGAGTTTCAATAATCATAAGAACGGTGAGGAATGAGCCCAGAACTACACTGATGTTGTTAATGATCTAAAGGCAGCTAAGACCATAGTCACCAAGAAAACAATTGGTAACAATTGGTAACACACTATGCCGTGAAGGACTGACGTCATGCAGCGCCCGCAAGGTCTCCCTGCTCAAGAAAGCACATGTACAGGCTAGTTTGAAGTTGGCCAATTAACATCTGAATAATTCAGAGGAGAACTGGGTGAAAGTGTTGTGGTCAGATGAGACAAAAATCAAGCTCTTTGGCATCAACGCAACTCGTCGTGTTTGGAGGAGGAGGAATGCTGCCTATGACCCCAAGAACACCATCCACAACCTCAAACATGGAGGTGGAAACATTATGCTTGGGGGGGGGTTCTGCTAAGGGGACAGGATATCTGCCCTGCATCAAAGGGACGATGGACGGGGCCACATACTGTCAGATCTTGGGTAAGAGCCTCCTTCCCTCAGCCAGGGCATTGCAAATGGGTCGTGGATGGGTATTCTAGAATGACAATGACCCAAAACACACAGTCAAGGCAACAAAGGAGTGGCACAAGAAGAAGTACATCAAGGTCTTGGAGTGACCTAGGCAGTCTCCAGGCCTTAATTCCATACAAAATCTGTGGAGGGAGCTGAAGGTTCGAGATGTCAAATGTCAGCCTTGAAACCTTAATGACTTGGAGAGGATCTGCAAAGAGGAGTGGGACAAAATCCCTCCTGAGATGTGTGCAAACCTGGTGGCCAACTACAAGAAATGTCTGACCGCTGTGATTGCCAACAAGGGTTTTGCCACTAAGTACCAAGTCGAAGGGGTCAAATACTTATTTCACTTATTGACATGCAAATCAATTTATAACTTTTTGACATGCTTTTTTTGTTATTCTGTCTCACACTGTTAAAATTCACCTACCATTAAAATTATAGACTGAATTTCTTTGTCAGTGGGCAAACGTTCAAAATCAGCAGGGGATCAAATACTTTTTTCCCTCACTGTATATAGTATTTAAATCATGCAGAAGACACGCAACAGAGAGAAATTCAAATCACCTTTATGCACACAAACATACCCTCTGCCACATGTCAGAGACCAATTCGCTATGTCTACAATCTATTTAACTTAAAATTACAAACAAGCACTAAGTTACTCATGAAACTAAGCACAGACCTCACAAACTAAATTAACAACCCAGTTGGGGGGGCGTGGCCAAAATCTGGTGTGAGAGGACGCGTGGAATAAGAGCTCCGAGCCCTCACTAGCCTAATAACTTAACATATCTGAAATACTGACGAAAAATCGCGGATTACATGACTCAAAACTTGGGGGACCCCAGGATGTCACCGTTCAAGCAGACGAAATTAACGGACCCGATCAATTCCAGTAAAAAAAAAAAAAGAGCGCCACAATGCTCATCAAGATGGCGCCAAGTCTATGGCACACTCTTTGGCCTTGGAAGGTGCATAGGACCACGAGCAGCCCTATGACAATTACTCCGATAACATAGTCACAGAGAAAACTCTGCACGCCATGCTGCCGGACTTTCGTACCAGAAGGATCTTGAAGAAGGATCTTAAGCAAATTGCTACAACCATGTCTAAGGAGGTTGCTGAACTGAGAGAAAAGACAAACCATCTGGAGAATCGGACAGAAGAACTATGCCAGGCCCACAATGAGGTGGTGGACAAGGTACAACATTTGGCTGAAGAGCAGCAAAATATAAATTTAATAATAAATTAACAACCCAGTTGTATTAACTTAGGCAGACACAGAATCATAAATACACATTTGGGCCATGGATTAAATCTATTGCGGCGGATAAAAAAAAACATAAAAAAGATCACCAGAAATTAAAGTGACATTAAACTTTAATTTTAACTAATTCTTAGCAAGAGTTTAAAGTGGTCCTCATGTTTTTTTCTTCTGTTTTTCTTTCCTTATGCCCCCTATATCTTAATAATTAACTCTCCGCCTAGGCCACTTGAAATTATTTATATTCATTAATTATATTCTTCCTTGCACCAGGTCTCAATATCTGGGTGCAACCATTTTGTTATCTTCTACCAATGATGTCGGTGGGGTTGAGCTTACTGATCTATTGTGGTTAAATTTGAAGAACACGAACCTTGCCTAAAGTCCGCCTTGTTGTCATGCTTTGTCAACGTGACTGCAATACATGAGAAAATGTAGACCCAAGAAACATATTCAAATACATGGAGCTATATAGAAGAAAAGATCTATTATTTTTAGTTTATTTATGGTGACTGAGCCGCATGATGGGAATCCGTGCACCTGATAGCTGGTGAGGATAGGGCAGCTTTTTGGATAGTCATTTTTAGTTTGTATGACACTAGTGTACATCATTTCTAAAGTGGTACATCCGTGTACATCATTTCTAAATCTTTCTGAAATTTAATACCACAACTATCAAAATTATCTATCCAGAACTCTTGAAGCTAGAATGTAAGAGTGTGTGAGTTCCTCAACCAGAAAAAGTTTAAGAAAGCATTTAAGAAACTTTTATTATAAGCATATGCAATAAAGTGTGTTTCTCCGCATCCTTTTTGCCCTCTTTTATTTACAGGCCTACCCTTATGTCGATTTCGGCACACCACTACCGACCTGTTCCATCAAAAATGTTATGTCTTTTATATTGCCAACCACAAGTTTAAAGGTCAGAGACCTGCAATTGTGGGAGGAGTTAGCGTTCCTATAAAAACCCACACCTCTATCTTACCTATGCCGTGCCGTTTAGTTTATTCCACCTCAACCTTCTCCTATACATTTATTTTACTGGGGGCTCTCTTATTTACAGGCCTACCCTTACGTCTGTTTCGGGACACCACTACCGACCTGTCCCATCAATAATGTTATTAGACAGCTTTACCGACCACAAATATATATAGGTCAACTGGACAAAGACATACACACGGATCATGCCTCCTTTGAGCAAAACATCATTTTACTCCCTTCAACAATAGGCTTAAAAAGTAACGCAGGTTATAAATGTAGATAGGGATTTATTTATTTTTGCCACTTAATTTAATGGGATGATTATACACGTGTTAAAATGTATGGATTAGTTTATTTTATAACCAAGATGGAGAATATCCAGTATTATATTGATTCTTTTCAGATTAAGGTATGGTTACCACCAGAGAGATGAATAGAACAATTCACATAAAAAGTGGATTTTGTAAGGTATATGTTTATGAGAACATAAACAAAAAGAACTGAAACATCTGAAAACTACAACAAAAACTGCTTGAGTGTTGATGTGGACCCAACTATATGTATCCAGCAAAGGACTGCAAGAGGAAATGAAGTAACGCACCAATTAGAATCATGAGGGTAATTATCATCTGATAGAAGCAGCTCAAAACAACACAACACATCTAAAAATAAAACTGCTATTTGTGCGTTGCAGCCTTACAAGACATTACAAATTAATTTTACAGAGGGAGATAGCTTACATTCAGGAGACTGGTGCAATGACTGCATTTCAAACGAATAGTGAGCGTTAATCACTGCATTTAAAGTGACACCGTCATGCCGAACTTAACTTTCTCCTATTGTTTCCTCTTCTCTTCCTCTCTCTGTTCTTTTATTCCACCCATGGGAGGGTGGGTGGGGCCCTTAAATGACAAAAGGGAGGGGGACCTACTACCTACCCCCGAGCCCCCACCTGACGCTCGTGCGTGACTAATTATATTAATAGATGCTCCAGCATGGGGGCCTAAAGCCACCCCCTTGATTAGATACTAGGGGGTGGGCTACTCAAAATTTAGTAGCATGCTCTTATGCTAATAAATTGACTCATAAAAACTCCTATAGAATGAAAGGGGGTGTGAGGGGGGTTTAGGAAGTGGCGGGGAGCACTGCTTTTATTTTCAAATATTACAAGGAAGGAGCCACATGCCGGTAGTTCCCTCCTTGTAATAAACTTTATGAACACAACGAATGAATACCAAAATTCGTTATTTGTGCGTTCGTTTAAATTTTTTATTCATTTATCTTTGATGAATTAATGAATAGCGAAATTCCCATCTGAATTTCAGACAATAGCGAATGCCCATGTTTTTACTTTCACTATGCTATCTAGTGTAGGAGGATGACGCGGGACGCGGGCAAGGCCTTCGTCTGCCCACACAAAGATGGTGGTGCCCAGGACCCAAGCATGAAATAAACAAAAAAAAAAAAAAGGTAAAATGGGGGCAATAACATGTAGGGGATTCGGGAAGAGGGTTTAAAACACAACAAAAAAAACTAAATGGGTGCAGCCATGACAGTGCTGCTTTAATACAAAAGGGGCACTGTAGGCTCTATAAACATTTCATCTCGTTTAATTGGTCACAGTGCCTGGAGGCCAATGTCATTGTCCCTCTTTAACACTGAATTGGGGTCCCTGGCTATCCATAGCCCTGTACCTACTGGAGGTGTGGCTAAGGCAGAGATTGCACACTTCCTTCTTGCCATACCAATTCAATAAAATTTAGCACTTATGGTGCTTCCAGTGTTTCTTTAACTGTTACATTCTACGGGAAGCTAGGCAGGATATAAAGGGACACTCCAGGCAGCCCTTTTTACTCCCCTCGTTCCAGCGCCAGGAGCCTCGTGAAGCCGCGCCCCCTATTTCGTCAAAATGACTAAATAGGCGGGCGCGAGCAGGGAGCAATCAGACGCTTCCATTCGGAATAGTCATTGCTTCCTTGTGCACATGCGTGGCTTCGCCACACATGCGCACATACTTCATAGGGCGGCTGACAGCTCAGCTCGTGGTCTTTGCCCGCCCCCTCTCCTCTGCTGACAGGCAGGAGAGAGAAGGCACGCATACAATGCCTTCTCCCTCCTGCACACGTCAGACGTATTTTCATACATCTGACGTGTACATGGCCTTTTTAGGGCCATACATGATAGGAAGTTCCTCTGGTGGCTGTCTGAGTGACGGCCACTGGAGGTATTCCTATCAATCAATGTAAACACTGTATTTTCTCTGAAAATACAGTCTTTGCATTAGATTGCCTGCAGGGAGCTATATATCTCACCTGAACAACTACATTAAGCTGTAGTTGTTCAGGTGACAATAGTGTCCCTTTAAGACCTATAGGGCAAAATATTAAAATTAAAATAAAATGAAAAAAATGAAAAAAAAACAGTCAGGTTACGCTTTCATTCACTCATGTAAATACTTTGTGCTAAGTTGTCTTTGATCAGTACCTTTAAAATATCTTAATTTGTTTTTAATAAGTACAAAATCTATATGGAATTTGGTTAAATGACCACTTTAGCTTAATGAAGTGGTCTGGGTGCCTGGTCCCTCTAGGATTAACCCTTTTTTCTATAAACATAGCAGTTTCAGAGAAACTGCTATGTTTATATTAGGGTTAATCCAGTCTCTAGTGGCTGTCTCATTGACAGCCGCTAGAGGCGCTTGCGTGCTTCTCACTGTGAAAATCACAGTGAGAAGACGCCAGCGTCCATAGAAAAGCATTGTAAATGCTTTCCTATGAGACTGGCTGAATGTGAGCGCGGCTCTTGACACTCATGCACATTCAGCCAAAGAGGAGGAGAGGAGGCGGAGAGGAGGAGGAGAGCTCCCCGCCCGGCGCTGGAAAAAGAGGTAAGTTTAACCCCTTCCTCTCCGTCCAGCCCGGCAGAAGGGGGTCCCTGAGGGTGGGGGCACCATAGTGCCAGGAAAACGAGTATGTTTTCCTGTCACTATAGTGGTCCTTTAACACTGTCTGATATCAGAGTGCATTTGTTCTTTTTTTTTAGAGTTAGTAATGCCCAGCAGAAATTTACACAACAGGTTTAAACACAGAGAGAGAAGTATTATATCAAGACAATGTCCACTATTCATTGCAGTGATTTCAGCTGGACAAATTCCAGTTAAAACATTAGCTTTAAGAAATTCTTAACAAGTTTAATTACCGTCTTTATCTTCCATCTTGGTGGCAACATGTAATCTGCATAACATAAGTTTGTTGTCTACTAAACATTAAAAAAAAAGAAAAAGAAAAAAACAGTCTATAAAGCTGTAAATATCTGGCTGTTTGTAGTGCAATAGTAATTTAAAATCTTTACTCTAACCATTGCACGGTTCCATGAACAAGTCATGTAACTTAGTCCTATTTAAGTGACAAGCAATTATCTTGCAGAATACTTAGAGTAGAGGCCATCATCTAGTGATCATTCAAAAGATAACTTTGTAACTATTTCTAAATGGTAACACAAACTAAATAGCATTAGTCTAGTAGTGCTTGACAAACTTCAGGTAGTTACAATTTTAGTTAAAGGAGCACTATAGGGTCAGGAACACAAACATGTATATCTAACCCTAGTGTTAAAACCATCTAGCCCCCCTCTAACTGTATTCAAGTCTGACGCTGTAGATCTGCATGAGGTTTGTCTCTGAAAAAACAAGCAGTCTGTCGACATCATCAGAAGTGGTAGCCTGATCCAATCATAATGGACAAAGAAGCAGATCAGGGGCAGAGCCAGCATGATTCAAACACAGCCCTGGTCAATCAGCATCTCCTCAGAGATGAATTGAATCAATGAATCTCTATGAGGAACGGTCAGTGTCTGCATGCAGAGGGAGGAGATACAGAATGTTTGGATGCATTTTAGGCAGCCATGACCCAGGAAGGATCTCTAACAGCCATCTGAAGAGAGACCGGTGAAGTTATCACTAGGCTGTAATGTAAACACTGAATTTTCTCTGAAAAGACTGTTTTCAGCAAAAAGCCTGAAGGCAATGATTCTACTCACCAGAACAAATTCAATAAGCTGTAGTTGTTCTGGTGACTATAGTGCAGATAGCAGTGAGCACTTTAAGAAAATACAAAAATGATCAGATGCTTGTTTATCAATGCTTACAATTAATAAGTAAACAAGGCAGACAGTGAATCTCCATTTCTAAAAACACATACTCAACACCCCAGGGCTAAGCATTTATTAAAGCGTTGATGAACTGTACATAATATGCAGACTAAAACATCTTGGAAAAAAATCAATAATGTAAGACGAATACTAAGTGTGGTGTAAGAAGTCACAAAACAAAAAAAACCAGTAGCAATATAAAAAAAAACAACTTATAATTATTAGTTAGCAATACAAAATGCAAACCTACATCTCAAAAGGATTTATTCACTAGACAGTGGTAAACAGGTGAACAGCAAAGTCCATGTCAAAAAAAAAAAACCTCCAGAAAAACATTACTAGAGTTCAAGTGGCTTCCCGTGTGAGTCAGTTATAGCTACTTCACCTTCATTTTGGCAAGTGAAAGTCAAAATTATTGATTTTTAGAGATTATTTTCATCTGATAAAAATTTAATTAATTAATAATTAAAAAAACAAGTCTCTGAAATGTAGCTTTTAAGCACAAATTAAATCACAATTTAGAGAATCATGCAGCCGTACATGCATATTACCACCAAAGACAGCTTACCAAATATAAAAAAATTTTTTTAGAGACTAATGGCTTTTAGGTGGCAGGGAAGTAGTACCCCATAATGACCACAAAAAAAAAAAAAAAAAAAAAAAAAAAAAGGAGTTTTGAAAACGTAGCAAACATATAAAAAAAGAAAAAAACTTAAATATCACATTGACATAATTCAGATCCTTTGCAACAACACTTGAACATTTTGCTTAGATCATGCGCGTCCAACCTGTGGCCTGGTTGCTGTCCAGGCTGCCTGGTGGCAAGGGAGGCAGGGACTCCTTTACATACTGTGCTCCTCTTGCACAGCTCTTTCACAGGCCCTGCAGAGATCTGCCGCCGGGATATGACATCATCCCAGCACCGGCATCACTACTGGGCGCGCAAGTGCTTGTGCAGGAAGCGCACAGAGACCTCAGCCCAGCAGCAGCCGCTAGCCACCAGGAACCCAGGCTACACTGCAGGCCTCCTACAGCAAGGTAGAGAGGCTGGATGGACCTTTTAAGTAGTAAAATTGTGTGTGTGTATGCATGGATCTGTGATTGTATGTGTGTGTGATTCTGTGTGTATATCTGGTTATGTGTATGTGTTTAGTTGATAGCTCCCTAATCTGGTATCCTTAAATATGGCAATCCCACTTAAGGATAAAAAGTAAGGGAGTTTTCTACTAAACAAATTAAATATTAAATTAAGCAAAGGACTTTTAAAGATGTATTACTTATTTACATCAACTATATTATATATTTGATGTGTGGTCCAAGACAATTAGCCAGGTAATTCAAAAGATTGGACACCCATGGCTTAGATTATGCCATTTCTCTGGATCATCTTTGACAAGTTTCTGCACTTTGATTGGTGTCCACCTGTGGCACACTTAATTTAAATGGACTGGATATCAAAAGGCACACACCTATCTATATACTGTCCCACAGCTGTAAATGCACACCAGCACAACAACAACAAAAAAAGCCATGAGATCACAGGAACTGAACAGGTTTGTGTTGAGGCACAGAAATAAAAATATAAGATGCATTCAGAGTTCCCAAGAGTACAGTGGCCTCCATAATAGTTAAATGGAAGAGGTTCGGGAACAACCTAGAGCTGGCCGCCAGGCAAAATGTAGCGATTAAGTAAAGAAGAACCTAATGGTCACTCTGAGTGAGTTCCAGAAATAGTGTGCGGAGATAGGAGAAACTTTCACCAGTCTGGCAAAAAAAAAAAAAAAACCTACACTACTTTCAGAGTGTGAGAAACAAAATTATTTGTTCGGATAAAACCAAGATTGAACAATTTAGCCTCAATTCAAGATCTGGAAGAAACTAGGCACCATTTACTGTTGAAATGGCACTGCACAGGTGATAAAGTATGGTGGTGGTTATTTAGTTTACATGGCGATTGCTACTTTTACCAATATTCACCCAATATGTTCCCCAAACAATTGGAGTTGGAAACCAGTGAAACATAGTATTAACTGGGTTTATATCAGTGTTTTGACTATGGTTCTCAGCAACCCATTATTATACCTGTATAGATGAATAGAGCATCTTGCACTTAACTAATGCCTACTCTAGGCCTCGGCTTGTCAAAAAATATCTATAAAACAAAGCACATTCTTTGAAAAAAGGCACGTTATATGAGGTTTTCCCCGTTACATCTAATGGGGCTCGATGTTGTGAAGGTGAGCATTTGTTTACATATTAAATGTAAAATGCTGGAAATTACACTTAGAAACCAACAATTAAGGACATCAGAGCTTTCCATTGTGTATTATCTGCTGGCTCTGCTGTTTTGGAGGTTAATATTTGGTCAAACTTTCGACCTTTATGGAGTGTAATTGCTGCAAAGTGCAATAAGCTGCCTTCTCCCTTACCGTTTGCATAGTTTTATTTAGTATTCACTGCACATGCCCAGTTTTACATTGTCATTTTAAGGCTTGCAATGAGCAAGTCAAAAGTGTACAAAATGCAGCCGGCCTAAATCTCTATTGGAGTTCAATGGTACAATTATTTACTGAAGCTAGAGCCAAAATAATACACAATAGTTCTGCATTGTTTTTTCATAAACATGAAACCTTTATCACACCATTAGGTGCTAATTATGCAATCATAAAATTATACCTTGGCATATTTTTCCTATTGGAATAGGGGATCACACGATTAGCAAGATTTTTCGTCTACAGACCAATTTGCAGTAAAATGCATGCTTAATTCTGATCATTTATCTGCAAAATGTGCAATAAAACCTTCAGATCCTTATGTATCCCTTGCTGCCCGGTGGCGTTAAAAAAAAAAAAAACAATCCAAATGAGCAAATAAAGCAATCCTGCTTAGAGTATTGTTTTTTTCATTCAATAGTAAAGCACCCACAGAAGGCCACATACAAAAGCTTCAATTGCGTGGGGAGAGGGGCTGGTGGGAGGGGGGGGGGGGGGGGGGCAGATTTCAATGTTGATATGAAAAACAGCTATCAGCAAGATTCATAGCCTAAATAGATGAAATTGGATTGTAATTAACCACAGGTTTGCTGTGGAGCGAAGATCTAGAAGCCGCATATCTACGGTGTATGTGAAATCAAATTAGATATGCACATGCTGTCTAACAAGCCCTGATCACGGATTACCACTAGGCTGGTTGAGATATTGATCTCCAAGCTGGTTCAATTTGCCACTCTATGGGAGGCAGAGAGAATTAGACCAACACCTTTCCTGAATTTCAAAAACATTCAAAGAGTATTATGATTGCAAATCCCCAGGGAAACTATGCTAAATAAACACAAATAAAATTGCAGCAGTATGCAGTTGCGATAAAAAGAAAAAAAGTTTATATTAACAAAAAAAAAAAAATTCCAGTTTCTCATATTAGCACATATTATCCAATAAATAAAAAAAGGACTGCTTTAGGCTTGTTGACATAAAAGGTTTACACAAAAAGAGAAAGTTATTTGTTGGACTATGTGGAGTCATAATTTCTGTAAAATACAGCTTTAATAAACCAAGAGAATGTTAAAATTGAATTTATAAAAAGCAGTCAATGCATTCACTTAAAGCGGCAGTGTCATGCCGAACTTACCTTTCCCTAATCAATTCCTCTTCTCTCCCTCTTTCAGGATCTGTTCTTCATTTCTTCCTGCCTGCTCTAGTTTTCTTTAAAAATTAAGACAAAGTAGGGACTATTTCTCTTCTGGAGGCTTCCTACACCATGACCAGCGGAGGAGCAAAGTGTGCATCGGAGCAATTTTCCCATAATCGTTAGCTTTCCTCCCTGTTCCTGCGATGCTTCCTGTCCGTATTGCCGAACATCCTGTCATTTAGACAGAATGCTGGCAAAACTGCCGAATTGCGTCATGAAAGAAGGAGAGAAGAGGAATCCATTGGGGAAAGGTAAGTTTGGCATGACAGTGCCGCTTTAATCTGAAATTCTAGAATTGTGTGTTTAGGAAAACATACAATGAGAATAGAACCAGATATAAGGATCTCAATATAGAAAGCAGCCACTCTATATGATACCGGAGAAACTGACGGAAGCCAAGCACAGAGAGATGGACACAGGTTTCTTCAGGAAGGAAGAGATTCTTTATTGGATCACCGATCGGGACTCAGAGGGACTAATGTCACCAAAATACAGCAAGTTCTGAGCCCCGGACAATAGTGCAGGCTCCTTATATAGGCACATAACTCCTCCCATATTAAGCTCCACCCGCACATTCTCTTGACCAATCAATACAAATAAGAATTAACTTCCTGCTTGACCGCATGGCTTGTCCAGCACAATGGAGATGGGGAATACTACATCCTGTATTCTTGCACATGCTCCGTACACTACTGATCGTATCTTGCCTCGTGCAACCAACTGATCGACACGTCAGCATATGCACGTACACATGCCACGTGGTAATCTCGGCCTACTAAATTTATTTTTACCGAGATTCCACCACATATAGGCACACTCCAAAAAAGCCTATGAAAACAAAATGTAGACAAAATGTGGATATACAACCTATATATATATATACACAACTCATCCAAACTAGATGAGGGCGCTAAAAAAGTGAGATACAGTGATACTTAGATAGTCAAATTGATGATAAAGATATCATTAGACTTTATTCTAATCAAATAATCAATTCCCAAAAAAATTCCAAATATACAAAGTCAGTAAAAGGTACAATAAAACAATAAAGCAGTACTATTATGAGACCAGGATACAAAAGTCCGGCACCAACCAGTAAATAATTGAAAAAGGTATACACAAAGCCCTTTGGTCGCGACTCCTGGGGACTAGGGGATACCTGCAGATGTAAAAGCGGTGGTAGTGAGGTCTCTGGACTGCTAGCTGGCTGGCTCTACGCGTTTCGTCCTGTGATATTCGGGACTTCCTCAGGAGCGGAAGGTCATCTGTCTGTCCTTCCGGCGTCTCTTCTTATATATTTGAATCTTCGCGCCCAATCTGATTACAGCACATGCGCACACTGACAACTCATTCCGTCCCTACATAGAACACTGTAATTTTACAAAACACCATAAAATCTGTACTAGGTGGCTTAAAAAAATAAAATTGAAAAAAATGAAGACTAGTGATACCACCATTTTGAATACACTGTTATCTACTTTTGGAAACGATATGCCATATGACCTCAAAGGCATTAAAAGCCCAGCAAACCTTTTTGACAAGCCAGCCCTATATTTGATTCTGTAACTTTCTAAAACCCCATAATACCTGTACATCGAGGGTACTGTTGTACTCATGAGACATCGCTATACACAAATGCGAGTGTTGTAGAGCAGTAAAAAGTTATTTCAAGGATATCATTAGTGAAACTGTGTTTATTTAAAATGTATTTCAAAGGTTTAAAATGATTTTCCTCATTTCCCCAGAATAGCACTCAAAAATATGCAATAGATACATAAGCGTACATCTGTCTACAAGTATCTATGTATTCACAGCTCTGTCTTTCACTACAGAAAAAAAAAAAAATACCCTTCTATACATCATTTCAATCCTGATGGGAATGGATATTTCCAAGATGCAGATAAAACAGTAAACACGATGCTGGCTCAGCCATCATTCATAGCTACACATGAATCACAAAAGCAAAAAGGCAACCTTTATTACTCCAGATGCTGCTGAACAGAGCTTATACCAATCCAAGAGCATTACAGAAATTCTGTCATCTGATCTTTCATTCTAATTTAACATCTGTGCGATATATTGTTGTGAAAAAAAAAAAAATACAAATAAAACACATTTACTGCCCCCATCCTAAAGGCAGCACCAACATGCAAAAATCTAAAAGTTGCTCCTTTTGGGGTAAACCACACAAAACTTTGACATGTATAGCATACCTGCACAGTACCAATGCCTGGCTTATAGCCAAGGAGTAACTACATCTCATAATACCCCCATGTTTTGGATGCAAACAGATCAAAGCAGGCTGAAATTATTACCAATGGGACTTTGTGAGTATTTTGCAATAAGGCAATAGGAGTGATTTACAAAAAAAAAAAAAAAAAATGACAAACACAGGGAGATGGAGAAAGTATTTTTTTTCCTACAGTTAATATTGCAGGATTTTATGATGTTGGATGGTATTCTGATTTATTTACTACACCTATAAAAAAAAATAATAATACTGTGTGCAAAAGAAAACATTTGCTTTCCCATATAAAAGATTGGACTAACCTGTAACTATTTGTATTATATGCTGGTTGCGAGATCTGCCATAATTAACTGCACAAGTATCACATGCGGACAGGCAGCTAGTACATGAAAAATGTTAGCCTGCCACGTGACAAATCAGTATGTTGCAAGATAATTTGCATAAGCCCCCTTTGGTTTCCCATTTGGAGCAGGACTTCTAAATAATATAGATCAAAAGTTTTCAACAGATAGAAGTGCTAGAACTTCAGGAAAGAATTGTGGATCTGTCAAATATATCTAACGGGACAACCTGCTTCTTCATTCTTATGATTTCCACACCTATTCTGATCTAACCAGTCAGTATCCTATCCCTAGGAATGCTAGAACAGTGCACTGTGCGTGCCTGGCAGAGTCACACATGTCAGCAGGAAGGTCTTGTTACTTTGCAGCATTCTGAAAGGGGAAGAAGTGTGATGATGCAGGGCAGGCTCCACGAAGCGTCTGATTTCTCTCTCCCTGCTGTGTTAAGTCAGTGCAGAGAGAATGAGGAGCTTGTTACTGCTACGCATTTATGTCCAATTTCTGTCAATGATGGACTGGTTAGTGAATTGTTAAGTGGGAGGTGAGGCTTAAAGGGACACTATAGTCACCAGAACAACTACAGCTTATTGAATTTGTTGTGGTGAGTAGAATCATTGCCTTCAGGCTTTTTGCTGTAAAAAAAATGCAGTGTTTACATTAGAACCTAGGAATAACTCCAGTGGCCACACCTCAGATGGCTACTATTGGTGCTTCCTTCGGCAGTGCTGCACAGTGTGCATTATTGACATCCAGATTATCTAGCCTCTGCATGGAGACTCTGAACTTTCCTCATAGAGATGCATGAGGAGGTGCTGATTGGCCAGAGTGGCGTTTGGCTCTGCCTCCAGCCCACCTCCTTGGATGAGATCATCAGAATTGACAATCTCCTGTTGTTATAGATCCTTCTTGGGTCATGGCTGCCGAAAATGCATCCAAAATGCATCCAAACATTCAGTGTCTCCTCCCTCTGCATGCAGACACTGAACTTTCCTCATAGAGCTGCATGGATTCAATTCATCTCTATGAGGAGATGCCGATTAGCCAGGGCTGTGTTTGAATTGTGCTGGCTCTGCCCGTGATCTGCCTCCTTGTCAGTCTCAGCCAATCCTATGGGGAAGCATTGTGATTGGATCAGGCTACCACTTCTGCTGATGTCAGCAGGCAGTGGGCAGGTCTAAAGGAAACAGGGACAAAGTAATCAGCTCCAGACTTGAATACAAGTAAGATTTTACTATATTTAGGGAGGCGTGAGGGGACCAGGGTGGCTAGACGGCGGTTTTAACCCTTTATGATCAGGAATACATGTTTGTGTTCCTGATCCTATAGTGCTCCTTTAAAAAAAAGAAAAAACACTAACGGAAAGGTGTGCCCAACAATGCAGTACTGGGGTACTGAGGCATAGTGGTGGGCTTAACAAAACATGGCTTGTAATATTTTGTGCAACAATTATCCCTACAGGCCATATTGTGGAACAGAATCCCCAGATTTGTTTTTAGAGGTATGTGGTTTTAAAGGTCAATGTACTTGTTTTGGTGTGTATAGTATGCTCCTGCAGGCTTTTTTTACATTACTGACTAGGAACACCTTTATCTGTGACTCACATGAATGTTTCTCAGAGATGCATTGATGCATCTCTGTGATATGATGCAGTTTGGTGCAGCGCTGCTTTTTGCCACACATGCACAATAGCCTCCCAATGCTTTAATATGTAAAACGTATTGGATTGACTAAGATCGTCCGTTTTTAAGACAGACCCACTTGACTCTGGAATGAAGGTGACTGAAATCACCTTTTACATTTGATTATTGTGGGGGTGGGGGGGAGGGCATGTGACCTAAATAGTGTTTGAACAGCTATAGTGACTTATTTCCTGTCACTATAGTGTTTCTTTAAGTAGTCTTGTAAATTTTAAATTGGATTTTTGTGTTTGCACTATTGCCTAATTTGTATTTTGTATTAAATACCTCAATAATCAAATTTTGGTCTCTACGGCAGCACCATTGCAGAGAAATGCATGTTCTATGTGTGTCCCCAATTCCTTTTTTTTTTCCTCTTTACTGTAGTACGTTTATAAACTAGTCTGCTCAAATCTCTAAATACTTTCATTAGTCCCTGGCCTTATCTTAAAGGGACACTGTAGGCACCCAGACCTCCAGCATCGCCGGAATCCCCATAGGAAAGCATTGAATAATGCTTTCCTATGGGGAGGTCTAAAACGCGTGCATTAGGTCTTCCCCGATGGCGGACGTCAGCGTGGGGAGGAGCGTGGGCGGAGCCTGACCCAGCGCCAAGGGATTCAGGTAAGTGTCTGAATAGGTTTTAACCCCTTCAGCGACATGGAATGGGGGGCAGGAAGGCACTCCAGGATTCTCTAGTGCCAGGAAAACGGGGTTTTTCTGTCACTAGAGAATCCCTTTAAGTCTAGGATAGCTTTATGCCTATCCCATGCATGCTTAAACTCCCTCATTGTGTTAACCTCTACCACTATAGCTGGAAGGCAACTCCATGCGTTCACTACCATAATGCAAGCTTGTCAAACTCGCAGCCCACAATGAATATCTTTGCAGCCCAGAGAGTTTGACATGTAAAGGCAGAATAGACACCTACTCTCCCCACATTTATGGTGCCTACTCTGCTAAAATTTACCCAGCCGGGAGGAGAGGTCGCAGACGGCAGCGAGAAAGCTCAGTCTGTTCTTTTTGCTCCTCACTGCTCCCTCGTGCATGCCGCCTGTGGGAATGCCGGAAAATTACATAATTCCAGCCCGGCATCACTCAAGGAGCAGGAGGGAGACCCCAGGGAGAGGTCCCACACCAGCTCCCAAAGGTAGGGAGCAATAAATAAAATGATTTACGAGTGTGTGCAAGAATGTGTAAATGTGCCTGTCCCTGCGCGTGTGCGTGCCCATGCCCATGTGCGTGTGTGGGCATGAGTGCATGAGTTAGCGCATGTGTGTGTATGTGTGTGTCAGTGTTGCAATGGCCGCGGTTGGACAGTGGAGGACCTGGAAGCACTTAACTCCACGTCACATTCAGACATGACATCAACGTGCTCCACCTTCACAGGGTTTCAAGGAGTAGTGCTAGGATCCGCTTTGGAACAGTGTGGGGACGACGCCATTGGGAGTATACCAAAGGCAGTGGCAATGTGAGTGGAGTCTGCCTGTTGGCTAATATGGTCTTGTTTAACAGGGGCTGGGGTTTAGTAGAGGGAGATGCTGGTTTTTTTTTTTTTTACTGTACTTTTCAAAATAAACCTGGTTCATTTGGCCCGTGCTTGCCTTTGAGTTTGACATGCTTGCTGTAAAGTAATACTTTCCGAAATTATTTTTAAACGTTGCCCCTCTAATTTAGAACTGTGTTGCTTGTTGTGGTAGTTTTTCTGCTTTTAAATAAGGTCTCCTCTTTTACTGTTCTTTGCAGAGGGGGCCTAGCACATACTGACTTCCCTGCCTAACAATCGCCAGCTCTTTGGCCGTCAGAGTTGTGCCACGCGTTACCATGGCAACGCTCTGCACAGCACGCAGGCCACGAGAGTTAGAGACAGAGGAGCTCCTGGGCAGTAAAGTCAGTGTGTGCTGGGCCCTCTCTGCAGAGAAAAGCAGCTGACTGCAAACATCATGCCACCGGACCACCAGGGAATTCGAACTCTACTCTCCCTGGCCAGGTAAGAAGCAGGGAGGGGAGAATAAAATAAAATGTCAAAAACCAAAATGTTTAAAAGAAATGTTAACTAAAAATGTTCCTCCTCCCCTTTTACACACATTTAATACCTACACAAACACATTCATTATATACACACTCCATCTAATACACACATCCACTACCTCCGCTACACAGACACACACCCTACACACAAACACACACTCTGCCTTCACTACACACACACTGCATTTAATACACAAACACTACATCCACCACACACACTACATCCACTACACAAACACACACTCTGCATCTAATAAACGATATATAATCCACTATACACACACACACACACACACACACACCACAATCCGTACACACACTGTGGGTGGACTCCGAGCGGACTCTGGGTCCAACCCCAGACCCCGATCTGTGTCAGGGGCCCCAAAATTTCTGATGGCAGCCCTGCTCCAGTACTGCATACAATACTCCAAGTGACGTCTCACCAGTGTTCTGTGCAATGGCATGAGCACTTCCCTCTTTCTACTGCTAATACCTCTCCCTATACAACCACGCATTCTGCTAGCATTTCCAGCTGCTCTATTACATTGTCTGCTTACCTTTAAGTCATCAGAAATAATCACCCCTAAATCCCTTTCCTCAGATGTTGAGGTTAGGACTATCAAATATTCTATACTCTACCCTTCGGTTTTTATGCCCAAGATGCATTATTTTACAATGTCCCTTTAAAGTTTGTGACTGCTGCTTTTGAAATTCTATGAATATTCTGCAATGTAAACATAGTTATTCTTATTTAAACAAGTGCCACACTGTACCAATGTAGTTAAGAGCAAAGATCAATATAATTCCCAGAAAAATACCAAAGCATAGCAGAAATTGAATGTGGTGCTGGGGATATAAATAAACAATAATAATCATGCACTACAATAGCAAGTTTTGTTTCTTCTGTAAAGCGAAAAGAGTTTTAAAATAAGTAATGTCGCATTATTATAGCGGAATATATTTAATAGCCATTTCAAAAACTTTGGAAGGCTATACATACCAAAATGTAAATATTTGATCTTTGGATAACATACATATTTCTACAGCTTATGCATTTCCAAGCTAAATTGCAAGAAAAACAAGAGATTCTCATTATTTTAACCCCTTCAGGGCAGAGTCAATTGTACATGTTCTGATCAAAACAAAACGTAAACAAAAACTGGAACTTGCGCTATATGTCTGTTCAACCGTAATTCACCTCTTTCATATTAAGTGCACCCACACTTATAAATCATTTTATTCAGGAGAAACAGGGCTTTATTTTCTCATGAACTATTTATATATTAAACCTAATTTATTATGAATAAAATTAAAAACAGAGAAATTAAGATTTTTAAAAACAATTTGGTGGTCCACCTGACATTTTAGCTGTAAATGTCATAATACTGTTACCTTTTACTGCAATAACATGCACATATTTGTGTTTGTGACTAAGTGGCTACTAAAAACGACTGGACATACCCCACTTGCAATACCCTACTGGGTTCCCTACTTTTGCAAATGGTATGCCATCATGGGGGTAATTCTCATTCCTGGGCTACCATACGGTCTCAAAGGCAACATTACCAAACTGACAAATTTCAACGTGAAAAAAATGAAATGCAAGCCTTATATTTGACCCTCTAACTTTCCAAAACACCATAAAACCTATACATGGTGGGTACTGTTATACTTGGGAGACTTCAATGAACACAAACATAAGTGTTTCAACACAGTAAAACATATTACAACAATAATATCATCAGTAAAAGTGCAGTTTGTGTGTGAAAAATGCAAAAAACTTCACTTTTACTGAAAATACCATCGTTGTAATACAATTCACCATTTCGAAACACTAATATTTGTGTTCAAAAAAGTCTCCCGAATAAAACAGTACCCCCCATGTACAGGTTTTACGATGTCTTGGAAAGTTACAGGGTTAAATATAGGGCTTGCAAATTAAATTATCTACACTCTCTGCCTGGGTTGTCAGGCATGTCAATCAAATTTTAATTAATAAAACTTCTATAATTATGCGAAAAGATTACTTAAATATACACACAGAATTTATTTTATATATATATATTTGTGGTTATTTGTATTTTATATATAGAATGTCATTCTAAGTGTATTTTGTTACCAATATATATTAATAACAAAATACAGTTAGAATGAAATTACATAAAACATTTTTTTTTAAATATTTTATTCATTATTGTAAATATATATATATATATATATATATATATACACACACACATATATATATATCATATATATGTAACTTCATTCTAAGTGTATGTTAATGCTAATATATGTACTTATATTAACATTAAAAAACACTACGTATGACGTTACATATATAAGATGTATATGTACATATATATATATATACACATACACATACACACATACATATACATACATACACACACACACACACACACTTACATATATTTTATTTTAAATATACTTAATTATTAAAAAAAAAATTATACTTCCCACCAGCAGGGGGACTGTGACAGCCCAGACAGTCCCCCTGCAGGCAGATCCACAGCCAGCTATAGGGGGCCATGTGATCGCAACGGCTTTAAAGCTATTATAATGGGGACGGCATAGAACGCCATAACAGCGTTAACGGGTTAACAGGGACAAAATCATCTGGCATTTGCTTGGTTACAGATTGCCTATCTCTTATTAAGCATGATAACATACTGGAAAAAAGGCACTGCACTACATAGTGATAATGGTGCCAGTAATGCCACTCCTCCACTGTAAGTAATTTTGGTACACAAACAAACCCTTTTGGAGCCATTTACTTCCTACCTAGAATCCGCAAGGCACCACTCCCTGCATCCATTTAGGTTGGGAAAGCATTGGATTGGCTGAAATAATTCTGGTGATCTCAGCCAAGGAGATGTGGCAGGGGGCGGAGCCAAATGCTGCACTGGCCATTCAGCATCTACTCATAGAGATGTATTAAATCAATGCATCTCTATAGGGAAAGTTCAGCGTTTCCATGCAGTGTGGAGACGCTGAATGTCAGAGGAGCACCTCTAGCAGTTGCCTGACTGACTGCCCCTAGAGGGGTCCCTATGCTGCAATATAAACACTGCCTTTGCTAGTAAAAAAAATAAATATATATATATATAGATATATATATTTTTTTTTTTTTATTTTTTTTAAGCAATAAAATGCCAGCTGGGACAGGCAATAGATACATACAGAACAACAACATTAAGCTATAGTTGTTCTGGTGACTATAGTGTCCCTTTAAGCTAAAGTTATTTTGGGGTGTAGAGAGTATCCCTTTACAGAGTTACAGCCACATCCAAGGTTTTAACACAACCAAACAGATTCAAAGTTAGCTATCGTCTCTGCAAAAATAAAAAATAATGTTGATTTTAAAATTACAATCTGTGCTACGCACGCTGGACAAAGAAAGCATGTAAATTAGCCAATCCCTTCATTGCCATACAAACCATGCATGTGCACTTACATTTATTTAGAATATATGATTAAACCTTCTGTGAGAAAGCCCATGTAGAAATAAAGCAGCCATATAGGTGTATTGTGTGCATTTTACACAGGGCACAGGGTACTGGCACAGTGGTAATCCTCTTTTCACAACTACTTGGCAGCTACAGTGACAGTAAGCAGAGACAATCCACATGTAAGCCAGCTAATTCCAAAGATGGATTCAGATGACCTGATTATTTTCAACATCATACATAAATACGCTGTACATCAAACCCAACCACTGGTAAAAACTAACTGAATATCAAACTCCACTTGACATCAATTTTATGATGTCTAGAATGCTTTGACAATTCCATTTTGGTTTTCATGCCTACTGATGCTATAAAACACTACTTGTGCTAAAGGTAAAACCATATGTGCACTGTAGCACTTGCAATACTTCCTAGTACCCTTGTAGATGCCCTTACAGATACACAATATAAACCCCTATATGTAGGCAACATGCCAAGCATGCAAAAATTCTACAGCTCAGAAAGTGGCTAGAATCGGATGGCCAAGAACAGTTTTCACAAGGAAAGATGCAGAAAATTAAAAATAGTATCAGTGTCTTGCTCAAGATATGTTGCATATCAAGGGTCAGTTTTGTATCACATACCAATTTATATTTGAGCATTTGGTATACCTACCATATTTTATTTTACAATCTTTATTTTGAAAATATACCTACCATATCTTGTCCTAAAATTGATGTCACTCAACATTTTACAAGTCGTATCAGTATTTAGAGTAGACATAATCGGTATATAGGCAATGTGCCACTATTGGCAGGTGTGTATCAGTTTTCTAAGAGTTTCAGTGTACATCACAGTACTTCATCTTAGATTCTGGTCCAAACAGCACATATGTGCAATGTACAACTCTCCCACTATAAACGGAATAAACGTTTTTTTTAGCTAGGTTATATACATTCAGGAACAACTGTTGTATTAAAAAAAAACAAAAAAACAACAACCTGTATTTGCCTGTTAATCATTTTTCAACTGATGTGTCCATTATATTGCCTTCCTTTGAAAAGTGCTCCAATCTAGTAGTGCCGAGGAAGCAGACACGCCGTTAAAAACTCACTAACTGGAATTGTCACTGAAACAAGTAGTTTTACAACAATTGGTTCACTCTTTAATGTTTAAAATGAAACAAAGCATTGGAAATTAGGTGAACAAAAACACCCCAAAAACATAATATAGCAGTGTTTTCCAACATGCCAGTTTTAGATCACGTGAATGCGCAAACTCCAGACTAGTGATATGAAAACAGTAAATGTTATTGTAGTGCTAAGTAGCTAAACAGAGTAATTAAAGCAGCTACAACATGAATATGGAATTCCTCAAAATGCACACACAATGACGAAAATATTTACAAGGTGTCAAGAATCAGGCTTGTTCATTCTACTTCCTAATCATTAACGGGTTTTCTCTTTTTAACCAAAAACAATTCTCTAAACAAACATATTATGGTACAATATATTTACTAGATCCTTGGGATATAAAGTTCAGTAACAATGCCAACTCATATTTTACAAAGTTTATATCACAAAACAATTTCCCCAGTCCAGGCTGGAGTGTATCATTAAATGTTTTTTTATGAATTTCCCACACATTTCAAAGAACCAAGCCAGGATTCATTAAACAAAGCAAAAAGCAAATGCAAACACGATGAAAGCTCCAGTAAAACAAATACCGTACTTTTCAATGTAAAATACTTTTTTTCAAAAAAAAATTATTCTAAAATTAGGCGTAGTCTTATATACGGAATGTCACTGTAGGGGTTACCTTACCACCAATTGAAACATGTCACACCATTATTATTATTGACATTTATATAGCGCCAACAGATTCCGTAGCGCTTTACAATATTTTAAGAGGCGGGATTTAGCTATACATAGGACAATTACTAGAAAACTTACAGGAACGATAGGTTGAAGAGGACCCTGGTAAAACAAGCTTACAGTCTATAGGGTTGGGGTGTAAAACACAATAGGACAGGAAATGGCAATCAAAATATGTTGGAGTAAAGCAGAGCTGGAGTAGAGAGTAGAGTGCTTCCCTTTAGGAAAGAGCAAGAGACCGGTATATAAAAGGTAGAGGTTACTCTGGGAGGCCATAAGCTTTCCTAAAGAGATGGGTTTTAAGGCACTTCTTAAACAATTAAAGACTAGGGGAGAGTCTGATGGCAGTAGGTAGGCTTTTCCATGTGAACGGAGCCACCCGTACGGGTGCGAGCAGCGGACAGGAGAAGGTCACGTCAGAGCGGCAAGACAGAAGGGGCATACCTATGGATCGGTGAAGAGATATAAGGAGCTAGAATTGTTAAGTGCTTTATATGTATGGGTTAGCACTTGACTATAGGATACAGGAAGCCAATGTAAGGACTTGCAGAGGGGTGAGAGGACCAACTAGAGAGAAATAGCAGTTTGGCGGCGGCGGCATTCATTACAGATTGTAGCAGGGCAATACAGTTTTTGGGAAGAGCAATTAGGAGAGGGTTACAATCCATGCGGGAAATTACTAGCGCATGGACAAGCTATTTAGCAGCATCTTGCTTAAGTGCTAATTCAAAATGCTAACCCATACATTTAAAGCACTGAACAATTCCAGCCCCTCTTATATCTCTTCACTGATCCAGAGGTATGCCCCTCCTCGTACCCTCCGCTCTGCCCGCGACCACCTCCTGACCGCTGCTCGCACCCGTACGGCCAACTCACGCTTGCAGGACTTCTCACGGGCGGCTCCACTCCTATGGAATAACTTGCCTACTGCCATCAGACTCTCCCCTAGTCTTCAATCATTTAAGAAGGGCCTTAAATCCCATCTCTTCAGGAAAGCGTATGGCCTCCCAGAGTAATCTCTCCCTTACATACCTGTCCCTATGGGATAGTGCTTTGCTCTCTCCTCCAGCTCTGCTTCACTCCTACTTGATATTTCCTATCCTAATGTTTCTAATACCCCACTTCCTATAGACTGTAAGCTCATTTGAGCAGGGTCCTCTTCAACCTATTATTCCTGTAAGTTTTCTTGTAATTGTCTTATTTATTGTTACATTCCCCCCCTCTCAAAATATTGTAAAGCGCTACGGAATCTGTTGGCGCTATATAAATGGCAATAATAATAATAAGAAGAAGAAGAAGAAAGGGGCGGATGTGGGCTATGTTTTAAAGATGGAATCTACAGGATTTGGTAATATGCTGGATATGAGGCCTGAGTCACAAATGACACCAAGACAGCACGCTTGCAAGGATGGACTGATGTGGATACCACTGACTTCAAGGGAGAGCGAAAGACGAGGATAAGTATTAGGCGGAAAGACAGGGTCCAGTTTTAGAGAGATTTAGTTTTAGAAAGTGGGAGGACATGGAGGATATGCAAGCAGTGACATGTTGCAGGACGGCAGGGGAGAGGTTCGTGGAGGAGAGATATAGCTGGGTGTCATCAGCGTACATGTGGCAGTGGAATCCAAATGAGGCAATAAGTTTGCCAAGAGAGGCAGTATAAAGAGAAAACAGAAGGGGACCAAGGACGGAACCTTGGGGGACTCAAACTGAGACAGGACGAAGGGATTAGGTATCATTAGAAAAGGAGACACTGAATGAGCGTTGGGAGAGAGAAGAGGAAAACCATGAGAGGACAAAGTCACAGAGACTGATTGATTGAAAAGTTTGAAGAAGGAGAGCATGAACAGTGTCAAAGGCAGCAGAGAGTTCAAGAAGAATTAGTATGGAGCAGTGGCCTTTGAATTTAGCTGTGGTTAGGTCGTTTGTAACTTTGATAAGAGCAGTCTCAGTAGAATGGAGGGGGCAGAAGCCAGATTGAAGAGGGTCAAGGAAAGAGTTGGAATTGAGGAAGTGAGACATATGGGTAAAGACAAGTTTTTCGAGAAGCTCTGAGGAAAAAGGGAGCAGCGATACAGAACGATTGTTAGAGGGGGTGGACGGGACGAGAGATGTTTTTTTCAGGATAGGTATTACAGTAGCATGTTTAAAATCAGCATGGACTATGCCAGAAGAGAGAGCAGTTGAAGAAGTGTGTTAAGGAAGGCACAAGACAAGGGGAGAGATATCTGATAAGGTGAGATGGGACAGGATCAAGTGGACAAGTGGTGGGGCGAGAGGAAAGGAGAAGAGCTGTCACTTCTTGTAGCAGGGGAGAAAGTCTGAAGGGTAGGAAAGGCATGATCTATGTATGATTGAGAAATAGAAAGGCAGGGTGGGGAGAATGCTTTCCTTGGTCGATCAATCATGTTGGTAAAGTAGCATGCAAAGCTCTCAGCTGTAAGTTTAGTTTTAGGGGTGGACACAGCAGGGTGAAGAAGAGAGTTAAAGGTATCAAAGAGACGCCTGGGATTGCGGTAGCATGAACTAATGAGAGAGGAAAAGTATGACTGTTTTGCGAGGGCAAGGGCTGCACTGTATAAACACAATATGAATCTATAATGTAGAAAGTCCGACTAGGTGCGAGACTTCCTCCAGGAGCATTCAGCACAATGGGAGCATCTTTGCATGTAGCAAGTTGATTTAGTATGCCACGGCTGGGGGCTTGTCCTCCTTGAGGTGCATGTTTGGAGTGGGGCTGCATTGTTCAAGGCAGAGGTGAGGGTATGTTATATTTGAAGATGGCCAGTGAGGGACAGGAGAGGGAAGCGATGGATAGCAGTTGTAAATCAATATCAGCTGACAGCTGCTGGAGGTCAATAGAATTAAGGTTCCTCCTGAGTTGAGGGGAGCTAGGCTTAGGTTGTTGGGTGAGGGGGTACTCTAGAGCAAATGGTAAGAGGTAGTGGTCAGAGAGAGGAAAAGGAGCGGTCATATTAAGGTTTGTTGCACCTCAGGATGGACTTGCTTTCTGATTTATATTTATGGGGGCAGAAATGGGGACCAGGGAGCAGAGGAAATACTACTGTGATGTCCCAGCATGCCCTTACACCACCTAGTTCATTGTGGGAGCTGTAGTCCCAACATGCACTATAGAGCCATTAACTTCACATAATATAACAGCACAGGGGAGGCATTAGAATCAGAAGTGTGTTGTTCTCCTCAGAGGTCACCTCTAAAATTTTGATTTCTTAATTTTGAGCTAAAAAAAAATAGGGGTCATCTTTTACATGTGGGCATCTTATACATGGAAACATCCGGGAGGTTATCCAGCAGATAATAGTGACACTGACCCAGCAGACAGAACCTCTGCCCATACACCCGTTTCTCAACAGTATCCCCAACATTAGAATGTTTAATATAGGTATACTGCAATGCAGCAAATAGTGGTTCTGAGACTAGACCACTGTATTTCTTTATACAACTTTCTACTATCCATCTTCTAATATCATATAGACAAAAGTAGTATGTTAAATGCAAATAGGGCTTTGCTCCTGCCGGCTCCCTCTTCCTTGCTATGTAAAAACTTTAAAGAAGAAATCTAAACAGTAACAAAGATTCATGGAAAAGAAAATTCACCAAAATAAGCCACAAATGTATTTTTTTTAGCATTCAAACAGTAATTTTCCATTTTACAAGGTAGGGAAAATTAAAAGAAAATTATTGAGCAATAATGCTTGACAACACTGTATGACTATGCAAAAATGAGCAAAGGAAATATGTGCAAATATAGCAATAGCCTCTCTATTCTATAAGGCTCAGCTGGTTTTCTGAGTAGGTGTTTTGAAAAGGTTACTGATAAGTCCATTGTTTTATTCATGACAGAGTGGTATTTTGTAATACACACCTATTCACATATCAGTAAATAATGTGGAATGTGCAAGGTGTACCAGCAGTTCCCTCCTTCCCCATCCTAAATACTCCCTGGAATCCAGCACCTTTTGATGCATTATAACCTAAATGAGATACATATACAACTTTTTCCCAGCACTAATGAACTTGACAGGACTCATGTTATGAAATTTCAAAACAAGCATATAAAACTGAGCAGGTTTGGGGGTGTAGTAGTGAATGTAATCCATGCATTGGGATGCTTAACAGCTTACCTATTTTATGCGTTTTAAATCACCAATTCTAGTTAACTGTATCACAGGATTTAAAAACTCAGATCTTACACTAAGTGGGACGTTTTATTTCACTTTTGATATTTCTATACATAAAATTGTATAAAATTGGTGAATTCTGTTCTTCAGTTTATAACGCTATTTCATTGTTTAGTCAACATATTGTTCCTGTAAGTTTATTTGTAATTGTCCTATTTATAGTTAAATCCCCTCTCATAATATTGTAAAGCGCTACGGAATCTGTTGGCGCTATATAAATGGCAATAATAATAATAATAATTGTTAAGTTAAATGTATGCTTGTCAGAAGGTTTGTTTACGGTTTACAATTTTCCCTGGGCAAATGTCGAGGCAGGCAGGTGAGTTTCCAGAGCTTTGTTTTCAGTTGTTGTACGTTTCAGTCTTCGCATACAAATGTTGTTTTAGATTATCTCCTACAATCAGCAAAATTAAGTACTAGATTACCATGATTTATTTTTTACTAGGGTTTTAAATCCATTCATGCATTTTTATATAACACCCTATAGATTGTGAGCTATCCTTTTTTGTTTTCCACTGTGTTTAACCCTTAAGGACACATGACATGTGTGACATGTCAGTATTCCCTTTTATTCCAGAAGTTTGGTCCTTATGGGGTTAAGGTTTCCTGGATTATATCATGTTTTGGTTTAGCTCAATCTTTCTACATGCACAAATAAAAAAAATATATATATATATATTTATTATTATTATTTTTTTAAGTAGAATTTAGAATTGTTTT
Source organism: Pelobates fuscus (assembly GCF_036172605.1). Classification (NCBI taxonomy): domain Eukaryota; kingdom Metazoa; phylum Chordata; class Amphibia; order Anura; family Pelobatidae; genus Pelobates; species Pelobates fuscus. The sequence continues at coordinate 232,189,653 of NC_086317.1, forward strand.
CTAAAATTGATTAATTTTTGTTGCACTGGATTAAACGTGTTGTGCCCATTATATATTTTATACAGAACTGTTTTCAAAAAATGTTTAGTGTTATCCATTATGAAAGAGGGATAGAATAGCTTTGTGATCAAATAATTAACGTGAACAAATTGAGAAAGCATAATGGTTATTTAAATATATATGGTTATATATGATCTTAAAAAATATTTTATAAAGCCTACTGGTATAATAAATTAAAGTATTACAGTTTAGTAGAATTCACTCAATGCCATGTTTATTCATCAATATTTCTCATCGGGAAAACATTTTAGAGTAGTGAATATACCATAGATGAAGATATAAAACTACTTTGTACAAACTAGTATCATGTATCAAACAGTATTGTAGGTGTACATTGTTACACTTCGCGTTACAAAATACAAGATTTTTTTTTAATGAAAAGGAGGTTAGTAACCCCTGCAGCCTACAGCAGAACTAATCTTTTTTTATGGACACTTGTAATCAAAATTATCGTGGCAATCACATCTACAGGCACAGAATTTATTGAAGAGCATTTTCAATGTCTCTTAAATTAATAAAGTATATAAGATGAAAGCGACCAAAATAAGAATCAGCAGTGGCTGGGTTTAAAGCAGGACTGGCAGGATGGTGCTAGCATACAAATGATCATAATTCTAAATGCAAACAAGCACTTGAGAAGAATGACCCAACAGCAGAAAGTACACTTTACGAATAACACATTAGGGAGAAGCACTCCTGTCAAATGTGAATGATCTTCCTATTACCATCAGAGTATTTTAGGAATGTTGAAATTATAAAACAATTAGATTGTAATGTAATACAAACATAGACAATCTAACCTTTGCCTTGGAGGGTAAGGGTGTCTGGCATGTTAACATACAAGACAGACACATAGGAAAAGCTACTCATTATGGCTTCTCTCTCTTCTTTCTCAGCCATACCGATATACATGAATGTGGATTTTAAAGAATGTAAATACAGCAATGTCAAATCGAAGAGTCAGAGCTCAGTCAAGAGAAAGTTTGTGAGCATGCAGCATTGCATATTCTGAAATATTCCTAACAATTTTAAGAGCCAATTCCATAAATAAAGCAAAAGCTTTATAGAAACAGTATTTAAAGGGACACTGTAGGCACCCAGACCACTTCAGCTCACTGAAGTGGTCTTGGTTCAATGTCCCTTTTGCACTTAGTGCTGCAATGTAAAACACTAGAGGGCTTCCGTGTTTGGAACGGACCTTTGATCCGGAATCTGAGGCTGGACGTCCTCATGCTCTGCATAAGGTCCTCCAGCGTCAAATCTTTCCCGATAGGAAAGCATTGATTCAATGCTTTCCTATGGGGAGGTCTAATGCACGCACGTCATTTGCCGTACATGCGCATTGGTGTCCGCTCGTCACGGTACAGACTTGAAGGACCTTCGACCCAGCACCGAGGGACACTGGCGTTGAATCAGGGGAATGTGGGGGAGGGGTGAGGCAGAGGGTGCTTTGTATTCCTGGCACTCTAGTATCCCTTTAAATACCAACAGGGTTATAGTCTGACACATGAATTTGAAGTTAAATTAAAGTAAATTTCATATTTAAGGCCAGAGTAGCCAAACTGATAAGCATAACTGACTTAGGGAATGTTTCCAGTTTTGTTAGTTTTACCTCAAATTTTAAATTCACTTTGAATTCTCACTTTAGTAAATAACCCTCAAAGTATCCATTTAATTCCTTCAGATTTAGGCTTCTTGTTATGAACACCATGTATTATCATACCTTATTAATTGAGTGACTATATCCCATTATTTCAAATTCCAGGGACGCATTTATTGAAGAAAAATAGATGCTATTCTCAGTCAACATAGAAACTGACAGAATAGGAGGAGAGGGGGGAGTTGAGGCAAAAAAAAAAAAAAGTTGTAATAATCAGCAATCAACATGAAAAAAATCCGACAGAATGGCTCTTAACATTTAGCAAATTGGACCCATAATAGGGCCTGTTTTGTTTCGATATATTTTCTTTTTTCTTTGCAGACGGGAGGAGATTTTAAAATAAACATAATTTATTACTTACCTTCTCAAACCAGTCCACATGGGTAATGGGTAAACTAAGGTTCAGAACTAAGCGATTTATACAGCTTATTTAACAAGCATAGAGGACTGACTTGTTTGGGAACCACTAAATTACACATTTCAGAAAGAGTTTAATAAAACCCACCATGTGCACCTATATACTATATGCTTTAATATGCAAAGTGCCCAAGTAGACCTGCAACTCTTCTAACCTTATGCAAACCAGAATGGCAAAATCAATCTCTAACTAGTCAGAGCTTGGTATAACTTGTGCACAACTTAACAAAAGCCAGTCATTTCTTTGCTCAACTTGTGTGATTGTGGTGTAACAAGATTATCACAGATCTATTCCAAGTAAGTGGTGGTTTTAGATGTTTTGTTGGCCCCCAAGCTTAGAGATGTTATCACAGACAGTGCTGAGTGTGTGTGTGTTGGAAAAATTAATCTTGTTTTTATCTATACAGTCTATTTTGAGAGAACAGGACAAATAATGGGTCACGCTACTGAAACACATAGATTTGTAAACAAGCATGGAGGCCTACAACAAACAGTACTGGAATACAAAAAAATATTCTTTTTTTTGTTAAGAGCCTAAAAACTACCGTATTTTTCGCTCCATAAGACGCACCACACCATAAGACGCACCTAGTTTTTAGAGGAGGAAACCCAGAAAAAAAAATATTTTTAACATGTTTCTTACTATGGGAAAGTTTGTTCAGAATATTTTTTTCCCCTGTCCCAGTGTTCCTTACCACCCACTCCCCTGTCTCATAGAGATCTTTTAAGCCCCCTCCCTTCCTCCCATAGTGTTCTCCCCCCCTCCCTTCGTGTTCTCCCCCCCCCTCCCTTCCTCCCATAGTGTTCTCCCCCCCCTCCCTTCCTCCCATAGTGTTCTCCCCCCCTCCCATAGTGTTCTCCCCCCCCTCCCATAGTGTTCTCCCCCCCCTCCCATAGTGTTCTCCCCCCCCCTCCCATAGTGTTCTCCCCCCCCCTCCCATAGTGTTCTCCCCCCCCCTCCCATAGTGTTCTCCCCCCCCCTCCCATAGTGTTCTCCCCCCCCCTCCCCATAGTGTTCTCCCCCCCCTCCCCATAGTGTTCTCCCCCCCCTCCCCATAGTGTTCTCCCCCCCCTCCCCATAGTGTTCTCCCCCCCCTCCCCATAGTGTTCTCCCCCCCCTCCCCATAGTGTTCTCCCCCCCCTCCCCATAGTGTTCTCCCCCCCCTCCCCATAGTGTTCTCCCCCCCCTCCCCATAGTGTTCTCCCCCCCCTCCCCATAGTGTTCTCCCCCCCCTCCCCATAGTGTTCTCCCCCCCCTCCCCATAGTGTTCTCCCCCCCCTCCCCATAGTGTTCTCCCCCCCCTCCCCATAGTGTTCTCCCCCCCCTCCCCATAGTGTTCTCCCCCCCCTCCCCATAGTGTTCTCCCCCCCCTCCCATAGTGTTCTCCCCCCCCCCTCCCATAGTGTTCTCCCCCCCCCTCCCATAGTGTTCTCCCCCCCCCTCCCATAGTGTTCTCCCCCCCTCCCATAGTGTTCTCCCCCCCCTCCCATAGTGTTCTCCCCCCCCCTCCCATAGTGTTCTCCCCCCCCCTCCCATAGTGTTCTCCCCCCCCTCCCATAGTGTTCTCCCCCCCCCTCCCATAGTGTTCTCCCCCCCCTCCCATAGTGTTCTCCCCCCCCTCCCATAGTGTTCTCCCCCCCCCCTCCCATAGTGTTCTCCCCCCCCCTCCCATAGTGTTCTCCCCCCCCCTCCCATAGTGTTCTCCCCCCCCCTCCCATAGTGTTCTCCCCCCCCCTCCCATAGTGTTCTCCCCCCCCCTCCCATAGTGTTCTCCCCCCCCCCCTCCCATAGTGTTCTCCCCCCCTCCCATAGTGTTCTCCCCCCCTCCCTTCCTCCCATAGTGTACTTTCCCTCCCATAGTACCCCCCTCCTCTTGTCCTATAATTACTTACCTGTCTTGTAGCGTGGGCCGGCTTCACAGCGCGCACCACGGTACAGGAACTTCAATTTCAGGTTCCGGTTTCCGGCGGGACTGAAAGGAAACCGGAACCTGAAATTGAAGTTCCTGTACCGCGGTGCGCGCTGTGCTGCCCCCACGCTACAGGACAGGTAAGTAAAGCTTCACATTCGCTCCATAAGACGCACAGACATTTCCCCTAACTTTTGAGGGGAAAAAAGTGTGTCTTATGGAGTGAAAAATACGGTAATTCTCAGAGATGAATTTGCCTATATCCCTTGTACTGTGATCTTCAAAGCTTCAAAGACCACCCAGTTAATAAACAGTAGAATAAATACACAAATTCAATTTATATCGGATTAGATAAACAGGTGCGATTACTGCTTCAATGCGCTAACAGACTCACTGCTAAAAATTGCTACCTAATCAAAACAGTTACTGTGACTAAAATTGCATATAAAATATTGCTTCTACAATATTGTGAAATTATGAACAATATGGAAATATATATTCAGGGAAACAAAATATGAGGATGGTCTTTAAAAAAAAAAAATTTGCTTACACCAGTATCAACAAGATTCATTAGTGTGAACATTGCACTGTTTCTATGTTTGTCATCATCCTAAATTAGAGTGTTTTTTCTCTGTACATACTATAACCCCAAGGGTGCTTTTAGGAATCCCCTACATCAAAAGAAGTCAGTTTGCAATGTAAAATTTGGTTAGCAATTGAACTGAAAAACTCACACTTCCTTTTTTTATGTACTTGTCATGTTTCTGAACAAAAGACTATCATTTGAATTGCAAAATACACAAAGAACTAAGGCATTAAGTCATTTTGAAAACCTCAAGATTGAGGAAATAAATTAATGAATGAAGGAATGAATGCGCATCTGTTTAAATGACGGGCGATGTGTAAAATCCTTGCAAAAGGAAAACACATTGTTTGCTCTACGTTGTGCAAATATCTAACTGTTGGTATGTGATCATAATATAAATCTTTCTAGCCAAGTTTTCTAGAAGATGGGGAATGCAAAGCAATAGCCAGACTTAAAGCCTTGCATTCTAAATTGAAAAACAAAAATTTAAAAAAAAAATCCACTTTAGAACTACGGAAAAATATACAGAAATAAAATTACAAATGATACACGTCCTCCATTATAAATCCAAAGCCGTTCAACCTTGGATGGCAATGGTTGGCTGCAAACTTTGGACACGTGGTTATAGTCCTGCACACACCAATGTGTTCGAGCATAGCTCCAGGTTCCCTGCCAGCGCTCTTATGAACGGAGAGTCAGGATTAGAAGGAGCAATTAACATGGTCAGCACCCACCAGAGATGCAGACTTAAAGAAACATTATAGGGTCAGGAACACAAACTGTATTCCTGACCCTATAATGTTAAACCCACCATTTAGGAGGCTTGCCCCTCTCCCCTCCAGCCCCCATGAGAAAAGGTGAAAACTCACCTTGTTTCCATCGCCGCGCAGGTCTGCCGGCGCTGGCCCCGACCCTGACCCGCCTCCTTGGTGACATCACAATTGCCGATTTTTAACCAATCCAATGCTTTCCCCAGAGGGTCCCTTTAATGCTCTACCACTGACAACCAGGGAGTTTAAACAGGTATTATAGCTCCACTCTCTGCAGAAAGATAAACATGAGGGGTGCAAAACACAGAACACAAAAACCAGAGTTGTAATTCCCATTAGTTACCTGCCTATATGCCCATTACGGAGCGCCTGTTTTCAGTTTTAAGTAGGATGTTGGAGAGAGATATGAACCAAGAGCCAAGAGCCTTCTGCAGCCCAGTCAGCATCCTATGCTTCAGAGCAGAGCTGCAGGAACCATTTTACACCCTGTTACAAATTATTATGCAAATTCTATTTAAGTGCCACAAAGATTAAATATTTAGTTTTTCAGTTTAACTCATGAATGGAATTGTGTCTCAGGGCTCTTTTTATCACTGAAAACAATCTTGGACACCTGTGATAATTAGATTTCCAGGTGAGCCCAATTTAAGGAAAAACTACTAAGGGAGGGTATTCCACATTATTAAGAAGAGCACCATTTTCATGCAATATGGGGAAGAAAAAGGATCTCTCTGCTGCCGAAAAGAGTGAAATAGTTCAATGCCTTGGACGAGGTATGAAAACATTAGATATTTCACGAAAACGTAATCGTGATCATCGCACTATTAAGAGATTTGTGGCTGATTCAGAGCACAGACAGGTTCATGCAGATAAAGGCACATTGAGGAAGATTTCTGCCAGATCCATGAATCGGATCAAGAGAGCAGCTGCGAAAATACCATTACATAGCAGCAAACAGATATTTGAAGCTGCTGGTGCCTCTGGAGTCCCACGGACATCAAAGTGTAGAGTCCTCCAGAGTCTTGCAACTGTGCATAAACCTTCTGTTCGGCCACCACTAACCAATGCTCACAAGCAGAAACGGCTGCATTGGGCAGAAAAATACATGAAGATTAATTTTCAAACAGTCTTGTTCACTGATGAGTGCCATGCAACCCTGGCTGGTCCAGATGGATTGAGTAGTGGATGGTTAGTGGACGGCCACCCTGTTCCAACAAGGCTGCGACGTCAGCAAGGAGGTGGTGGAGTTATATTTTGGGCCGGAATCATGGAAAGAGAGCTGGTCGGCCCCTTTAGAGTCCCCGAAGGTGTAAAGATGACCTCTGCAAAGTATGTGGAGTTTCTGACTGACCACTTTCTTCCCTGGTACAGAAGGAAGAACTATGCTTTCCGTAATAAAATCATCTTCATGCATGACAATGCAGCATCTCATGCTGCAAAGAATACCTCTGCAGCAATGGCTGCTATGGGGATAAAAGGAGAGAAAGTCATGGTGTGGCCCCTATCCTCCCCTGTCCTCAATCCTATTGAGAAGCTTTGGAGCAAAAGATCTAGGAGGGTGGGAGGCAGTTTACATCCAAACAGCAGCTCTGGGAGGCTATTCTGACATCTTGCAAACAAATTCAAGCATAAACTGTCCAAAAACTCACAAGTTTAACCCCTTAAGGACCAAACTTCTGGAATAAAAGGGAATCATGACATGTCAGGCACGTCATGTGTCCTTAAGGGGTTAATGGATGCAAGATTTGTGAAGCTGCTATCAAATAAGGGGTCCTATGTTAAAATGTAACGTGACCTGTTAAAATGTTTAAAAAGTTAAAATGTTGTTATAAATTGATTGAAATAGCTTTTGATTTCAGTAAATATGCTGCAAACACAACAAATGACAATTTTCAGTTCTTTACAACCTATAAAGTGTTTTGAAGCTTACTGTGAGTAATAATTTGGAACAGTGCATTGTAAGTTTTTTATGTTTAAAAAAAATATACTGTTATCATTAGGAGGTTTGTTTAATAAAATTTGAATTGTACTCTTAATAGTTGAAAACATGAGAATTATGCTGACTGCTATTTACATTATTTAGGTAAATAAGAAAAATATAATTTGCATAATAGTTTGGAACAGGGAGTATAAAGTGTAAAACTATGTTTTATCCAAGGTCTTCCAGTGTATGTGTGTGAGGCTCTACAGGAGGTTGATCACTTCCCATCTTCCCACTAACAGTGTCTCACGCAGGAAAGGCCTTGCAGGACGAGCAGGGACAGGATTGAGTGATGCACACTGTATAACAGCCACTGCAGATCAACAAGCAATAGCAGATGGGAAAGTACTTTGCAAATAATGTCAGAACGAGTGCAAGTGTTAGGGGTTCCCATCCTAGCATCTTCTCACTGGTATATATACACCTTTGGTATATAGGTGAACCAGTGATCCTGCAAATATCCTAACTACACAAGGCCCAATTCAGAATGCTTGGTTGTATAGGGAGAGGTATTAGCAGTAGAAATAGGGAAGTGCTCATGCCATTGTACAGAACACCGGTGAGACCTCACTTGGAGTATTGTACGCAGTACTGGAGACCGTATCTTCAGAAGGATATTGATACCTTAGAGAGAGTTCAGAGAAGGGCTACTAAACTGGTTCATGGATTGCAGGGTAACACTTACCAGGAAAGGTTAAAGGATCTTAACATGTATAGCTTGGAGGAAAGACGTGACACGGGGGATATGATAGAAACATTTAAATACATAAAGGGAATCAACACAGTAAAGGAGGAGACTATATTTAAAAGAAGAAAACCTACCACAACAAGAGGACATAGTCTTAAATTAGAGGGGCAAAGGTTTAAAAATAATATCAGGAAGTATTACTTTACTGAGAGGGCAGTGGATGCATGGAAGAGCCTTCCAGCTGAAGTGGTAGAGGTTAACACAGTAAAGGAGTTTAAGCATGCGTGGGATAGGCATAAGGCTATCCTAGCTATAAGATAAGGCCAGGGACTAATGAAAGTATTTTAGAAAATTGGGCAGACTAGATGGGCCGAATGGTTCTTATCTGCCGTCACATTCTATGTTTCTATGTATTAACAAGGTTCATTTTAACAAGTGCCATTTTCTATTGAAATGGGAGAACTGTCTTACATGGACACTCCAGACCCCTAAAGTATTGAAGTGTTTTAGGTGAATAGAGTGTCCTCTCCCTTCTCTCCAATCCCTCCCTCCAGATTTTATCTTCTTTCCAGCTAGAAGCCCCTACTTGTAGTACACAATCACTGACGTTTTGAACGCTTATTTCCTCTTTCCCTGGCTTCCACCTTATGATTTGCCATAGTTTGAGCTCCCGCCAAGACTGGTGTCTGATTTCAGAACGGTGTCAGAAAGAGTCTTCGGAGTGCCATCCTGCTCATGTGTAAGCATGAAGAATACAAAACTGTATTTTTAACACCACGGTTCCTCTGCCTCCGCACCACTCCATCGCCGGTACCCTGGCCATAAAAGGATTACAAATACTTTTATTCACGGACCTGATTCCAGTGCTGCTGCTGCTGCTCCTCCAACATCAGCGTGATCTGGGAACCTAAAGCGCATGCACTGTGTGCTCATTTGGCCTTCCTCATAGGAAAGCATTGGCTCAATGATTTCCTATCGGGTTTTTCAAGACGGTGGACATCCTCATGTAAAGCGTGAGGTGTCCAATGTTGTTTCACCAAGTTAAATTGCAGAAAGGGTCTCTAATAGCCATCTCTAAAACTGCAATGTTTTACAAGGCCTGTATTCAATAGTTTGTCAGAAAAAAAGGAGGTTATTATGATATCCTAATGTGATCCAAAAGTACATAAGATATTTGACATAAGTGTGTAATCACTTCTACAGTTTGGAAGCCCTTCTTTTATGAGAGGAGCTAAACAAGGAGTTAAATTATTATTAGGTCAACTTCAGCCTGGAGTGTAGGTTTCAGTGGAAATTGTCACTTACATAATTTAATTTAAAAAAGCATTAGAAGTGATTTTCTTTTTAATGTAGACTAAAATGCAGCTAATTACATCATAATCCAGTTCAGACCAGACAAAGCCAGGACAAAACTAAGAAAATATAGACCGTGTTTAAATTCTCCTTTTCGCTGTATACTTTCTCTATTCTAACTACTAGGAGCAAAAGATAGATCTTATATTAAGAATTATTGAGAGGGTGCCAAGTTTGAGACAGTCAACCCGGAAGATCTTAAACATGGCTGCATTGACCAAGCATGCACTTATCTAAAAAGGGCTCTCCCACCACCATTATATTTGTCAATATTTAGTTTTTGAATTACTTGTGGTTATAATTCCATATTGTATTATTATAAAGATTTACAGAATAATTAGGTTATGTAAAATGCTAAGAATAACTGACATAAAACCGATTTTTAAATGTTTTTAATGAAAAAAATAATCCGTTGTATGTGAATGAGTCACAGTAACTGAAGTATAACTATTTTCTAAATTGCACATCAAAATGGAAACAAATATTATAATTATTTTATTATTTATATAGCGCCAGCAAAATTCCATAGCGCTGTACAATGGGTGGACTAACATACACGTAATTGAGGCCAGAGTGAAAGTCTAACGGAGAAAGGAAGAGAAGGGAAGGGAGTTCCACAGAAATGGTGCAGCCCTGGAGAAGTCTCGAAGGCGAGAATCAGAGGTGGATAGACGTAGGTCTTCGGCAGAGCGCAGGGGCCTCGAAGGGACATACTTGTGTATTGGGGAGGATAGGTAGGTTGGAGTAGCATTCTGTAGGGATTTGTAAGCAAGCACCAGAATCTTAAATTGAGCCCTATAGCCAACTGGAAGCCAATGTAGGGACTGAGAGAGGGGGAAGGCAATAATAGTACCAATGTGAAAACATTGAGGTGGGGATAGGGGACTCCTAAAAATGACATGTTAAAACAAAAAAATGATTTGTGATGTGTACATTTGTGTTTTATTATCTGGAGATTAACAAACATGCTAAAATGGTTAAAAAAAATGTTTTTTCTTTTTTTAAATATGTGCTAGAATTATGTCATTATTACAAACGTACTACTTTAGTTAATAATTGCAACTAGAGTTTAACACAAAAAAGCACTAATTATTCATGAACCTCAAATTTCCAGGGCACTAGGGACTGTTTTTTTTTTTACTTTCCGAAATGATTTTATCAGGAAGCAAATAAATTAGCTAAAAGCAGTACTGTCATTAAATGTTTTTACATAAATCATCTTAAAATAATATTCATCTGCTGGGAATATTGTTTGAGATCTTAATCAAACTATACCAAGCGTGGTTGTAATTACCACTTAAAGGGATTGTCTAGTGACATTTTGACCCAGTATTTTTCTCAAGTGCATTATTATATAAGCAGATATTTTTTTTAAAGAAAATAAAATTACATAAATATATTTAAAAATACACACTCATTTTCTCAGCCCAATCAGTGCTAAACGTATCCTTCCCACATTTGGCCAAGACAGGCCTTGGCTGAATTGGAGCCCATTCATGAGCAATCCACTGCTTGGCTCTTTCCTGGGAGGAGAAAGACCCTTCCCTATTAGGCATGTGACGTATGTAGGGACAAATTTAAGAAACCTTAAAGCAAGAGTTCCAAGGTGCTTGACTGACAGCCCTAGTAGGCATTACATGAAGAAACTATTTATTTTAAAAAGACACAGTAGTCACTAAAACCATTTATTCTCATTGAATTGGTTATAATGCAGGGCTTGACAAATTTGCTTGGAATCTAGGAGCCAGCAAATAAAGTTAGGAGTCAGTTTTTCCAATGTAAAATATGCAATTTTTAAAGGGACGCTATAGTCACCAGAACCTCGGAAACTGAATGTAGTTGTTCTTGTGTCTATAACCCTGCACGCTTTTCAATGTAAACCCTGCCTTTTCAGGAAAAAGGGTATTCAGTATTTACATTGTTGCTTAGTAATACTTCTAGTGAGTCACTCAGACCGCCTCTAGAGTACATCATGAGTCAGAGCTGTACAGTACACAGCACCTACGTTTAGCGTCTCCATGCTCTGCGTGGAGGCGCTGAACGTTCCCCATAGAAATGAATTGATTTAATTCAACTCTATGAGGAGATGCTGATTAGCGCAGCGTGGCGTTTTGCCACAGATGTGCAATAGCTTCCCAATGCATTCCTTTTGGAAAGCATTGAACTGGCTGAGATCATCAAGATTGATGATCAGTCATGGAGGCAGGGTCAGCTGCTGCGAGAACAGCATAGCATGGGGGGAAAAGTGGAGTAAAAAAAAAAAACCTTTCCTTTGTGATTGGCGGAGTATCGGTCACCTAAACACACACACACTCACTGACAAACGCATGCACTCACAGACAGACACACTCATTAATGTGACCACCCAGCCTCCATACATTTTGAGAGAGCTTGAGTGGGTCGGCTTTCCCAGTGGTCCAGTGGAGGTTCAGTCATCTCCCTGCTCTGCCCCATAGAGCGCTGTTTAGTGATGCCGGGGCCAGAATGACGTCATATTCTGGCTCCCAGCATCACTAAAGGGTGCATAAGGGAGCAGAACAGGGAGGTTACAACTCCCTTGCGCGCCTACCTGTTTGGCTTAATATCCTAGGAGTCTTCCACCCACCCTCTCCCTAACCTCCCTCAGCTGGCCGGCCGACTACTTGGCCATGCTCTCCCTCAGCAGGGCGACAAGCTGCATGACCATGCTCTACCTGAGCTGACCCGCCGACCACACGTAAACCCATTCTCTACCTAAGCCGGGCGCCTGCACTCATAGGCAGCCGACGACATCGGGGGGCTAAATGGGCCAGCAAATCCCAGGCGCCAGGACAAAAATCCTAGTAGCCATGGAGACCTGGCGTCTGAGATTTGCCCTGTTATAATGGCTGTGGTCTTCTTGCACTACCCCTCAATTTAATGTTCAAATCAGTTTTCAAAATATTAAAACTATGAGGGTCACTGGGCTCCCATAGATCGCCCCCACTGGAGGCAAAGATTGCACACTTCCTTCTAGCCAGTAAGATTCAGATCTGTAATGGCACACAGAGAGGCTCAATGACCGCCCTTTGCTGCTCTGTCTTATGTGGTGTCATTAGCCCAGGGAGCAGAGCATTCTCTTTGAAATTACCTTGAATTCTCAGTTTAGTGAATAACCCTGTCAGTGACAAATGTTGCATGGGTTGTGCCCACAACTAATCTGATTTTATGTGACATGGAGCAATAAATATACTGTGGAGGAGCCCAGAACTCCCATGATGCTATAACTGTCATAATGCTGGCAAAGCATTATAGGAAAGCTAAACAGCTAGGGTTTATCTTTTGGACTTCCTTGTTAGTGTGTAAGGGAAAGGAAAATTGTTCTTTGGAATCCAAGAAGAATGTAATTAACCTCTGTGCCCAAGGAAAGTCATAATGTTAGCAAGTCATCTTTTATTCAGCTTTCAGAATGAAACACGGCAGAATAAATGTAAAAGTAATCAATAAAAAGCTTACACCGTTAAGGAGCTATAAGATAATGTACAGATTTTAATATTATGTATCACTTTAAACAAAAATTACAAAAGTCTGTTAATTATGCTACAAAACAAAAGTATGAATACTTTTAATTAAGGAGGTATCTATTAGCTACTTTTTAGGAAAACTGGTTACATTTTTGTTCTCTTTCAGATATTGTTTTGGTTTGTTTGTTTGGTCAACTGTACATTATTTACATCACACATTTTTCAAAGGGAATTTATATTTGAACCACCTGACACTTTTGTGTTTACTGTTGAGTAAAATTGTGATTTACAAAACAAGGGCTGATGATAGATAAGAAATTGTGGCATATATGCAATATCTGGAATTGAGCACAACTAGTAAAATAAATTTAAAGGATTACTAAAATAACCCACTAAAGTCATCTCAAGGAAATGGTCTGGATGCAGTGGTCCTGTTTGTTTAACCTTTCAAAGTAAAGCATTGCTGTTCTGCAGAAAGACAATGTTTACATTGCAGAGTTAAAGAAAGATTAGGGTCAGGACCGTAAACCTCTATTCCTGACCCTATAGTGTTAAAAACAAACACTTAGTTTCTCCATGCAGAGGGTGGAAACACTGCACAAGGAAGCAGCTTTAGCAGCCATCTAAGAAGTCTCTAGTGTAGGTATCCATAGGCTGTAACGTAAAGACAGTGTTTACTGCAAAAAGTCTGCAAGGACTGATTATACACACCAGAACAACTAAACTAGCCTGTAGTTGTTCTGGTGACTATAGTGTCCCCTGTAAAGACCTCTAATGACATTTTACTGCCAGTCACTAGAGGCACTTCCGCTGACTGACCAAACAAAACTCAGTCATGGGATATTGCAGCTCATGGGAAAGCTGAATTCACAGCTTTCCTACAGGGAAGCATGGATTCCTACAGCACTCGGCGCTCATACACATCAGATATTCAATGCTCCTCTATGAGGAACATTGGATTGGACTATACCCATGCCTGCTCGATTATGTTGTGGGAGGCGAGCTGGAAAAAGAGGAGTAAAAGCTTCATGAAATGCTCATAATTTTATCGAAATTCCAACAGTCAAAAGATATCATGACAAAGTAGGGACTTCGTCTTATGTTAAATTCTCAACATACCGCCATCAATTTATGTCACTTCTCACAGTGTAAGAAAGTACAGCACTGAACTGGGCTCCTGACTGTGGAAGTGCCATGAACTGAAAACCAAAGATCTTGGATGGCGGCACCTGTGGAAGATAACATGCATTAAATATAACTTGCCTCTACTGCACCCCAAGCCCACCACAGATCAAGCTCTTAGGACAGAACCGCTTTAAAGATGATCTTCTGCATTGAACATCATTTGTTCTACAACATATCAAATATTGATAAATTTTCATATTCCCAATTATCTGAGAGTACTTGTGCATTTAAAACTGAAGTACTATAGAAGGATCAGCTCCACTTGAAGGTGTTCCAGAGACCATATATTTTACATGCATATTTGGAAAACTGATATCTTCTTTATTCTGCACTATAACCAATGTGCATCTATCTCCTATTTGATGTTACTACTTGAGGAAACTGTGCAAGGATAATTTCATAACTAATGTTCTCAGTAAGACTGCCAACCTTATTCACAGGAATGCAGGGCTCATAATTTTCACTCATCACTAGCAATTAGCGAGTAAAACAATTAACCCTTAAGAGTAGAAATGCATGGTCTCTGACCACTAAGGATCAAATCATTCAGAGACCATCCGTGCAGGCATGAGATCTCAATGTGTGTTCACTCACTACCACTTGTATAGATCAGGGAAAAAAACATTTCCTAGACTGTAAGCTAGTTCAAGCAGGGTCCTTCCTATTCACTTAACGTATCTGCCAATGCAGAATTGCTCAATTACTTCTTGTTATGAAGGATAAAAAAACTAACCAAAAAATAAATAAATAATAAACTATAACATTGTAAAGCACCTTGGAAAATGTTATCATATAAATTCTAATGATAAAAGCATCACAAAGTTTAGGAGGTGGACTTTATGTACTGAGAAATCAGCGTTTTTTTTTTTTTTTTTTTACTAAAGGCTTGAAGGAAAAAAAAAGCACTACATAATCACGACAACAAGCCGGTTATGATGCTCAAAGAGACCCTTTAAGCACAACCTAAAATGTAGTAACAAGAAAATATGAAATTATTCATCATAGCACCAGTTTGAGAAATGTTTACAGTTTAAAAAAAAAATTAAAAAAATTAAAAAAGGTATTAAACTACCACATGTATATGGACATGTATGTGCTATTTTACTTAAGGGGAAATTTTAGTTCTTAAATTCTTATTACCTGAAATTGCTCCCACTTGTGAAGTATTCTTTAGGAGAGCAAGTAAGGGCAATTTATGAGTGATACAACTATATGAGGATAACATGGCAAAGATTAAACTTTTAATACATTCAACTTATCTGTTCATCTTGCCAGGCCTGAACAGAAATCATGCCTGAGATCACCAACACCTGAGAGCAGGGCTTTTCAGAGGTGTATATTGGTGGGTAGGTAGATAGGTAAATGTGACTGTGGTGTTAGATAAAATCTGTTGTTGGGCACGGGAAGCCATGTGAAAGGGTGGGTTGGTAGGTTATAGTTGACTAGGTGGGTAGAGCTATGTGAATAGGGATAGGCACGATGTAAAAGGGTATATGGGGGGGGGGCTGTTTGTGTGGAGAATGGCAGGCATGGTAAACACATGACTGAGTTAAGAAACATATGTCATTCAGTAGGTGGATCAGTATGACCAAGTGGGCAGCTATATTTGACAAGGTGATTGTATGCAACAGGGTGCATACTACACAAAGTAAATGCAACAAAATATGGGCTGGTGAAAGATCGTGTGGGTTTATGTCAGGGCCAAGCATGCTGTTAAATTATTTGTGTGGGCTATAGTAAAACGAATGCAAAGAAGTTGGATATAGAGGGATTAGAACTACATTCACATGTGAGGTGCCTGGGTCTACTGCACGTTGTGCACCCCCTTAGCTCACCCCTGATTAACATATCTAACCTTACAGCTCATATGAAAGGTAAATGAAAAATGCCTTCCTTTAGAGGGAAAATTCTAAATTACAAAGTATTTACTGGAATAAAACAAGGTTAACAGAAGCACTTGCATGAAAGTGCAATTACATTGAAATGGAAATAAACCAGACAGTTATTAATTTTGTATAACAATGGATTTTATTGATTTCACAGTCTAAATATCACTTTGCATACCAACATTGCATGTTAGGTCAGAAAAAACAAAGTGTGCAAGACATTCATCATTAAGGCAAGTTTTGGTAAACAAATGAATATAGTCATAGCTAACCTACCCACAAACATCATGATAGTAGCCAAACTACATGGCCAAATGATGTTAAAAAAAGAAATATATATAATATATATATATAAATAAATCAGCACATATATATATATATATATATCATCAATCAGAAACTCAAACATGTTTTTAAACCCCTGAGTTATAACTCAAAGTTAAGGCCACACGCTATTTCAATGGCTCACCAAAATAGTGAACAGGTATATCATTTGGATCCAAGGAAACTTCTATCATATTGTTTACTGTAACAGCACTACCTTTCCTAATACAATGGAAACTCCCTTTGACAGTGGAAATAGCGTAATAAAGGTGTTTTTGCAGAATTCTAATAATATATACAGTCATATTACAAACCACTTCCCCTCCCTCAAGATGGAGAGGTCAAACAGGAAATTAATGGCCAATGTCAAAGAACCAGAAGCACTTGACATTACAGCAAAATGCATGGTACATGGTGCTGCCTCTATTCTCATTTCTTAGAGTGAATTCTAGATACAAAGATTTGTAAAAACCAGGGCTGTCAATCAAGCAGCCCAGTACAATTAGTTCCGAGACCATCAGAGTAAGCCTTCTAGTACAAAAAATAACCAACAGAAACCTTGTAAATGAGATGAGTTTTATCAGAGACAAACTTTATGATCTCTAAAGTTTTTTTGGAGTCATTCTGTGAATGCTCAATTTGGCTTGTGAATACCTCTATTTTGATTCTCTCTTTTCTCAGGAGTAAAACAGAGAGATGGTGAAGCTATTCGCATAGATTGATAAGACCAGAAAAATCACTTTGGCTTGAATGAGAGCCAAAAAAAAAAAAAGTTATAGAGCAGCATTACCCACAAGCACACACAAGCAATCAAGTATCTGACACAAAAAAATATCCCTTTAGACTCCAGCGAAATTGCACATGGAAGCACGTTTTTACAAAGGAATCCTAACAGAATCATTGCATTGAACATGTTTGCAGTTTGTTTTATATTTTAGTGAACATTACATCTTACTCTGAGATTTTTATTCCAGAAGTTTGGTCCTTAAAGGGTTAAAGGAGGATTTAGAGGGGGGCGGGGCCGGACCGCCATGCTGACCGGTCGCATGCAGGACAGGCTCCGCAGAAATCTGGCCTGTTAAGCCAACTTCTCAGCCCTGGTAATCGACATGAGCCCACAAGATATCCACACGGTGGTGGAAGAGGCGGTGGACCCCGAGATCGGGAGCTTTGGGTCCCCTGAAGGGGGCACAGGGCTTCGGGAGCTGCGGCCTACTCGGGAGGAGAGCGGGGTGGACGGCCGCCTCCCTGCCTCCCTCCCCAACTGCCACACACCGGCTTTTTGAGGGGCTTGCCGGTCCCGTTTCCCCCCCCCTGTGGGCCGGGGGGGTCATCCCGGCCTGCCCCCCCCCCCTGGAAAGCTCAAGAGAGAGGAGAAGAGGCAGCACGAGACCCCCAAGGCCTACCTTACAAGATGGCGGCAACGGAAAGCTATGCACCATCACGCCATCCACCTCGACGACAGCCCGCAAAGCAAGTCCGGCGAGATATGCCGGGTACAGCATGGAAACATTCCATGCAGTCCTCGCAGCTACATCGCAGCTCAGGCTCACAACAAGCGAGGAGGGCTAGTCCGGGCAAATCCAGAGGGGCTCCAGCTGCAACACCCATGGAACCAAGGTACCCTGCCAGACTAACGAAGAGTCCACAAACTCAGAAACCTTGCTCTGCCCGTGCATGGCGCCGGACGAGGGGGAGAATGGGACTTGGTCTCTAGCATGATGCCTGACTATCACCTCTGACTCAAACACCTACCGAGTACTTGTCTTGGCACTAGAGACTTTTATTTCACGTCCAGATCAACTGCACTTACTATTACTACAGCAGCAGGGGTGACAATGCCATGTAATTATCAACTGCCCTGTAACTAATCAGGCAATGGAGACGGGCAGGCTTGGGGGGCTAGTAATATGTTGTTCTTGCTTTATTCTCTAATGTTTTGCCTAATTATATGCATTCTCTGATCTGTCTGCCACCTCACGTTTAACATATATGCTATGGCCAGACTAAGCTTAGCCTTATGTTTCAGCTAGTCTAAGCGAGCACCAAATAGAAAAATAAAAAGCATTGATTTATAGATATATCAGCGAAGTTACCTTTTAGTTATGAGACAGAATTAGCTGTCCGACCCTCTACTGTTTACCACCTAAACAAGCGAGTTACTTAGCAAACTGTTTATTATAGTTCAGACATAACTGCCTAGCTTATCAATATGCTCTTCAAAACAAAATATGTGCAAATTCTCTATGCCACTGTTTCACCTATGTTCAAATATAAATGCACGCTGTTGTGGCGTATGACTATCCTATGTACTCACCTGCACAACAAAAATAAAGAATTATAAAAAAAAAAAAAAGGAGGATTTAGAGAGAGAAACAAGTGCTTTCTCTCTCTATTTATGGAAGAACCCACTATTTCAAAGAGTATAGAAAACAAGAGCAAAAACAATCCATCTAGGTCATAACTTGACAGGATGTACAGTATAGATGTTAATGACTGAAAGCAATAGCTGCCCTAGAGATTTAAAAAAAAAAAAAAAAAAAAAATGAACCGCTTAGTAACCAGACCGCTTTTAAATTTTCTTACCATTAAGGACCAGGGCTGTTTTTACATTTCTGCTGTGTTTGTGTTTAGCTGTAATTTTCCTCTTACTCATTTACTGTACCCACAAATTATATATAGTTTTTAACGGCCATTAAATGGTCTTTCTAAATATACCATTATTTTCATTATATAATTTACTATAAAAAATAAAAATTATGATGAAAAAAATGTAAAAAAAAAAAAATACACTTTTTCTAACTTTGACCCCCAAATCTGTTACGCATCTACAACTGATGTGGGATTATTAAAAATCTTTATTGTACTTGTATTGAATTATTGTACTAACTCCATTTTAACCTTATATTGTGACAATCCTCCATTTTGTCCTCCTAACCTGACTTCTTCAAATCCTCCATTTTGTCCTCATGACTTAACTTGTTCATTTTAAAACTACCTTACGTGACTGAATTTCCCAACCCAATTAGTATAGTAGACAAAGACTGTATTTCCTGCAAAGACACAGGAGTTGCTGACTACTCCCTAAACTTGTAAGATAGTATAGTTTGAAGGCCACGAGAACACAGTAGTAATGAAATGTTCTATTCATAAGAGACCTTGCACCTGGACATGAGGCCTGATATCACTGACCGTGTAAAATGACGCTCAAGACCCCCTTATCCCCACCCGTGTCCAGAACAATCCCACCTCTGGTGGGTGGGCACGGGACTAACCTCTTAATTTTTTGAACCAATAAGTAAGACACTAACCCCGACACTTAACAATTAATCCAATTGATGATGTTTATTTGCTGATATTCTAATAATCAATGATGACGCAAAATGCCTCTTAAAAGGGCCTGCGCGCCCGCTTTTTCTTCACTTGCCAATAAACTTTCTCGAAGTTATTTTAACCTGAACCTTGTGTGTCAGACTTAATTACATCAGCGTATATACGCAATTCAATTTTATTAATTTGGACAGGAACAGATAGACATTTAAACATTTTGGTTTACTTTTAAAAAATACCATAACACAACCACCAATAATAGTTTCTAAATTTTGTCCTGAGTTTAGAAATACACAATGTTAATATGTTCTTAGCTTTTTATTTGCAAGTTATAGGGCAATAAGTACAAGTAGTACTTTGCTATTTCCAAACCATTTCTTTTCAAAATTAACGCAAGTTACATTGTAACACGGATATCTGTCAGGCATCCATGAATAACCCTTCACATGTATGTATGTATATATATATATATATATATATATATATATATATATATATATATATATATATATATATATATATATATATGTATATGTATATGTATATGTATATGTATATGTATGTATATATATATATATATATATATATATTTTTTTTTTTATTTTTTTTTTAAAGAAGACAACCTACGGTACTAAACTTGAGGTATTTTGGCTCTTTTCATACAACCATTTTACCACCAATCTATGCCAAATTTTAAAAATAAAAAATAAAACAATTGTTGATTTTTTTTACACACATAGCAATTTAAGAACTTTAAGGGTTACTGCCAAAGAACACCTCAATATGTGTTTAGCAACATCTCCCGAGTACAGTGATACCACCCATGTATAGGTGTGTCTGGTTCTCTGGGGGCAAAAAGACCTTATTTGGAGGGTGCGCATTCCAATTTTCCAACTTGGAATTTTCACAGGTGGTCATCATGCAGCCATGTTCTATTTGGGACATTTTTGAAGCCAGTCAATGTAATTTACCCCCATCAAACCATATATTTTTGAAAAGTAGACACCCTCGGATATTTCAAATTGTGGTATTGTAACACTTTCCATGCACTAATTATACTACCAGTCTTTGTCAAACTTTCGGATAGTCATTTTTTTTTTGTTATTTTTCTCACATTGTAATTTAGGCATGGATTTCTCAGTTCCTGTTATGTGTTACTGACAAAGAACACCCAAATGTGTGTTCAGTAACATCTCCTGAGTATAACAGTGCCCTCAATGTACAGGTTTTATGGCTTTTTTGCAAACGTACAGGGGTGAAATGTAGGGCTTTCCCCTTTTCCATGTTTGCACATTGAAATTTGCCAGATTGGTTAGCTGGGCCTATGTTGACTTTGAGATCATATAGCAGCCCAGGAATGAAATTTAACCGCATCATGGCATACCATTTGTAAAAGTAGACGACCCGAGGTATTTAAAAATGGGGTATGTCCAAAGATAGCGGTTTTTTTTTGTTACACAACTGCACTTTAACTGGTGATATCATCGTTGTGATAAGTTTTACGGTTGTAAACACTCATATTTGTGTTCAGCGAAGTCTCCCGAGTATAACATTACCCCCATGTACAGGTTTATGGTGTTTTGGAACCTTATGGGGTTAAATATAGGGTTTGCCAATTAAATTCTCTGGACTGTCTGCTGGGGGGGGGGGGGGGAGGAGGGAGAGTGGGGAGAGAGTCAGGGGGAGAGATCAAATAATCCTGCACTCTCAGATTCAAATGGAGGGGTTATGGTGATCTCGGACTATGCAGATTATAGGGATGAAATATTCCAACAACTGGCAGACCACACAACATATGTGGAATTATCCCAGCACCCCACAAATAGATTGGTTTAAGTCGGTAACATCCTCTGGAGGGGCTTAGAAGCCAATTACATCACTACTGAAGTATACCACTTTCTATGACAATTAACACCAAGGACTCCTATTCTATACACGCTGCCCAAGATTCATAAGGACAAGGAGAGACCTCCAGGATGCCCTATAATTTCAGCAGTGGGCGGTGTCTTGGAACCAGTGGCCCAAATTTTGGATTTATTGTAAAGCACAATTGAACACATTCCAACGTGTATTAAAGATACCCCTTCATTTTTTGAATTATTAAAAATGGTTACTATACCATCAGAACCTACAACTCTGTTAATGTGTGATGTGAAGAGCCTTTACATGGTAATACCCATGGGGGGTAGGGTGATTGAGGCAATTAGAGAAATCTTGTTGAATTCACAGTATTATGAAGGTCCACCAATAGAATATACACTTGAGCTACTGGAGGTAGTTTTGACACAAAATTATTTCTGATTTGAGGATAAGTGGTATCGCCAAATCTCAGGGATTATATGTAGAAATTTGAAACTCAACATATTTTAGAACCATACCGTGACATCATTCTAGTATATACTAGATTTATAGATGATATCTTCATGTTTATAATAGGAGATTTGACAACTGCAGCAGAGACGGTATCTAGTATCAACTCAGTCTAACCATGATGGCAAACCAAACCACGGTGGATTTCCTAGATTTAAGAGTAACCTGTAACAATCAAAATTTGGAGTACACTTTGTTTTCTAAGCCGACATTTCGGAATACACTATTGCACACTAATAGTTTTCACCAAAGCGCACTCAAGATGTCCCTACCATACTCACAGTTTCTGAGGGTGATTATGAATAATCCAAATCAAGAGGTTGCAGAAGAGCAGATTGGGGAGATGTGGGACAGATTCTGATAGAGGCTAGAAAGAAAAAAAAAAAAATACTAGAGAAGGCTCTACAAAGTTGCTATGAAGTAGAGGACCCAAATGGAAGAAATAGGAACCAAAAGAGGTTGACATTTACGGTCTACACTACAAAATCTTCTCGATTTAGAAGTGCAATCCATAAAAACTGGCGAGTATTGGCTAATGTTGTGATACACCGTGAGCAATAAGAGTCTTAGAGACTTACTGGTAAAGAGGGATCCAACTCATTGCTATGGCATTAAACAGACAGACCAAAATGGGGTGCTATAGGTGCCTGGGATGTGTAACGTGTGGCCATATGTCCCCAGGAAAAAAACTTTTACACACCCTCACACAGGCAAGAAGTTCAACATTAGACCTCGAATAACTTGCACTATGGATTATGTTATTTACAAACTGGGGTGTCTATGGGGTTTGGCGTACATAGGCAAGACAGACCTGAGGGAGCGAATCCTCAATCATCGTTCCAGTATCAGAATTGCCTATAGGGATGGCAAATCAGATTTACTGGTGGCCAAGCATTTTCTGGATCAGGGACATAGCCTACCTACACTGAAATTGATAGCCATCAATCATATACCACCATTGAAACGGTGTGGTGATCGCAAGAAAATATTACTACAGAGGGAATTCTACTGACTCTTGGCACAACACAACCGAGGGGGACTTAATGAGAAATGTTCTCTTTCCATGTTCCTCTGATTGAATGGAGGGTCTTTCTTTGCTAAAAGATCCCATATATCCATAACAACCACCAATCGCGCTTCCTAAAAAGCACACTACAGAGACTAGCAGACTTCATGGAAGGAACACTGATAACGGGAGGAGATTTCAATGTACCACTAGACCCGAAACTGGACTCCTCCACGGGACACAGCAGTATCCCACAAAGAGACAAAGAATATTCACCAAACACTAAAGACCCTACGGCTGATTGCTGGAGGACAATGCATCCATCAGACAAGGACTACACCCACTATTCGACCATACACAAGAGATACTCTAGGAAAGACTTCCTGTTTATACAACAAGAGGCTCTAGCGAGACTTCAGAAAGCTACCATTCACACAGCGACATGGTCGGGTCACGGCCAAGTCTTAATAGAAGTCGACTCCCCATTCAGAAGACCCACGAAGAGGACCTGGAGACTTAATGACGCCCTACTGACCGAAGTGCCACTAAGGGAACAAATCACCCAAACACTAACAAACTACTTTACTGAAAACGAGACGGGCGATGTCTCAGACATGACTGTATGGGAAGCACATAAGAGCGTAATACGAGGCAAACTCATACAGCTCGCGTCGCAACGTAAAAAGGAGGCAGGCAGACGCATGTCCGAGCTCATCGACCGGATCAATACGCTAGAAACACAACACAAGCATAGCCAAGTGGAAGACACATACAAAGAACTCTTGGAAACAAGAAGGCAGCTACACACCCTGTTGCTCCAGAGACACATGCGACAATTACAAAGATATAAAGGATTTTTCTATCTTCACGCAAATAAGGGGGGGGGGGGGAAACTACTCGCGCATATGCTCAGAGAACAACAACAGCCCGCACAAGTACACAAACTGAAACTGCGAGGGGGCACAACTACCCAACACCCGAAGAAGATCGCAAAGGAATTTCTTACTTATTACACATCATTATACGATACACACAAACACGAACGCACCAAACGGGAACGCATGGAACATTTCATACGAGAACACCTTCCCACAACGGTGGCAGCAGCAGATGCAGAAACGCTCAACCTACTGATCACCAAAGACGAATTAAGAGCAGCCATTAAAACAACAAAAACAGGGCGCGCATCGGGACCAGACGGGTTGACCCTGGACTATTATAAACGGCTGCAAGACATTCTGCTCCCCAAGCTCGCAAAAGCCTTGAACACAATTACAGACGGGAATGTGTTCCACACTGAATCACTATCGGCTACGATAACCGTAATCCCAAAGCCAGGAAAAGACCCGGAGATTTGCAGCAGCTACAGACCAATTTCCCTATTAAATGTAGACACAAAACTCTTCACCAAAATCCTAGCTACCAGGATAGGCACGCTGATGCCAACATTGGTACACCCCGACCAAACAGGATTCATACCGGGAAGAGAGGCCCGAGACAGCACCCTCAGGGTCTTTGCCATACAACACCTAGCGAGACGAAGCAAACGCCACTCCTCCTGCTCTCTACAGACGCCGAAAAGGCGTTCGACCGAGTGGATTGGACGTTCATGAAAACAGTATTACGCCTACTGGGATTCACCACCGACGCCATACTAAACTGGATCGAGGCAATATGCAACGAACTGACAGCAACAATACGAGTTAACGGAGCCCTGACAGAATCTTTCCCGATTCGAAATGGCACTAGACAAGGATGTCCCCTATATGCACTCCTGTTCGCGCTCACGCTCGAACCCCTGCTAGAAGCGATAAGACGAAACAACAACATCCAGGGATATACGTGGAAAACCACCACACACAAGGTTGCCGCATACGTGGACAATATGTTATTCTTTATCACACAACCAAGAATAACTCTGCCCTGCCTAATGAAAGACCTCGAAGACTACGGCCGCCTGCGGGCCTCAAGTTCAACTTAAGCAAATGCGAACTCCTTAACATAACTGACCCGATGAGAGATCATAGAGCCATAGCCTCGACCTTCCCATTTCGGTGGTGTCAATCCCAAATGAAATACTTCGGGATATGGGTAACAACAGATCCGAGCTCCCTCTACCAAGCCAACTTCACCCCTCTCCTCACTCGCATTCAACACGACCTACGGTCCTGGAACTACCAACATGTCACATGGCTAGGCCGCATAGCAGTGATCAAAATGAACTTATTACCCAGAATATTATACCTGTTCCACACGATCCCCCTATCGATACCGACGGCATTCTTCGCCACCTTGAAAGCTGCATTCCTAACATGCATCTGGAAAGGACACAGGCCACGTCTGCGATACGAACTCCTCTGCCAGACCAGAAGAAACGGAGGATTAGCACTTCCAGACATACGGAAATACCATCATGCAACGGCCCTACATAGAATCCTAGAATGGCACACTAACCCCCGATACAAACAATGGGTGGCTCTGGACAGAACCACACCCGAAGGCCCATCCATCTTTGCCTCAGTATGGAACACAAAAACGACAACACAAAGCGAACTAAACAAACTCTCCCCAACGAACCAGACTCTTCAGACATGGTCGATACTACGGAAAACAGCAACCATCTCCCCCACACCTAGCCCAATGACCACCCTAACGGATAATCAGCTAATAGGGGGAGGACTACCGGCAAGCACCTGGAACTTCTTAGGGGGAGAAGTCTTTGTTCCTCTCCACAGAACGCTGACCGCCACCGGATTGAAACCTCTGGAACAAATGATGGATGGTACACCGACCCCCATGCACAGACACGGTCGGCGGGAGTGGAGACTAAGGGGATCAGAAAGATCATGATACATTCAAGTAGACCTACGAGTCCATCACAACTGATAGAATAGTACTAACTGCACTCACTGTTTTCAACATTTATAGAGGCCTGCGAGCCTCGCGGTTTCGAAAGTTCCACTGTTACCGGTTTATGATGTTTGGAATTTTACCACCAAGAAGTAACGATATGTACCCTTAAATAATATGCACAATTTCTCCTATGCATACTCCCAAGCGAAAGTTACGATTATAATTTACAGTCATTTTAATTTTCAAAATGTTGATGTATTTAACCCCTTAAGGACACATGACATGTGTGACACGTCATGATTCCCTTTTATTCCAGAAGTGTGGTCCTTAAGGGGTTAAGACATTTATATTACACAGTCACACAGTGCCACAATTGCGACACAGCAACTACTAACAAGCCACCCTCTATAACGCCATCACATTGATGGAAAAGTCTGTCCGAGAGGCTTGCACTCTAAGCTAATGGCTCAAATAAATTGACTTGAGGCTATACGCTAAACCTACCCAGTGTAGGACAGGAAATCTAGGCTTGGGCAGCTATCTTTTCACCTCCAGATACCATTTGAAATAACGATAACATACATCTTGACATACCAAATACTAGCTGCTTGAACTCTCCACAGTAGATTTGCTTTAGCAGAACATTTAAAGTATGCATCATTTATATGTGCAATGTCGGAAGACAAAACGCCCGTGATTAAGACTATAGACAGGCCAGCTGTAGTTATGCAAAGTACTTATTTAGTTATATTAGGGGCCCGTATATTTAATCGCTTGAAAACACACATGAATGCCAAAGCCCAGTAACAACCGACAGTATCAATAACTCGGCACCCCAGATACACTACACTATACGCTGCTTACGAATGGAATAGTACTACATCTACAATTTAGCACACACTGAGTAAAACCAGAATTCCTACATGTCACCTTCGACTCATTTACTCTCCGTTAATGATTTGAATGGGGATTCACATATCCCAAGCGATACTACTGCTAAGAGTCATACGACTTAAGCCTACTGTATATCTGTTTATGTATAAATCAATAGCTGGATCTGCGCATCCACACACTGTCAGGTGATTTGAGAGACCTGCGAGTCTCACATTTTTGACTGTGAACGCAACTAAAATGATAATAAACCCTGAATAAAAATATATTTACATAAACAAAAACAAAAACAAACAAAAGATCCCATATAGAAGGGATACATGGAGGCATGTGCATCATTTGTTTTGTAACATTGTTGCATATAAGGTACTGTTACAGTGATGGCCACATATCGGTATATGTATAGCTCTGGAGCCCACTCTGGGAGATAGGCTTAACAGATGCAGGACAGTTACTGAGTGCCATTGGCTATAGGACATTGCTGAATAAGTAATCCAGTGAACTGGGAGCATCCACCCATTGGGATAGACGCCAGGGTTTTCTTTCTGGTGAATCTTAAATTTACATGCATGACCTTGGGTAGCTACAATCCGAATAAAAAGGATTATGTGTGAGGGAGATAAAATATAAAAATTTTGATCATTGAGATGGAAATTGATTACAGTACGAATAATATTTAAGGGTAGCCAATGTATTGGAGTATGCGATTTAAAGTAGTAAAGTACTGTGATAGGCTGAGGTTGTATTGATGCTTCTCGGGCCCACCCTGGGAATCAAGCCCGATAGAAAGCACATAAAAACGCACACAACAGTATAGTACTCCCTTTGTGATGTATCTGGGACAGTTTGAGCCAGAGATATGAATTACAGAACTCAATGGAGTTTTGAGGTGCACTATATGTATGGATCCAATCTGTGTTCTCCATTACTTATGTAACAATAGTTGACATTCAGTAAGTGATGCTACTAAATTTGAAAAAGGATTTTTTTCATGAATTTACACTGCCTTGTTCAAACCTGTGATTGCCGAGCCAGATCCTTGTGACCGTCCATTGATTAAACGGGTCTTGCCCGTATGAGTTCCAAGTATCAGGTAAAGGGTAGATTGTCTACCCTGTAAGCCTGATTGAAGTATATTAATATAATGTCTTGATATATTTGAACTTTTTTTTGATGATAGAATGTAAACGGGTGACGTTACGGCAGGTTCTTGTACAGTGTGACGTGATCACGTGACGGTCGCACTAGACGTGCATCCCAGCCATGTCTTCGGAGCAAGTAACACATTGGTGGGGTGAGTTAATAGATAGAGGGCCCACCAAGGAGAGTTGTAATGCTAAAAGGGTGAAGGTGGGTGGGGACAATCATCTTGAACAGCAGAGGTAAGTAGGGGCTGGGAGTTTAAGTAGGGGACTTACTCCTCCCACAAATTCAGGTCTAATGGCCTTTCTACTTGTGCTCTGAATTTAATACGTAATGGATAGTGTCTGAGATGAAAGTAGGTTGTGGTGTGCAAAACCAACGTACATATACACACGTATATATATACACACACACACACACACACTGCTTTTTAGCAGCCTGTGGGACTGCCTGACTGCTTAGGCAGTCATCTGCTGGCAGCTCCATAGACTCCTTTTGCAGCGGTGATCATGGTGATCAGATGACCCTGTAGGGCCGAAGCTGCTGCTGAGGGACTGCTGGGGTCTCCGGGAGTCGTCCACCCGACCGTGATCGCCGGTCCAGGTAAGTCCAGGGCTCCTATTTGCTACGTACGTACTAGGTACGTCCCGCGGTCCTTAACGACCGTTTTGTCAGACGTACCTAGTACGTCCACATTCGTTAAGGGGATATGTACAACATCATTCTAAATGTATTTTGAGAGATAGATATATATATATATATAGATATATATATATATACACACACATACACATACATATCAAAATACAGTTAGAACAAATTTGAACCAACAATTTTTTTTTAAATATAATATATATATATATATATATATATATATTTTAGATATATTTTTTTAACGTTATTCCTAGTGTATTTTAATTATATAGATTAATATAAAAATACACTTTTAATAAGGATTTATGTATGTGTATATAAAAGTACTTGGATCACATTCACATATACATAGATCATATATACATATTATCCAAGTACTTTTATTAACCCCTAAAGGACTGAGACAAATGTACACGTTGTGAACAAAACAAAACAAACAAAACCTGGCAATTGCACTATATGTCTGTCCAACCGTAATTCACCTCTTTCATATTAAATGCACCCCCCTTATTATATATCATTTTATTCAGGGGAAATAGGGCTTTCCTTTAATATCAAATATTTAGCTATGAAACATAATTTAATATGAAAAAAATGGGAGAAAATAAGATATTTTGTTATTTTTTTTAGTTCTACATGACATTTTAACTGTCAATGTCATAATACTGTTTGCTTTTACTGCAATAAAATACACATTTGTATTCAGCAAAGTCTCACGTGTAAAACAGTACCCCCTATGTACAGGTTTCATGGTGTTTTGGGAAGTTACAGGGTCAAATATAGCACATTACATTTGAAATTGAAATTCGCCAGATTGGTTACGTTGCCTTTGAGACTGTATAGTAGCCCAGGAATAAAATTTACACCCATAATGGCATACCATTTGCAATAGTAGACAACCCAAGGTATTGCAAATGGGGTATGTCCAGTCTTTTTTAGTAGCCATTTGGTCACAAACACTGGCCAAAGTTAGCGTTAGTATTTGTTTGTGTGTGAAAAATAAACGCCAATTTGTTATATTTGTTTTTGTGTGACAATACTTGACCAGTGTTTGTGACTAAGTGGCTACTAAAACAGACTGGACATGCCCCATTTGCAATACCTTGGGTTGTCTACTATTGCAAATGGTATGCCATCATAGGGGTAATTTTCATTCTAATTTAATTTTTTATTTCTTTTTTACACTTAACTTTATTTTATTTCCAGCCAGCAGGGGGACTAACTCATTACAGGCAGTCCCCCTGCTGGCAATGCAGCAGGCAGCTAACCCAGCCATGTGATTGTGAGGTCCTCGCAAGGACCTCACTCTCACACGGCCGGGGGGGGGCTGCAGGAGGACGGATGTGCCGCGGGGGTCTCCCTGGGAGTCCCCCCAATCCCACGCCGGCGATCGCGGTTATTTTTTACCCGGTAAGTAAAAAAAATTGGAGGGCGTACTATTATGCCCTGTGGCGTTTAGAGCTGCTAAGAATAGGGCGTAATAGTACGCCCTCCGGTTTTAAGGAGTTAAACTTTATAACAACAACTTTTATTTACCTTTTAAAATTTTGTGCAGGCATGAGAGGAGGGGGGGGGACAGCCTGAAAGCTCAGGCACTCCCCCTGCAGGTGCTGGACAAGCCGGCTATTCCGGCCATGTGATCGCGAGGACCCCGAGATCACATGGCACAGGAGGACGGGATCGGCAGAGAGGGTCGGCCTGAATTCCCAGGAAGACCCCAGGATCGTGATCGCAAGCGATCAGGTAAGTGGGGATTTACAATCAGACAAGCCAGGTACGTCCACGGTTGTTAACGGACGGATTTTGTCGGACATACCTGGTACGTCCGAGGTCGGGAAGGGGTTAATCACACCTGTTAATAATGTAGCAAATTTCCAGCAGAGTAAAAAAAACAAAGTGTGTGTCAACGTAGTAGACTTACAATTTCGTTCCAGCCTGACACAGTTTTCTATAGGATAAAGAAATGAAATAAATGCAAAGCAGGCTACATACAGTGGTAGCCATTCAAAATTCACAGATTTATTGTCAAATAAGATATGTTTCAGCTTTTCTATGATTATCATATTACCACAGATTACCGAAAACAAAAAAACACCTCAGATAAGGGTACTTGCCATGCCCATCCTTTTTTCTTTTCAAGAATTATGGGAAGAAATTAATAAAATAACCAATTTTAACTTCGAAGGACACTGTAGGCACTAAGGCCACTGCATCTCATTGGAGTGGTTTGGGTGCAAACTCCCATCACCCCTAACCCAGAGCATGTAATTATTGCAGTTTTTATAAACTGAAACTGTAAAAAAAAAAAAAAAAAAAAAAACCACAAACAAACAAGCCACACAATTGGATGGAGCGAGGTGGTTTTGAAATGAAAAATTCTTGCACTACATAGTTTACACAAAGTAGATTGCAACATTGTTATTACTCATTAGCATACATCCCCAAAACATATAAACGGAACTTGTTATTGCTATAAAAGGTATACAAATGGCACCTTAAAAATGGTAGAGGAATATCATCTATAAGCGTTTGCAATTTAATTCCTCCAAATCTAATGAAGAGAGAGGGAATAGAAATAAGGGCAAAGTTACTTACGGATTCTATCATATATACACACATATACATATGCTTATATGTGAAGTTTTTTGGGGGGTTTTAAGAACATTCGGATAAATATAATTATCTATAGTGAATCTGTGAGATAAAAAAAAAAAAGTCTTCGTTTCGGAATATCATTCATTTTGCTTTTTCAGCAGTCAATATTGCAGCTATAATTAGACTTTAAATGGAGATCTATTTTCTGATTACGTTTAGTCCCCCTTACAGCTTTGTATGCGGTCGTGAAACCTAGTTTGTTTGGTTTTTATTTTTTTTTATTTTTTTAAAACACACTTTCAAAAAAACCCATCAAATTAACAGATGGTTGTTTGCACTTGCACAAATAAATATGATCCCTACATACATTAATAAGTCATTAGTGTTATGCCCAATCAACAAGAGCAGACACAAAGTTATCTATAGCCTACACAAAATTTGGCTTAAAGAACATGACATTCCTCAAAGCCAAGGAGATACAGTTCCTAAAACAACTGATTAATGCTGGTGTCCACCAAGCATTTAAATCTCTATTAATTCACCTGTTCCACGCTCCTAAAATAACCCTACTGGGTCTTAAATATGACCATCAAGGTCTACATTCTACAAATATTTAACATAATTGGTCATTATGTTGCACAAACCCGCCCTATGTGAGTATGTATTAACCAAAGTTGCTGGAAATAAGTTCCTAAAATAAAGGATTTGGATTTTGTTGTTGTGCAAATGTATTTGTGTTAATTGTGGTACAAACTCACATATGGCAGTTACTTGCAAGTTATACACACTAAATTTCAAACATCAACATTCACCATTCTGAAATTATAATTGGTACAGTTACACGTAAGCAAAGAGCGCAAACTCAGAAGGGTTCTTTTACAATTGAATGTAGTAAAAAAAAAATCAAGGCAAATATTAAAGTTAGGCTCAGGTCACGGACTCAAGAAGCCAGTATAAATGCGAGCAAAGAGGCACTTCTATGCAGCATCACATAGTAAAATGGGTACTTATTAATAAGGCCAGTACACATTAAAGGAACATTATAGTGCTAGAAATACAAACATAATGAAAATCCATGATTAGAATACAGTTAGAATACATATGTAAGTAGCAAAGACACGGATTTAGCATTCATAAATTATTACAGCACTAAACAGCATGCTTTCTTCAAAGAAATCTAGAATTACTGTGGGCAGCAAATGCCACACTGAGACATACTACAGGAAATCTGCAAGTGTCTATAACATGAGTACAAGCTGATCAAGAAAAAATGGGGAAAAAGTGGAAAATATAACATGACATGTCCCTTTAAAAAGAGCAAGGCTAACACTGAGGCATATGCCAAGAAAGAATATATATCCATATACGGTACATAGCAATGAAAATGGCAAGACAATAACACATGCTCACAGACTGCAAAGTTGTGCAAGCTTATTTACCAACACATGGCACACTCAACCAATACCTCAAAGGCATACAATTCCATAAATATTGTTTCTAATTCAACAGCTTCGTGAATAAACTGAAACGAACTCCGAAGTTATGCAACTACCAATAGCCAAAGAACCTTTTTTATGACATTAGAAACTAATGGCCAGTGGCAAACAATATCAAAGTTCTCAACATTCAGTTCTTTGCCCTCAATGAATATATGGCATAAAATATATAGCTGGCAAGCACAGTATCAAAGTTCTCAACAAAACTTGGAGGTGGGGGGGGGGGGGGAGCAGAGTGGGAGGGCTGAATCTAATTAGCTTGTTTCAAACACTAGCGTGTTCCGTAGAAGAAAATAAAAAGTAGCCGAAAACACATAACAAAATGTTCACACGATCACCCCAAAAAATATATATATTTTTTTTAAATATTGGAAATCAGCAACAATTAACATGGTATTAAGACTATAACTTCAAACTTATTACTTGATTGTTGTTTTAAAATAAATATGTCAACATTCCACAGAAATCAATTAAACTTCTCTTCATATCCACTAGGGATAAATCCAAATTGGCAGAGAACAGATATTCTTTAATGCTCACTTAATCTGAAAAATTGAATAGAAACAGAATGTGACGGCATGTAAGAACGATTCGGCCCATCTAGTCTGCCCAATATTTAAAAATACTTTTAATTAGTCCCTGGCCTTATCTTAAGTCTAGGATAGCCTTATGCCTATCCCACGCATGCTTAAACTCATTCACTGTGTTAACCTCTACCACTTCAGCAGGAAGGCTATTCCATGCATCCACTACCCTCTCAGTAAAGTAATACTTCCTGATATTATTTTTAAACCTTTGCCCCTCTAATTTAAGACTATGTCCTCTTGTTGTGGTAGGTTTTCTTCTTTTAAATATGGTCTCAACTTTTACTGTGTTGATTCCCTTTATGTATTTAAATGTTTCTATCATATCCCCCGTGTCATGTCTTTCCTCCAAGCTATACATGTTAAGTTCTTTTAACCTCGCCTTGTAAGTTTTATCCTGTAATCCATTAACCAGTTTAGTAGCCCTTCTCTGAACTCTCTCTAAAGTATCAATATCCTTCTGGAGATACGGTCTCCAGTACTGCGTACAATACAAGTGAGGTCTCACCAGTGTTCTGTGCAATGGCATGAGCACTTCCCTCATTCTACTGCTAATACCTCTCGCTATACAAGAAAGCATTCTGCTAGCATTTCCAGCTGCACTATTACATTATCTTCCTACCTTTAAGTCATCTGAAATAATAACTCCTACATCCCTTTCCTCAGATGTTGAGGTTAGGACTCTATCAAATATTCTGTACTCTGCCCTTGGGTTTTTACGTCCAAGATGCATTATCTTGCACTTATCCACATTAAATGTCAGTTGCCACAACTCTGACCATTTTTCTAGTTTACCTAAATCTTTTGCCATTTGGCTTAGCCCTCCTGGAACATCAACCCTGTTGCAAATTTTAGTATCATCAGCAAAAAGACATACCGTATATACTCGAGTATAAGCCGACCCGAAATATAAGCCGAGGCCCCTAATTTTACCCCCCAAAACTGGGAAAACTTATTGACACAAGTATAAGACTAGGGTGGGAAATGCAGCAGCTACTGGTAAATTTCTAAATAAAATTAGATCCTAAAAAAATTATATGAATTGAATATTTATTTACAGTGTGTGCATATGTATGAGTGCAGTGTGTGTGTGTGTGTGTGTGTGTGTGCGTATGTATGAGTGCAGTGTGTGTGTGTGTGCGTGCGTATGTATGAGTGCAGTGTGTGCGTGTGCGTGCGTATGTATGAGTGCAGTGTGTGCGTGTGCGTGCGTATGTATGAGTGCAGTGTGTGCGTGTGCGTGCGTATGTATGAGTGCAGTGTGTGCGTGTGCGTGCGTATGTATGAGTGCAGTGTGTGCGTGTGCGTGCGTATGTATGAGTGCAGTGTGTGCGTGGGCGTGCGTATGTATGAGTGCAGTGTGTGCGTGGGCGTGCGTATGTATGAGTGCAGTGTGTGCCTGTGTGCAGTGTGTGCGTGCGTATGTATGAGTGCAGTGTGTGCGTATGTATGAGTGCAGTGTGTGCGTGTGCGTGCGTATGTATGAGTGCAGTGTGTGCGTGCGTATGTATGAGTGCAGTGTGTGCGTGCGTGTGTGTATGTGATGCAGTGTGTGCGTGCGTGTGTGTATGTGATGCAGTGTGTGTGTGTGTGTGAGATGCAGTGTGTGTGTGAGATGCAGTGTGTGTGTGAGATGCAGTGTGTGTGTGATGCAGTGTGTGTGTGAGATGCAGTGTGTGTGTGAGATGCAGTGTGTGTGTGATGCAGTGTGTGTGTGAGATGCAGTGTGTGTGTGAGATGCAGTGTGTGTGTGATGCAGTGTGTGTGTGTGTGAGATGCAGTGTGTGTGTGTGTGAGATGCAGTGTGTGTGTGATGCAGTGTGTGTGTGAGATGCAGTGTGTGTGTGAGATGCAGTGTGTGTGTGATGCAGTGTGTGTGTGTGTGATGCAGTGTGTGTGTGATGCAGTGTGTGTGTGATGCAGTGTGTGTGTGATGCAGTGTGTGTGTGATGCAGTGTGTGTGTGTGTGATGCAGTGTGTGTGTGTGTGATGCAGTGTGTGTGTGTGTGATGCAGTGTGTGTGTGTGTGATGCAGTGTGTGTGTGTGTGATGCAGTGTGTGTGTGTGTGATGCAGTGTGTGTGTGTGTGATGCAGTGTGTGTGTGTGTGATGCAGTGTGTGTGTGTGATGCAGTGTGTGTGATGCAGTGTGTGTGTGTGTGATGCAGTGTGTGTGTGTGTGATGCAGTGTGTGTGTGTGTGATGCAGTGTGTGTGTGTGATGCAGTGTGTGTGTGTGAGATGCAGTGTGTGTGTGATGCAGTGTGTGTGTGTGTGATGCAGTGTGTGTGTGATGCAGTGTGTGTGTGATGCAGTGTGTGTGTGTGATGCAGTGTGTGTGATGCAGTGTGTGTGATGCGATGCAGTGTGTGTGATGCAGTGTGTGTGTGTGTGTGTGATGCAGTGTGTGTGTGTGAGTGTGTGTGTGTGTGTGTGTGTGTGTGTGACGCAGTGTGTGTGTGTGACGCAGTGTGTGTGTGTGACGCAGTGTGTGTGTGTGACGCAGTGTGTGTGTGTGACGCAGTGTGTGTGTGTGACGCAGTGTGTGTGTGTGACGCAGTGTGTGTGTGTGACGCAGTGTGTGTGTGTGACGCAGTGTGTGTGTGTGACGCAGTGTGTGTGTGTGACGCAGTGTGTGTGTGTGTGACGCAGTGTGTGTGTGTGACGCAGTGTGTGTGTGTGTGACGCAGTGTGTGTGTGTGACGCAGTGTGTGTGTGTGTGACGCAGTGTGTGTGTGTGTGACGCAGTGTGTGTGTGTGTGACGCAGTGTGTGTGTGTGTGACGCAGTGTGTGTGTGTGTGACGCAGTGTGTGTGTGACGCAGTGTGTGTGTGTGACGCAGTGTGTGTGTGACGCAGTGTGTGTGTGACGCAGTGTGTGTGTGTGACGCAGTGTGTGTGTGACGCAGTGTGTGTGTGTGACGCAGTGTGTGTGTGTGACGCAGTGTGTGTGTGTGACGCAGTGTGTGTGTGTGACGCAGTGTGTGTGTGTGACGCAGTGTGTGTGTGTGACGCAGTGTGTGTGTGACGCAGTGTGTGTGTGTGACTCAGTGTGTGTGTGACTCAGTGTGTGTGTGACTCAGTGTGTGTGTGACTCAGTGTGTGTGTGACTCAGTGTGTGTGTGACTCAGTGTGTGTGTGACTCAGTGTGTGTGTGACTCAGTGTGTGTGTGACTCAGTGTGTGTGTGACTCAGTGTGTGTGTGACTCAGTGTGTGTGTGACGCAGTGTGTGTGTGTGACGCAGTGTGTGTGTGTGACGCAGTGTGTGTGTGTGACGCAGTGTGTGTGTGTGACGCAGTGTGTGTGTGATGCAGTGTGTGTGTGATGCAGTGTGTGTGTGATGCAGTGTGTGTGTGATGCAGTGTGTGTGTGATGCAGTGTGTGTGTGATGCAGTGTGTGTGTGTGTGATGCAGTGTGTGTATGTGATGCAGTGTGTGTATGTGATGCAGTGTGTGTATGTGATGCAGTGTGTGTATGTGATGCAGTGTGTGTATGTGATGCAGTGTGTGTATGTGATGCAGTGTGTGTGTGATGCAGTGTGTGTGTGATGCAGTGTGTGTGTATGTGATGCAGTGTGTGTGTGTGTGTATGTGATGCAGTGTGTGTGTATGTGATGCAGTGTGTGTGTATGTGATGCAGTGTGTGTGTATGTGATGCAGTGTGTGTGTGTGTGATGCAGTGTGTGTGTGTGTGATGCAGTGTGTGTGTGATGCAGTGTGTGTGATGCAGTGTGTGTGTGTGATGCAGTGTGTGTGTGTGTGATGCAGTGTGTGTGTGTGTGTGTGTGATGCAGTGTGTGTGTGATGCAGTGTGTGTGATGCAGTGTGTGTATGTGATGCAGTGTGTGTATGTGATGCAGTGTGTGTATGTGATGCAGTGTGTGTATGTGATGCAGTGTGTGTATGTGATGCAGTGTGTGTGTGTATGTGATGCAGTGTGTGTGTGTATGTGATGCAGTGTGTGTGTGTGTATGTGATGCAGTGTGTGTGTGTGTGTATGTGATGCAGTGTGTGTGTGTGTATGTGATGCAGTGTGTGTGTGTGTGTGATGCAGTGTGTGTGTGTGTGTGATGCAGTGTGTGTGTGATGCGTGTGTGTGATGCAGTGTGTGTGTATGTGATGCAGTGTGTGTGTATGTGATGCAGTGTGTGTGTATGTGATGCAGTGTGTGTGTATGTGATGCAGTGTGTGTGTATGTGATGCAGTGTGTGTGTATGTGATGCAGTGTGTGTGTATGTGATGCAGTGTGTGTGTATGTATATGTGTTGCAGCCTTGATGGGGTGGGCATTTTTATTTTTTTTAATTATTATTTTAATAATTTTTTTTGTTATATTATTTTTTTAATATTATTATTTTATTTTATTATTTATATTTTTTTTCGTCCCCCCCTCCCTGCTTGATACATGGCAGGGAGGGGGGCTCTCACTCCCTGGAGGTCCAGTGGATGGGCTGTGTAGGAGGGGGCTCGCAGGAAGCGTTTACTTACCTTTCCTGCAGCTCCTGTCAGCTCCCTTCTCCTCCGCACCGGTCCGGTCAGCTCCCCCTGCAAGTCCCAGTGTAAGTCTCACGGCCGCGAGGAGCGTTGCCACGGTAACCCGTGGCAACGCTCTGACCCCGCGGCTCTCGCGAGACTTACACTGGAGGACAAGGGAGATGACCGGAACAGCGCGGCGGAGGAGGGAGCTGACAGGAGCTGCAGGAAAGGTAAGTAAATGCTTCCTGCCAGCCTCCAACAGCCCCTTGTCTGTATTATGGCAATATAAGTTGCCATAATACAGACATTGACTCGAATATAAGTCGAGTTGGGGTTTTTCAGCACAAAAAATGTGCCGAAAAACTACTTATACTCGATTATATACGGTACCATACCATCAAGACCTTCTGCAATATCACCAATAAAAATATTAAAGAGAATGGGTCCAAGTACAGATCCCTAAGGTACCCCACTGGTAACTAGACCTTGCTTCGCATATACTCCATTGACTACAACCCTCTATTGCCGGTCATTTAGCCACTGCCTAACCCTTTCAACAATATTGGAATCCAAACTTAAAGATTGCAGTTTATTGATGAGTCTTCTATGTGGAACAGTGTCAAAAGCCTTACTGAAATCTAGGTAAGCAATGTCTACTGCACCACCTTGATCTACTATTTTAGTTACCCAATCAAAAGGTTTGGCATGATCTCCCTGAAGTAAACCCATGTCTCTGATCTTGAAATCCATGTGTTTTTAGATGTTCAACAATCCTATCCTTTAACATGGTTTCCATCACTTTCCCCAGTACTGAAGTAAGGTTTACTGGCCTTTAGTTGCCCGACTCCTCCCTACTACCTTTTTTGTGAATGGGTACAACATTTGCTAATTTCCAATCTTCTGGGACTACTCCTGTTAACAATGAAATAATGTATGTATGTATGTATATATTACCGTATATACTCGAGTATAAGCCGACCCGAATATAAGCCGAGGCCCCTAATTTTATCCCAAAAAACTGGGAAAACTTATTGACTCGAGTATAAGACTAGGGTGGGAAATGCAGCAGCTACTGGTAAATTTCTAAATAAAATTAGATCCTAAAAAAAATATATTAATTGAATATTTATTTACAGTGTGTGTATAATGAATGCAGTGTGTGCGTATGTGTGTGTGTATGAGTGCAGCGTGTGTGTATGAGTGCAGTGTGTGTGTGCATGAATGCAGTGTGTGTGTGCATGAATGCAGTGTGTGAATGCAGTGTGTGCAGGGCCGGTGCAAGGATATTTGCCGCCGTAGGCAAAAAAGATTTTGCCGCCCCCTCCCCCCCCATATGTCCTGACTTCCCCTCCTCCTCCCTCAGTGGTCCTTACCTCCCCACCCCCGTGTTCCTTCACTCCCCCCCCCAGTGGTCCTGACTCACCCCTCCCCTAGTGGTCCTTACCCTCCCCTCCCCTAGTGGTCCTTACTTCCACCTCCCCTCCCATAGTGGTCCTTATCCCACCCCCTCCCTCTCATAGTGGTCCTTATCCCCCTTCTCCCTCCCATAGTGTTCCTTATCCCCCCATCCCTCCCATAGTGGTCCATATATACCCCCCCCTCCCTCCCATAATGGTCCTTATACCCCCCTCCCTCCCATAGTGGTCCTTATCCCACCCCCTCCCATAGTGGTCCTTATACCCCCCCTCCCTCCCATAGTGGTCCTTATACCCCCCTCCCTCCAATAGTGGTCCTTATACCCCCCTCCCTCCCTCCCATAGTGGTCCTTATCCCCCCCTCCCTC
The DNA here is from genome assembly GCF_036172605.1 of Pelobates fuscus. Taxonomy (NCBI): domain Eukaryota; kingdom Metazoa; phylum Chordata; class Amphibia; order Anura; family Pelobatidae; genus Pelobates; species Pelobates fuscus. The sequence goes on from NC_086317.1 coordinate 232,229,133, forward strand.
CCACCCATAGTGGTCCTTATCCCCCCCTCCCTCCCATAGTGGTCCTTATCCCCCCCTCCCTCCCATAGTGGTCCTTATACCCCCCTCCCTCCCATAGTGGTCCTTATACCCCCCTCCCTCCCATAGTGGTCCTTATACCCCCCCTCCCTCCCATAGTGGTCCTTATACCCCCCCTCCCTCCCATAGTGGTCCTTATACCCCCCCTCCCTCCCATAGTGGTCCTTATACCCCCCCCCCTCCCTCCCATAGTGGTCCTTACCCCCCCCCCCTCCCTCCCATAGTGGTCCTTAACCCACCCCCTCCCCCCCATAGTGGTCCTTAACCCACCCCCTCCCCCCCATAGTGGTCCTTATACCCCCCCCCCCTCCCATAGTGGTCCTTATACCCCTTTTTTTATTTTATTATTAATTTTTTTTTTTTTTATTTCTTATTTTTTTTTTCGTCCCCCCTCCCTGCTTGATATATGGCAGGGAGGGGGGCTCTCCTTCCCTGGTGGTCCAGTGGCAGTTCAGTGGGGGGAGAAGGGGGATGTCAGAGCTGTACTTACCTGTCCTGCAGCTCCTGTCAGCTCTCTTCTCCTCCTCTGCGCCGTCCGTTCTGCTCTTCTGTCAGCTCCCAGTGTAAATCTCGCGAGAGCCGCGGCTCTCGCGAGACTTACACTGGGAGCTGTCCGAGGTGCTGACCGGACGGCGCGGAGGAGGAGAGAGCTGACAGGAGCTGCAGGACAGGTAAGTACAGCTCTGCCAGCCCCCCTCTCCCCCCAGTCTGTATTATGGCAATGTAAATTGCCATAATACAGACTCTGACTCGAGTATAAGCCGAGTTGGGGTTTTTCAGCCCAAAAAATGGGCTGAAAAACTCGGCTTATACTCGAGTATATACGGTAATTTAAAGGGAAAATTTAAAAAAAAAAAAAACTTTGTACATACATCTTCTAATTTAAAGGGACACTATAGTCACCAGAACAACTAGAGCTTATTGGATTTGTTCTGGTGAGTAGAATCATTACCTTCAGGCTTTTTGCTGTAAACACTGTATTTTCAGAGAAAATGCATTGTTTACATTACAGCCTAGTGATAACTTCACTGGCCACTCCTCAGATGGTTGTTAGAGATCCTTCCTGGGTCATGGCTGCCTAAAATGCATCCAAATATTCAGTGACTCCTCCCTGTGCATGCAGACACTGAACTTTCCTCATAGAGATTCATTGATTCAATTAATCTCTATGAGGAGAGGCAGATTGGCCAGGGCTGTGGTTGAATTGTGCTGGCTCTGCCCCTGATCTGCCTCTGTCAGTCTCAGACAATCTTATTGGGAAGCATTGTGATTGGATCAGGCCACCACTTTTGATGATGTCAGCAGACAGCTTGTTTTTCTGAGGCAAACAGCATGCAGAGTTAAAGCTTCAGACTTGAATACAAGTAAGATTTTACTATTTTAGGGAGGAATGAGGGGGATAGGGTGGCTAGATTGTGGTTTTAACCCTATAGGGTCAGGAATACATGTTTGTATTCCTGACCCTATTGTGCTCCTTTAAGAAATAAAGTGGTTCCTTCACTGTAAAAATACCTTTCTCCGAATGTTTTCTATTTTCTTCCTCTTTCAGAATCAGCCAGTTTTGTGAATGGGGAGTCGGCGATTGGCTGAGAGCATCCCCGGCGTCACCCAGCGTTTCCTGAAATTGAAATTTCAGAAGCTGCATGCTGCCTGGGGGAGGGGGGGGGGGGGGAGCTGAGATCGGCGCTGGAGACACTTTGGGGTTAATATTTGAGAATGGTGTAATCCTTTGAGATAAGAGTGCGTTGGGGGTCTCCTGGCACCATAACAATTTAATTTAAATGAAGTTGCTATGGTGCCACAAGGTGACCAAACTGTCCCTTTAAGTGTGAGTTGGCAGTAACCGAAAGTGAATTTAAAATTTGAGGCTAAAATACTTACACTGACTAGACAGCCAACAGAAGTTTTCAGATTTGTTTGTTTTGGCATACAACTTGAAATTCAGTTGCAATTCTCAGCTAGTCATACATTAGTGAATAACCCTGTCAGTGTCACACCATGCCAGTGATCTTATCAATACGTGCCAGGACTTAACAAAGAAACACAAATGTTAGCAACAATATGTGACAAGCAGAACAAGCTGTGTTAGAGGGGCACTCAATCGTAGAATGGTCATGAAGAAAATCTGCATTCCAACTAGGATATCAAAAATTTTAAATAAATGAATAAAAAAATAAAGTTGGTACACATTTCTTCATGTTGAAACCTGTTTGCCAATATTTCACACCAATGCTGAGAACCAGTTGAGAAACACTCACTACATTTGGAAATTTTGCAAAACTACCATTCAAAAATGAAAACGCTTAGGACAATAAAATAAAAGTAAAAAAATAAATAAAATATATATATATTTTTTTTTTCAAAGCACTGTTTTCTTTTTGTATTGCACAGAATACTAGATATATATAGAGGAAAAAGAATGCAGACACAAAGGAGCCATTTATGGAATATAAGTTAACCATGAGGTTAATTTCAAGGAGATACTTTTGATAAGCATATAGAATCTTCCGCATAAAGTCTGTTCTTACTGTCAAGAATAAATAAGTCAAGTCCCTGAAGTAAAACACTAGTAAGCAAATTCTAATCAATGCTGACTTTCACACTGCATGTTAAGGAACATTTTCTTTAGTTATATGAAAAAAAAAACATCCAGAAAAAATAGTCAATAAGGGATGTGATGTTGAAACAAAGCCTCTAGGGACAGATAGATTTTAGAGAGTTTGTCTTCAGGATGAGCTTTTACATTTTCACAAGAAAGCATCACTATTGTACCAACTAGATTGACATTAGAACCAGCATTTTTACTAATGCACCCATGCAGAAATCAACCATGGACATGTTGGGCGTCCACTGCATTGAAAAATACTTTGTGAATTATGAGAACATAAATCTGTTGCTTAATTTAGCCAAAGTAAATCTTTGGTCATGCTCCTCTGTAGCCATTGAAATATACAGCATTTGTTTACAATCCTGACAGCAGGACCAATTTTCTAAATGTACACTGCATTGTCAAACCTTTCATAAAATAAAAAACAATATACAAAACTTCAAATCCCACCAAAGTCAGCATTTCAAAACAAACCGCGTCATCATAAAAATAAATTTGTTTTTTTTTAAATCATGAAGATCTACAAAAATGTAAATTCAACAAATGTGTTTAAGAGGTCCCAAAAATAAAATAAAATTTAGAAATTTGCTAAGCGTCTCTTGGTTCCTTGACAGCCATCATAAATTCTGTCATTTGTACCAGTCAGTCAGAGGGTGAGAAAGAAGACTAAACAGAAACAATGGGGCTTATGGTTAAAAAGTTTCATCTTCTCAAAAGTAAAGATGTAAAAATGGGAGGAGTCACCTATGGAAAGTATCTGCCGGCTCCACTATATTAAAAGGTAACTGACATACTTTTAGTACTTTAGGACAGCTTTCATATTACAATATTTTTGGCAGATACCCCTCTCTCGGTTCTGTTTTTTCTCTCCCAATGCAACGTAGGACCTGCTCTGCCTGTATTGGAATGTGAAGTCTATTGTTATAGCGTTAATATACTTTAAACACAAACAGAGCACCATATGAATTTTTATTCAATTCTGTAATTTTCCATAAAAGTGGTGGTTACCATTTAATAAGGGATTTACCCGAATATCTAGATGGCAAGTTTACGACATTTGTGAGATATATGGGTAGTTTGTTCACTAAAGACCAAATTGCAAAATGTATGCTAAAACATGGCTTGACTATATCAGAGTTGCCTAAATACTGTGTTTTGTTTTTGGTTTTTAATTCACTGTAGTGTATAGGCTTAGATTTCCTTTTAAAATCAAATCTGTCCGCAGCCACTCAACCTGAAAGAGTTTTGTGATTTCATCAAGGTACACAAGGTTAATTACATAACCCTGCAGAGTATACCTCTAAAGATTGATTGGATGTTAATGAGCACCTCCAACCCTGTCAGCCAGAATAGCCTTGCCGGACAGGTTGAACAGCACTGATCCGAGGTCTAGGCTTGCTGAAAAGGATAATTATTAAAACACCATTTGCATAAGTGTAAGATAAGGAAGCAACTTCTACAGTAAGCCTGAGTTCTATAGCTTGCAAAGTGCCTTTGTTTTATGATAGCAAGAAATGAAATTTTGAGATTGCATTCTCTAAGTGGCTCTTAGATGGCCAACTGATTTATGAGGATTGCTATCTTAATAATGCATCAATTTATAAAGTTTGCCCTTCCTGTCATGATGCCTTTAATCTGCACAGATTATTGCTTTTCATTTACCAAGATGACTGTTGAACCAAACTCAATATTTTATTGAATGCAATATATTCCCATCAACATACACTGGTTATGCATTATGTGCAAGCCTACCAAGACAATGTGACAAGCATTTTTCTTTAAAATATGTATTATATTCAAAATCACTTTTGCACAATACATACAAACCTACGTGAATGAAGGATGTGTTTATAAAGCAGTCTTTTTTCCCCCTTCAAAGCTAAAAAGCAAAGTCCACGTGTGTGATCTTGGCAAACTATTTATCATCCACAAATTTATGACTTAGTCTTTTGATTAGATAATGCAGTGCAATAAAGTTCTACAGGGTATCTCATATTATTATAGCCTTTTCTCACACAAGACAAATAAATAGCAAAAGCAGGTCTAATCGAACATCGATTGCATTTCTAGATTGGAGTAGGGGAGGGTTTCGGGGGGTGGGGGAGGCACATTAAGATTCATTAATCCAATTTTGATTCATTATATCCTGGGTATCATGGAATTTTGTTTTGTATGTTTCTTTAATAAAGAATATCGTATTGTGCACAGCTCTCTTTTGTTATGCCATATCCTAAGCTCTCTGGATCATAACCCACTCCTCAAGATAACAGCACACCTGGTTCTGCCATAACCCCCATCGAAACCGAATTGGAAAATGCATCAGTCTCTGATGCGCCTGGAGGTTTGGGTTGGAACCATTTTGTTACATGGATATGATCTTGTTTGGACTCGAGTCTAAACTCGTTCAGTCACAGTCAGGTCATGGAGGAAACCAATGGCATAACAGTTGGAACTCACAGGTGCACTAGCAGCATTTTGGGAAAAATAAGCCCAGCACTGCTCCTTTACCTGGATTTCCATTCCATTGCACACAACTCTAATCTAACATACACTTTTGTATATTGCCAAAGGGTACAATCCAAACAGAATTCAACAATGTGTTCAAGTCATGTCATTCCTGTGCAACTCTATTACATAGTAACGGTTTGGATTGCTATAATGCTACACTAGCAAGAATGCCTCAATCTATTGATCAGTCATAATGTACAATCTGTGGAATACGATGGTAGTTTTACATCTAAAATAACTGTGAAAAAAAGTCACAAATATTCATTTGAGTAAGACGTTTGTGTGTAATTTAATTTAAACTATAAAACTAAAAAACACATAATACTTGTATTTTTTCCTTCTCGAAAATGTCCTGAACCATGCAAACTTAGATTTGATCAAATTTGGGCACACGGTCATTTTTCTCATTCAGCTACATTGCAAATTAAGGAGCATGAAGGAATGTGATGTCTACACTTGCACATGCTCAGTTGCAATGACTAAACCACTTCCTGGGTTCTATGGGCTAGATTAGGTATTCCATATCCCTATAATTATTTGCAAAAATAGGACGATAAAAAGGTAAGCATTATTTCTTTCTGCAATAGTTTACAAAAATTATAAAGCATTTTGTGAATTCACTTAAGCGATCCTACATGTGTCAAAATTGAGATAGGTTTTTAGTACAACTAGAAAAGGATTACACAGTAGTTACGGTGCCTGGAGTGCAAAGGGCTCCCACCCATTGTAAGAAATAAAAACATTTTATGTTTTTACTTCTTACCTGAAATTCTTCGGGTGCTGCTCCCTGCCTCCCTTATGGCATTGGGCTGAATTAGATTATCAGAATTGGCAGAGAAGCAGATTGGAGAAGAAAGCAGCAATGGCTGAAAAGTAAGCAATACTGACCTTTCAAACACTCTGACAGGGGAACAACTAGAAAGGTCTCAGGTCACTATAGCGTTAGTAACAGGTTTGAATTCCTAGCACTATAATCTCTCTTTAATATTATGTTTACTTATCTCAAGTATTTAAAATATTTGTTACTGATGTCTAAAAAAAATTAATTTATAAAGTTAAAATGAAGCAATCAATATTTTTCTATCATGGAACTGGGTGTCTTTATCTTGACTCCCTGTCCACCAGTTTATTAATTTGAACCTGTCTGTCAGCATAGAAACACAAGGTTTTCTTCTCCTCTAAGACTATTTGTACCTGGATTGTACTAGATTGTGATGTAAAGTGCTAAATCTGAAATATAAATTAACCCCTTAAGGACACGTGACGGAAATATTCCGTGATGATTCCCTTTTATTCCAGAAGTTGTGTCCTTAAGGGGTTAAAGTTAGATAAAACATTTTATTTTATAAGTTGCATGCAATTGATGCCTTATTCCTAGATTTGACAAATGCATGAGGAAGTCATGAAACAGACACAAGTAGTCAGGTTTTAACATGATATTTTAGAACCCACAAAAGCGAGAAAATCAAAATTGGATTCTACATAACGGACTTTACTTTTCAGTCCCCATGTTTAGTAGACATGGCTTTCTGGCTCCTTTGATTTGTCTAGCCCTGCATTATCAGGTATTTTCTGTCTCAGTATAGCAGTATTAAGAATGCATTCTTACTTTTATTAGTCATCTCTTGTGCTGAGGAGATATTCCCCAGCATGCACCTGACCTTATCCTGCCCACATTCCTTATTTAAAAATCTTAAAAAGGTTACAGGAAAGCAAGATATAGCATACTTTAGTGGGCTGCTCAAAGTGCATTTTTCATAATTTCCTTTACAATACACAGGAGAAACTGATTGATACTACTTTGAAAAACTGCTCAGATGTTTAAAACCATTTTAAAGAATTAAAGACAGTTTTACTGCTCTACTGATTAAAAGGTCCCAACCCCCACCCCCCTTTAGGCCTAAACACTAGGTCCGTTCAAATCTTGGTATACATTAAAAAGGAAATTACATACACACAAATAATATTAAGAGGCCTAACAAGAGGTCTATTTTAACTATAGTCTTCTAGACGTTACATAGTTACCAATAATACCAACACAAGCTAACAGGTAGTAGCAATATTATTTCCTAGCAGTCTTAAAATTCTGAGTGCATCATAAAAAGCACAAAAGGAACTCCCACCAGGAAACAATCTTAGACCTTTCAAAAGCCTTCCACAAAACTGACTCTCTCACACTAGGCTATATTCTTAACACTGAAGGGCTAAAACCTTTACCTACTCTGTTGTCAAACCTACCAATACACTCAATTAGCAAATTATTTTACAAACAAATTCAAATCTCCTCCAAGGTAATCAAGCTTTAACCAGCTTTCAATTACAATGTTCGACTCACCATATTGAAGAAAAAAAAAAAGAAAAAAAAAGAAAACATATTTCCATCTTATATGACTATCTACAGCATGAACACAATAACACAAGAACACCTAAGCTCTACGGAATATGTTGGCTTTCTATAAATACCAATAATAAATTATCCAAATTTACCACCTTTTGGGTCGAAGACCTAAATTTATTATTGACTCCTGAAGACTGGAGAATAATCCTATTTAACATACACCAACCAACCATCTGAAATAATATTCAAGAAAGTAACTACAAAAGAAACTCAGGGGGGCACTACACCCCGTCCCAGATGAATACATTTTTCCCCAACATCCTCTAACAAATGTTGGAGATGTCCTCAATTGTTGCTTATTTGAATGAGATGTTCTTGTAAACTGTCTACACTCGGTACTGAACAAAAAGCACAAAAGGAAATTTAGAAAATTCCAAACCACTTTATATTTACTTGGGGTTTTTTCAGTTTGATTATAATTGGTTTGTTTTTAATAGTCACCAAAGAAGCGGTGTTATAAAGATAAAGATAGATGTTCTTTTTTTTTTCTTAGTCTTCTTCATTAAAGAGGCTCTGTCACCTTAATAAATGAAAATACAATCTGTATACATAGATGTATATAAAGTTTCTTGTTTATTTTTTCCCTTCCACCTTCTAAAGACCCCTGAGGGCAACATCCTACTCAGTATTCAGCAGCAAGGGGTTGAAGCGGACCTGACCATGTAGGAACTGACAAAATATAATGGCAAATGCTTCACCTTTTGTTAGGTTGTTAACTTCTGGCTTCACCACAAGACTTTGTCTTGTGAAATTTTTCATTTTTTATACAAATGCAAAAACATAAGGCCTGCACTCACTTATTGGAACACTGTAGCATTAGGAATACATATCTGTAATCCAAGAGTCACAGCCCTGATACCCAATGTAATTTAGGTGTGTCCCCACATATGTAAATATAAAAAAAAAGTTACTAATTTTTTTTCTATCACAAAGTCTACATTGGTGCTGCTGCAACCACCTCATTGAATGACTCATAGAGGAGCATTGGACACATGCGCAGCGCTCCCACATAAGATTCTGCCATAGAGAAGTATTGAATACAATGTTACTCTCTGTGCGCATGACGTCATGGTATGATATGGTATAACAACCAGGAAATAAGATTCCCGGCTCTCATAGCCAGTGGGCTTGGAGGCGTCTTCTAAGCCCTCTAATTTATTTACTCAGGGTTTGGTTAAATGAAGTTGTAAAAGTGCCTACAGTGTCCCTTTAAAGAAACACTATAGCCTTTGGAATACAAATGTGTATTCCTAACCCTATTGTTCATTGAGAGGAAGTGGTCTATATGGGGGAGATAGATAGATTAGGGAGTCCAGACCAACCCATTTGGTTTTGCACCCCAACCTATCACAGGTGCCTCATTCTAGAAACGTATTTAACCTTGCACTTCAAAAACCCACAGGAGGATGCCAAGAAATTAGGCTTGTCGCATCTCTTAACCCCTTAAAGACGGAGGCAATTGTACACATTCTGATCAAAACACAATGCTTTCCCATTGAATTTGCTGAAATTGTTTGATGATCTCAGCCAAGGAGGTTGGCCACTCTGGCCAATCAGCACCTCCTCATGCATCTCTATGAGAAAAGTTCAGAGTCTCCATGCAGAGGGTGGAGAAACTGAATGTCAATAATGCACACCATGCAGCACTGTCCCAGGAAGTACCAATAGTAGCCATCTGAGGTGTGGCCACTGCAAGTTGTCGCTAGGCTGTAATGTAAACACTGCATTTTTTCTGAAAAGACAGTGTTTACTGCAAAAAGTCTGCAGGGACAGACTATAATCACCAGAACAACTACAATAAGCTGTAGTTCTGTTGACTATAGGGTCCCTTTAACTCCTAAATGGCAGAGACTTGAGCAGGGAGACTGCAGGGGCATGATCCATATACTGCTTCATTCATTAAGCTAAAGTTGATGACTATAGTTTCCCTTTAACAATGCATACATTCTTCTAACAGCTTTGCACCAAGAGTGACTTGCAAATGAAAACAGTTGATCAGGAAGTGATTATTGTGAAAAATTTAATTGTTCCACTTCCAATGCAATTTCATTCTTACAACATTATTCCATAGATATTACACAAGAAATCTAGTAAGTTGGGTAAATTTTTCAAAAAGGACAACAATGACATCATATATTAACATAAGCTTCAGGTGACCAATATGATGACCCCCTCTAGCAATATACTAGTTCGTAGCTGGCACATGCAGGAAAGCTTTTAAAATAGACACTTCACTGCCCAAACAGAAAAATAAAAATCCCTGTTTAGTAGATATGCCCTAAATTAAAAGTTGCATGCATTCGATATAATTGAATCGACACAGTAAAGGAGGAGAGTATATTTAAAAAGAAGAAAAACGACCTCAACAAGAAGGCAGTCTTAAACTGGAGGGGCAAAGTTTTAAAAACAATACGTTTATTACTTTTCTGAGAGGGTAGTGAGTGCATAGAATAGCCTTCTAGCTAAAGGGACTAATGAAAGTACAGGCATACCCCACTTTTAAGTACACAAAGAGACCAAAGCATGTATGTAAAAGGAAAATGTACTTAAAGTGAAGCAATAACTTTTTTCACTTGCCAATTGCATGTGCTGAACTGCATTAGTAATTTAAAGGCATAACCGATACTGCAATCGAAGATTTCCAGTGGGCTTTTATTCAGTTAAAACAAACAGTAAAAAAATAAAAAATAAAAAAAAATCTCATTCCAGATTGTACCCTTTATCTTTAAATGTTTTACTCATCTGACAACCTTGGCCATTTTCTGTCAATACTGTGCCAATTTGTATTTGTTAGCAGCTTAGTTGTACATTTTGTTTAGAAACACCTCTTCATCACTTTAACCCCTTAAGGACCAAACTTCTGGAATAAAAGGGGATCATGACATGTCATGTGTCCTTAATGGGTTAAGCATTTATGGTTTAACTTTGAATCCTCAGAATTCTGGCTAATGCAGCTAAGCTGCTAAGTCATAGTTATAGAAAATGGCAAGGTAAACCCTTTCACATGATTGGCGCCGATTGCAGAATATGGACAATGACCCCCCGGGGTCTGCCCACTGAGAAACAACTAGTTTAGATATATAATGAGGGTGCTGGACTATCCAGGGAGTTGAGTTATTCATTTTTTCTTTGGTCAGCAACTTCTAGGAGACCTATACCATCAAAGACTCCCACAAGAATTCTATATGGCGTAAATACATGTAAGGAAGTTCTTGTGTTTTCTCCTATTTTATTTTATGTACTATTTTGCAATTTGTTATCTGTATGTTATTTATTTCTGTATTTTGTACTCAGCACTGTGAATCTTTTTTGTCAGATTAAATGTTTACTTAATCAGCTTGAGTCTCTGTTCTCTATGAGCTTCACTCTCCAGAGGAAAGCTCAGGTAAACACGTTACCAAAAAGGGTTAATTATATGTGTTTGATCAGTAAAAGTAGAACTGTGATTCTATAATTCTCCTGTGTGCAGGGTAACCTAAGACGCCCGGGTTTAAAGTCTTGGTGGTGGCAGTAAAGTGTGTACTAGGGGGTTAGTGTAGAAGGGATTGCAGGGGTTAATTGAGTGGTTGCTGGAACTAGCAACAGGTAACCAGGGGTCTGGTGTCATTAACCCTGTCACTTCCACACTCTCCCCAATGTCTCGGCTGGGCCTATAGCCCACGCTCGTGACACACACACACACACATACACATACACATATATATATATATATATATATATATATATATATATATATATATATATATATATATATATATATATATATATATATATATATATATATATACATATACACACACACACATATACATACACATACACAAAACTGAAGACAGGAGCACTCTCTTGGATTTCAAAAAATGTAATTCAAAAAATCACCACCTCTACATCAACGTTTCGACCCTTCAGGGTCACTTCAGCATTATGTGTGCAGAATTCCTTGAAGAAATGTTAAATAAACTCGTTTTTTTTTTTTTTTTGGTCCTGTAAGAATAATAAGTAAATTCAAATACCTAAGTAAAATGCTGCATTGGAAAGTATTAAGAGGCAATATCTGTAAAACATGTAAAATTATGATAGAAATACACCTAGTTTGTAACTGAAGCATATTGTATACTTTTATAAATATAGTAATCATGTTCAAAAACAAAAAACATTTTTTAAAAAGTTTACCAACAAGGACAAAAACGTATAATTAGTCGGGAAGAGAGCAGTACCCAACACACCCAACATTATATATAGGACGGATATATCCTTGAAGATAGTGCCAGCAATAATTAAAATATAATTAAAATAGCCGAAACAGTCAATGATCATGGAAAACTACTTGCTACTATGCAGGTATAAACGGTTTTAATTTATATTCCTAAATCTTATTATGAGTGTGTATGTATATTACATATATACAATTCTTACTTTATTTTCTTGCACCTGCTGGGTAAATGTACAGTTAAACGGGCATTATGAGCAAAAGTAGAACATTATATTTAAGTGTACCACTGTTCTACTTGATATGCCCTCAAGAATGATGATAGAAAACCAATGAGAAACGGTTGTTAAACAATATGTTAAATGAAGAGATTGTTTTAATATTTTTTATTTATTTTTTTGGCCTGAAGAATAACGATTGAGATGTTTAGTTCATTCTTTAACCCCTTAAGGACCGGCCTGTTTTTGCGATGTTTGTACGTTAAGGACCAGAGCAGTTTTAACACTTTTGTGGTGTTTGTGTTTAGCTGTAATTTTCCGCTCTCTCATTTACGGTTCCCATACAAGTTATATATTGTTTTTTTCAGGACAAAAGGGGCTTTCTTTACATACCATTATTTGTATTATGTCCAATATTGTATTTAAAAAAAATAATAAAATATGGTGAAAAATTAAAAAAAAAAAACATGTTTTTGGACTTTTACTTGAAAAATCTTTTACTTATCTACAAAAGCTAATGAAAAAAACTGCTAAATAGATTCAAAATTTTGTCCCGAGTTTAAAAACACCCAGTGTTTACATGCTTTATTGCTTTTTTTTGCAAGTTATAGGCCTATAAATACAAGTAGGAAATTGCTGTTTCAATATATATATATATATATTTTAAATGTATCAATAGTGACCTTGTAACACTGTTATCTGTCATAAATCCCTGAAACACACCTAACATATTTTTTTAAAGTAGACAACTCAGGGTATTCAAAATTGGGTATGTCCAGTTTTTTTTAGTAGCCACTTAGTCACAAACACTGGCCAAAGTTAGCATTTATATTTGTTTGTGTGTTAAAAATGCAAGAAACGCCAACTTTGGCCGGTGTTTGTGACTAAGTGGCTACTAAAAAAGGCTGAACATACCCCATTTGCAATACCTTGGGTTGTCTTCTTTTGCAAATGGTATGCCATCATGGGGCTAATTCTCATTCCTTGGCTACCATACGCTCTCAAAGGCAACCTAACCAATCCGACAAATTTCAATAAAAAAAAAAAGTAAAATCAAGCCTTATATTTGACCCTGTAACTTTCACAAACACTATAAAACCTCTACATGTGGGGTACTGTTATACTCAGGAGACTTCGCTGAACACAAATATTAGTGTATCAGAACAGTAAAATGTATCACAGCAATAATATCCTTAGTGAAAGTGCTGTTTGTGTGTGAAAAATGCAAAAAAATTCACTTTCACTGACAATATCATCGCTGTGATATGTTTTACTGTTTTGAAACACTAATATTTGTGTTCAGCGAAGTCTCCCGAGTAAAACAGTACCCCCCATGTACAGGTTTTAGGGTGTCATAGAAAGTTACAGGGTTAAACACAGTGCTAGCAAATTAAATTATCTGGACTTTCGGCCTGGGTTGGCAGGCAGGTCCCTCAAATTGCAATCATTAAAATTACTTAATTAGGTAAAAATATTACATAAATACACATGTAGAATTTTAATATATATACATATTTATATATTTGACGTCTACGTGTATATTTATGAAATTATTTATGTAATTATGTATATGGACATATGTATATTTCGTATTGTTTTTATTTATTTATTTATACATAGATATATATATCATTACATTCTAAGTATATTTTGATATAAATATATATATATATATATATATATATCTCAAAATACTGTTAGAATAAAATTGCATATATAAATATTTTTTTATAATTATTAAAAATTATTTTTATTTTTTGTTATTTATTTTTATTAACATATTATTTGTATTTTATAATAATATATATATATACCATATATATAGCAATTATATATATTGTATATATTCGTGTGTAATTTAAATATAAGTGTATTTTTATATTAATATACATATATATAAATATAAAAATACACTTAATATGACATTATATATATGATACATATACATATATTATATATAGATATAATACATGTATATATATATCATATATATATATATATATACACATATTATTATTATTTTTTTTACACTGATTTTACACTGTTTTTTTTTAACTTTATTTTTTCGATTTTTCACTTGCAGGGAGACTGCCTGTCAGCACAGACAGTCCCCCTGCAGGCAGACACATGGACACCTATTGCGGTCATGTGATCGAGTGATCACATGGCCGTGGGGTCCTGATCTGCCGAGGGGGGACTGCCCGGGCAGACAGGCAACCCCCCTGGACCGGGTGGAGCACTGATCGCCGCCGTGGGACCGACGGCGATCAGGTAAGTAGCCCCAGACCGTTATGACGGTTCAGGACCGTCAGCGGTCCAAACGCATGTTTTACCGCTGACGGTCCTGAACCGTCAGCGGTCCTGAAAGGGTTAAAGGATCACTATAGTGTCAGGAAAACAAACTCGTTTTACTGACACTATATAAACCTTAGGTCTCCCCACCCTTGGCGTTGGTGACCTCTCCTCCCACTCCGATGTCGGCTCCCGAGTGGAGCGGAATGCGCATGTGCGGCAAGAGCCATGCACGCATTCAAACAGTTGATTGGAAAGCATTTCTCAATGCATTCCTATGGACGTTCTGCACGCTAAATGCAATTTTCAATGAGACAGCCACTAGAGGCTGGATTAACCCTGCAATGTAAACATAGTAGTTTCTCTGAAACTGCTATGTTTACATCTGAAGGGTTAAAACCTGGGGAACCTGGCACCCAGACCACTTAATTGAGCTGAAGTGGTCTGGGTGACTATAGTGTCCCTTTAAGTGAAACAAGTATGGCATCAACATGAACTTATCCAACTTGTACAGCTTATGTCTGCATGATATGCCCATATACACAGGCCTGATTAAAAAATAAAATTTTAAAAAATACTTTTTCAGTTAATATGTACCTGAGATAATGTTTCACAATTATAGCAGAGATGTTAAATTTAAAAAACCGCAGTTTAAATCAGATTTTTATTCTTTTAGAGGCAGGGCTGCCTTGGGGAAGGGTTGGTGTAGTCTAGGAAGTGTATCTCCGTCAGGTGTAGACACAGACTGGCCCACCAGGAAACACGTACTGTGACACCACAACTGGGGCCAGCAGCAATGCACAGGGAGGTTGAGGAGTTGCAGCAGCCAACCACTCCTCACGATGCTCAGGACAAGTGGCTGCCAGGATTCAGTAGGACGTCATATCCTGATGTGTGAGTGTCAGAGAATGTGTAGTTTTTACCAAAGAAAAGGTTACCTGCGCTCTCTCCTTAATCCCTATGTATATTTAGACAAATGGAGGTGATTTAGTTTCTCCAATGGCCATTGGAGGGAATGCCCGCCTGCCAACGTCAAGGCAGACCCCCCCTAAGCGGTCCTAACACTGACCCTTCAGCCTGCTTACTTGAGCTTCTGGCAAAGATATCTCTAATGAGACAGAGAGGGATATTTTTTTATATACACCCCTATATACTTATTAACCATAATAGGGAACACATGGGATGGGCGGCAGCATTGTAACAAGGCTGTGTGATACAAAGTAAATACAAAAAGAAGTCCTGCGCTCACTCCCATCACTACTGGGCCGGCAGCAATTACTACAGTACACATCAGCCCCAATATATAGTAAAAACCAAAGAAAAGAAAAAGTTACCTGTGCTCTCTCTCCTTAATCCCTATGTATATTAAGACAAACGGAGGTCATTTAGTTGCTCAGTGTTAGGACCGCTTAGGGGGGTCTGCCTTGACGTTGGCAGGCGGGCATTCCCTCCGAAGGCCATTGGAGCAACTAAATGACCTTCATTTGTCTAAATAAACATAGGGATTAAGGAGAGAGCGTAGGTAACTTTCTTTTTTTTGGTTTTTACTAGTGATGCCCCGAACTGTTCGCCGAACTGTTTATGAACTGTCCGCCGGCGAACAATAGCGCGTTCGCGTTGGGCGAACATATGCGATTTCCCATCCACCCCCTATTCGTCATCATTGAGTAAACTTTGGCCCGGAACCTCACAGTCAGCAGACACATTCCAGCCAATCAGTAGCAGACCCTCTCTCCCAGGATGTGTCTGCTGACTGTGAGGTTCCGGGTCAAAGTTTACTCAATGATGACGAATAGGGGGCGGACCGGAAATCGCATATGTTCGCCCAACGCGAACACGCTATTGTTCACCAGCGGACAGTTCGCGAACATCACTAGTTTTTACTATATATTGGGGCTGATGTGTACTGTAGTCATTGCTGCCGGCCCAGTAGTGATGGGAGTGAGCGCAGGACTTCTCTTTTTGTAAATGTGTAGTTTTTGTTTGTATGGGTTAGTGAGTGTGTGTGTCAATGTGCAGCGTGTTTGTGTATGGTCAGTGAGTGTGTGTGTGTGTGTCAATGTGCAGCGTGTGTGTATGGGTCAATGAGTGAGTGTGTGTGTCAATGTGCAGCATGTTTGTGTATGGGTCAGTGAGTGTGTGTTAGTGGTTGTGTGTGTCAGTGTGCTTGTGCATTGTTCAGTGTGTATGTCAATGTGTTTCTGCATGAGTCGGTGAGTGTGTGTTTGTGGATGTGTATGGGTCAGTGTGTGTGTGTGTGTGTGTTAATTTTGCAGTGTGTTCATATATGGGTCAGTGAGTGTGTGAGTTTCAGTGTATCAATCATATACAGCCAGCACGCGCACATGCACACATACACCTTTCACAAACAGGCAGCAGACAACACATTACATACATGGAGCATACATCAGACTTGCACCAAGCATAGGCAGTCCTCACCAAAATGCACATGGCAGAGAGCACACTGGGGACTCAGCAAGCACACATTATAAAAAAGTAGAATTATTTCGTGATATTCAGAATTTAGCAAATTGCCCTGTCAATTGCTCTTGGCAGTGACTCCAATCTTTTCAATTGGAATTATTTTGTGTCAAGGCAAGTAGATTGGGCTACCTCTTTAGTACTTTGGACAAGTAGATTTAGAAAAAATAAATAATTCACACCCCTGTATGGTATGATTATTTTACTGCTAGATTTAGCTAAATGTCCTAGGTAAGCAAATATGTATTAAAGGAACCCTATATGTATTTCTGACATTATAGTGTTAACCTCGTGAGGTCTCAGGCACCACTAACATCGCTTTGAAAAGGTGATTTTATTTGCCCTTTCTTCCATGCTGGGGTTCCATGGCAGAGATTTATCAATTTTTTATGATCTCGGCCAATCCAATGCTTTCCCATAGGAAAGCATTGGAAGGCTATTGCGTGTGCAGAGATAATAGCTGTCCTGCACCACACTATGCATGGAGGTGCTGAACGCTAGTGCTACACTCTGTGTAGCATTGAAACAAGAAGTACCTCTACTCGCCACCTGAATGACTGCCACTAGAGGTGTTACTAGGCACCAATGTAAACATTGTATGTTCTCTGAAAAGGCAGTGTTTACAGTGCTCATCCTGCAGGGACAGGCTACAGACACTAGAACCACTACATTAAGCTGTAGTGGGTCTGGTGACTATATAGTGTCCCTTTTAGTCTCATGATTGATCTTATGTTTGCATACAATGTAACTGTACCCACTGTAATTATTTGATGAAGGTGCCTGAAATTCTTGTTACAAAACAGGTTTTTCCCCATACTGTTTAAGAAACAATGATAAGGATGTCTGCAATTCACATGTACTGTTTGCACTCAGGTACAGCAAAGTCTGATGAGGAGTACATGTGTATTGTAAACCGAGAGCAATTAACCGATTAACCTTTTTATAATACTTTCACTTACAAGCTTTGGGAGTAAATGTAACCATAAATAGCAGGATTGGGCATTAAAGGAGAGACAGCTATAGATTTTAGGGAAGTATGTAAAAAATAAACTAAGTTTTCTAATAAACTACTGCTTTTTTTAAGTCATAGTTTCAAAATCAGGGATACAGATTACTTTAGTACGAGATTTTAGAAATGAATGGTGTTTACTAGGAAATGTTGGTTTAGTGGATACTTGTTTTTAATGCAAGTTTGTTATAAGAGGTGTTAATGAAAACAATCTGTTGCTAGTATGCTACCTGTACATTCTTAGAAACGGGTTGATGAATCACAGTTCTACAAGGTAGTAGCAATGTTTTGTTTCTTTGTGGGATAAAGGCTTTATAAATCTGTTTAAACCAGACCAGCAAAGGGTAATTTGTATACAACACTAAGATACATAGATATTAGAGAAGAGCAATGTTTATCACAGAATGAAGCCTGTTAATCTTTGGCATTCCTTCAGTTCATCTGGTTTGACACTCTGTACAAGGGAAAGAGGCAGATGGAGTTATGGAATTGGTTTTATGGTTGTATCCTTTTAACCTGTCAGCTGTCACTGCCTAACAAAAAGAAAAGACAACTTGCACCTACAGGCATATGTCAGTGCTGCAGATGACTTGGATATAGGACTATAAAATTTCCAGTTTACTGTGAGCAGGTTATTTTTGATAATACAAATAAATCTCCTCTCTGTAATTTTGATAGAGAATGACCGAATGAAATGTCATCACTCTTTGGCTAGCAAGGCTTTTTTTTTTTTTTTTACACTACTTTGTACACACACATCCTCCCTGCTGAACTCAAAAAATTGAAAAGGTGTTTAACAGCAGCATTACCATTTTAAAACAGATCAGGAAGACTTTATGACAAGAAGAAATTGAAAATATTTATATATAGCTGGTACATTAAAAAAAAAATAAAACACACACACACACACACAACATAAAATAACCACAGATATTGTACAAGGGAGGGTATAAAACCCAAAAGCATCTTAAGTGCGAGTAATCTGCATTACAAATAAGCTTGCCAAGCATGATGATGTATTACACACACAGCTTATTATGCAATATACTTATTTAGAAGCTCATTGCATGTGTTTAGAAACTGAACAGTTGCTTTTGAACCTGACCAAACAAACAAAAATACATAAACATACAGCAAACGTGTGTTTGGAGCAAGATGTTAATGATATTTCCTCATGTCATTGTAACCAGGATCATGCTGACAGTGTAAAGGGTATAGAAACAGCCTCTTGGGCAGGTCCCAGCAGCAGCCCCTGCCTTGGACACCTAGGGTGCACATAATCTAGAGCAGAAAACAGGTTTCCAAGAGGGTCCCTTATTGCAGAGCTCCTTCCCACGTCCTATAGAACACACTGCCAGATAGGAAGAGATTGACCTTTGCATATGAGTGCTGGCCAGATACTCTGTCCTGTCACCCTACAGCACCCCTCACTGTAATGCTCGCCACCCTCCCTATCCCACCACTCGTGCTGTCACCCTGTCAGTCCAGATCACCCCCCCCCCCCCCACCATGTCACCCAGCTCTACCCCCCCATGTCACACCCTATATCACCCAGCTCACCCCCCCCATGTCACCCCCTATATCACCCCCCACCCATGTCACCCAGCTCACCCCCCATGTCACCCCCTATATCACCCAGCTCACCCCCCCATGTCACCCCCTATATCACCCAGCTCACCCCCCCATGTCACCCCCTATATCACCCAGCTCACCCCCCCATGTCACCCCCTATATCACCCAGCTCACCCCCCATGTCACCCAGCTCACCCCCCATGTCACCCCCTATATCACCCAGCTCACCCCCCATGTCACCCAGCTCACCCCCCATGTCACCCCCTATATCACCCAGCTCACCACCACCCCCATGTCACCCAGCACTCTGCATGGATCAGACTGCCACTTGCCAAACAACACCCACCCCTCCTTCCATTAATGACTCCCTCAGGATTCCTTCCTCTGACCGCCCTGAAACCAAGAGCACTTACCCCTCTTCACAGCTTCATCATAGCTTAGAAACCCGATCCGTGACTCCTTGGCCCCCATGCTGATAACAGGAATAATCTCAGTAATCACAGTAATAGCAATAATGATAATAATAATGGTGGTGGTGTCAGTGTGTCCCTCACTCCATGGCTGGTTGCCGGGCTCCCCGCCCTGCTAGTCCCGTGCAGTGTGTCTGCGTGTGGCTCCTGTCTCCGGGCTCCTGTCCACCCCCAGTGGACTCATCACCTGCCTCTCATGCACCAACACAGCCCCTCCTCCTCCTGCTCCAGCCGCTGCTTCCTACTAACGGCGGCCCCGCCCCTCACCGAGCAGGTCACATGACACACACCCTGCCCTGCGCGTCACTGCGCTCCGCCTCAACACGGACCCGCGCCCTCTGCCCCTTCCGCTCCCCGGCCGGGGTGAAGGAGCCGAAGAGGCGTTAGGATACGTTCGGACTCTCGGATATAGCTAATAAGACTACTAAAGGAGATATAGGCGGATAGTAAACACAATGCACCATGTGACCTGGAGCTAAAGCCGAGGCAGACATTTTTGAAGTGGGCAAGCTTCAGTAGGAAAACGAAGTTGGTATGGGCGAGGGGTACGGTGCCCTGCTAGGATCAAATCTGAAGAGGTTTTTCGCCACTGAAGTGGGAATTGTAGATAATTCAATGTCAGTTTCACATTTTTAGGGTAAAATAACCGAATTGAAAAAAAAAATTCAATTTGAGTCATCTACGCTTTCAGTTTTGCTTTTGTAAAAAAACAAAAACTCTTTGATTTCCCTATCCCAGCAAAATGAGATACAGTCACAGCTTCCACATTTTAATATTTGGTAATTTTGATATTTGGAATTCAAGTAGCTAAAAATATGAAACACAAGTGAATTGGAAACCAAATTGTAAATTGACAAAAAAATATCTGATTTACAAAAATCAGCTATAATCACTATTAGGAGGCTATACACCTCCCAAAAGTTAAGCGGGGTGGTTCCAAACGATATATTATTAACATTTATATAGCAACAACATATATTGCAGCACTTTACTGGTTTACTGTGGGGATATTTGACAACAAGTAATTTACTATGGAGTTTGAGTAAAATCAGCGCAAAGTGTATGAAATTTAGCTAGTAATTCCCATCTTTTTTGATCGCTAAAGATATGCTGTTACTTGCTGTGTCGTATTGTAAAGGCATGAATCTGGGTAGTGGATTGAAAAATGTCATGAGCTCTTGAACGTGATTGATGCAATCCATCTTTGGTATACCCTCTTTCAAGGAAAGATTGTTCCATGTCTTTCAGTTGTAAGTCCACTTTCTCTCAATTGGAGTTATTACGTAAAACACTTAAAAATTGGGAGGTTGGTAGAGATTTTTTAAGAGCTGGTGGGTGAAAGCTTTGCATGCAGTAAGGTATTGCGTGAAGTTGTTTTTTTGTAAAGAGTGTAATCAATTCTGTTGCTTGTGCGATAGACCTCTATGTCAAGAAATTGTATCTTGTCATTGTGATATGTGAGGCTTAGTCGTATGGGAGATGAATCACCATTTAATGTGTCTATCATTTCTTTCAACGTTTGTTCAGAAGCTGTCCAAATTAGAAAGATGTCATCCACATACCTTTGGTATAATAGTATCTAGTTGGTATATTTGGTTAAGATGTGTTGTGTTTCATACACGTGCATACAGCAATTACCATAGGTAGGTGCTATGGCCCATCCCATGGCTGTGCCGGTATGTTGGATATAAAAATTAATTTCAAAGTGAAAGTAATTATTGCTTAAAGGACCACTCTAGGCACCCAGACCACTTCAGCTTAATGAGGTGGTCTGGGTGCCAGGTTCTTCTAGGGTTAACCCATTTTTTCATAAACATAGCAGTTTCAGAGAAACTGCTATGTTTATGAATGGGTTAAGCCTTCCCCCTATGTCCTCTAGTGGCTGTCTCATTGACAGCCGCTAGAGGCGCTTGCGTGCTTCTCACTGTGATTTTCACAGTGAGAGCACGCCAGCGTCCATAGGAAAGCATTGTGAATGCTTTCCTATGTGACCGGCTGAATGCGCGCGCAGCTCTTGCCGCGCGTGCGCATTCAGCCGACGGGGAGGAGAAGAGGAGGATCGGAGGAGGAGAGCAGGAGGAGATCTCTCCGCCCAGCGCTGGAAAAAGGTAAGATTTAACCCCTTTCCCCTTTCCAGAGCCGGGCGGGAGGGGGTCCCTGAGGGTGGGGGCACCCTCAGGGCACTCTAGTGCCAGGAAAACGAGTATGCTTTCCTGGCACTAGAGTGGTCCTTTAACCCCTTAAGGACACATGACATGTCTGACATGTCATGATTCCCTTTTATTCCAGAAGTTTGGTCCTTAAGGGGTTAAAGTGAAATCAAGACATTCCAATATGAATTCTATAGGTGGTCCTTTGTATTGATGGCTATCCAATAGTATGGTGCGCATGGAGTCAAGGCCTGTGAGGAATAACCGTATATAAACTGTTGACATCCAGTGTTGCAAAGATTACCTTTTCTTCAGGTAGTGTAACTTTGTTAATGTGATCCAAGAAATTTTGGGTGTCCTTTAAACAGGTGGGAATGGATGTTACTGCCGCTTTGCAATGATCTATGAATTTAGTCATGGGTTCCAATAGTCTGCCTTTGGCATAGACTATGGGTCTACCCGGAGGATTTTCCATATCTTTGTGTACCTTGGGTACAGTATAGAGAATTGGAATTTTTGGATTTAGATTGATTAGAAATGCTGTGGTTTTATCATCAATCCAACTTGCTGTGTTGGCTCTGTGAACTAATGATTCTAATTTGATTAGAATGTTATTGGTCGGATCATAGATGATACGTTTGTAGGTCTTAGTGTCAGACAATTGACTCAGTATTTCGGTTTTGTACTTACTGTAGTCTTGTATGACTATTGCACCTCCCTTGTCCGCTGGGTGTATTATGATGTTGTTGTCTTATTTTAGATCTTTGAGAGCTATCCTTTCTGCTGGAGATAAGTTATGTGGTTTACGGTCTGTATGAGAAAGTATTTTTTCAGTATCTGTTTTTATCAGTTGAATGTATGTTTTAATCGAATGGTGGGAACTTTTAGGTTCCCAAGTAATTTTTAATTTGAAAGTGGATGGTTCTTTAAGGGACCAATGTTCCTTTAGAGCTTGTATATTGAGTGTTCTTTCCATTTTGTAGATTTCAACATCCGTTTTGAATTTGTCTGGTTGAGAGGAGGACACTAATGTTTGTCCTTTTGTTAATACTTTTACATGATTAACATTTAGAGTTTTTGATGATAAATTAAAAATAGGGCTTGTCTCCTTCGGTTTGGAGGTTTGGAGCGAGTATTTATAAATCTTTCCCTTCTGTCACCTTCTAAGGGGTTTGGGTTTCCTGATCTTGTTTCAATTCTTGTTGATGTGGAGGGTGGATCATTGGTGTGTCGTTCCTGTGACAAATAAGACGATCGTGATTGTTGTATTGAGGTAGCTCCAGGTGTTACATTGTCGCCTCCTTTGGTTTCGATGTTGATTCCGCTGAGCTGGCATCTATGGAGAGGTTTGCGTACCTTGTGTTTCTGTCTTTGAAAAATTGGTTTACGTCTCTCACCACTTAGCCAGTGGTATACTTGGTGATGGGTGTAATCTTAATTGACCCGTTCCACTTTTTGTCTTTTAAACCGGATAAGGTTGTTTCTATATCTCATAATTTCATCCTGTATTTTTAACATGTGTTGTGTCGATGCTGTCTCATTCAGTGTGGATGTATGTGTCATCTCGAATGTGTTAATGGACTCTTTGGTTAATATAAGTCCCAGAGTCCCTTTTTCACTTCATCTACTACAATAATCATCCAATCGAGGGAGCATTTGTTGGCTTTGCCTGGATTCTGTCTTCCAATAGTAGGGGAATTGTGTACTCGGAACCCTCTTGGTATACGTTTTGCTCGGTAGTAGTCCGAAATAAAGATGCCATGAAGATCTAAGTGCACTTCACGTCTTTTAAGTTTGAGTAAATCATTATAGAAATCCTGTTCAGTGTTTGTGTGAGATAATTCGGCGGATGTTTTTGACCATAATAACAGTTCCGCTTCTCGATCTGTGATTTGCAGTGTTTCTGCTGTATCAGCTAAGGCTCCTGCCTTTAGTAAAAAGTCCTCCATTAAAAAAATGATAAGACTGTAGGTTTAACTCCTGAATGTTCAATCGTTCCTCTGACTGAGGGGGGCACTTGTTAATAAAAAAATCTTTTGAAAAGGAAATAATAATTTCCTCACTTTGGAGGTGCTCAGACAGTGTGATGCTGCACACTATATGTGAGTAAAAAAGCAATAAGTCTGCCTATAAAGTAATGAAAAAACGTACACCACACCATATTTACATATATCCAGCGCAGAGCAGCACCTTGGTGTAAGTTTTTTCATTACTTTATAGGCAGAGTGCCAGACTTATTGCTTTTTTACACATATATATATATATATATATATATAAATATCGAGAACTCCGCACTCAATGTACCGGTCTTGTGCTCGCCTCGGTGCTGCCTCAGCCGTCAGTATGTACAACGAAAAACGAGTGCACTCAAGAGGACTTAGTAGAAAATAATGTGTTTATTCACAAACGTGCCAGTGATAGGTTCAACGTTTCAGTCCTCGCAGGACTTTTATCAAGACAATCAAAAGGCGGGTAAACAATGTTTAAATATGGTGAAAGCAAATTTCAATT
The DNA here is from genome assembly GCF_036172605.1 of Pelobates fuscus. Classification (NCBI taxonomy): domain Eukaryota; kingdom Metazoa; phylum Chordata; class Amphibia; order Anura; family Pelobatidae; genus Pelobates; species Pelobates fuscus. The sequence continues at coordinate 232,253,617 of NC_086317.1, forward strand.
GGAGAGTGAAAACGAGGTTGTGATGTCACCAGTGACGAGTTAAAGTCAAAGTTCAACAAGCATACCTAGACAGGTTTAACCCATTCCGGTAAAGTAACTAAAATTATAGAAAAGAGCTATAAAGCAATCTAACAACATTATAGTCCTAAGTGTTGTGAAGTGATTAGACCGTACATTCGTTCCAAATCTAGAGTGTCTGTGTTCATAAATGCATGTGAACAGAACAGAGTAATACAAAATGTAAAAACAAGGAAAATAAACCCGAAGGGCCTCGCAGAGTGGTTAGTCTACTAAAGATCTGTTTTATGGAAAATCCAATAGCAAAGAACCGTGTGGTACATCATCAAAGAGCATATTGAAAAGCATATTAAAGACAAGCTTAGCTAGTCCATAGAATGGATAACCACAGTATCATACAGATTTATAACCTTTTTAGTATACAGATACAAATGTTACTATCTGGGATAACCTCTGCGCCAATGTAGCAAATTTTAATACTATATTGATAAAAATGAAGATAACAATAACTGCATCGTTCTATCTTTTGGGGATGAAACAGTTCAGAGGGTTAATCTCATTTAGCCCCCCTGGGGACAGTGTTCCCAATGTAAAAATCCAGTAGGCTTCTCTCTGGAGAAGTAAATTATCCCAGTCACCTCCCCGTCTTGGAGCCGGGACTTGTTCAATACCCATAAATTTAAGGGTTGGTAATGTGTGTCCCGCTGCAAGGAAATGTCTAGCTATAGGCGTAGTTGCTGTGCCGCTGGACAATGCAATCCTAATGGTTGATCTGTGACCCCTCATGCGTTCTCGAAGGTCATTTGAGGTCTTGCCGATGTACATAAGACCGCAAGGGCATGTAATGCGGTATACAACATGTGTGGTAGTACACAAAATACGTTGACGTATTTTATATTCTTTGCCAGAGTGGGGATGAAAAAAAGATTTCCCTGGAGTCATGTTGTTGCAAGCTGTACATTTTAAACATCAGTAGCAACCAACATTGTAGTGTTCAAATTGTTTCAGCTCCTGTGTATCAGTATGTACAAGGTAATCCTTCAGATTTGTATTCCTCCTATAGCTCATGATCGGGGCTTGCTTGAATATAGCCGGCAATGTGCTATCTTTTTGGAGTATCTCACCATTTTTCCGAATCATTTTTGAGAAACTTAAGGATTGTGAATGGAAAGTTTGTGGAAAGGTTAATCTGGGTGATTTAATGCTTGTCGATGGCCCATCCGTGTAGCGCTGCAGTGCTATATTCAAGCAAGCCCCGATCATGAGCTATAGGAGGAATAAAAATCTGAAGGATTACCTTGTACATACTGATACACAGGAGCTGAAACAATTTGAACACTACAATGTTGGTTGCTACCGATGTTTAAAATGTACAGCTTGCAACAACATGACTCCAGGGAAATCTTTTTTTCATCCCCACTCTGGCAAAGAATATAAAATACGTCAACGTATTTTGTGTACTACCACACATGTTGTATACCGCATTACATGCCCTTGCGGTCTTATGTACATCGGCAAGACCTCAAATGACCTTCGAGAACGCATGAGGGGTCACAGATCAACCATTAGGATTGCATTGTCCAGCGGCACAGCAACTACGCCTATAGCTAGACATTTCCTTGCAGCGGGACACACATTACCAACCCTTAAATTTATGGGTATTGAACAAGTCCCGGCTCCAAGACGGGGAGGTGACTGGGATAATTTACTTCTCCAAAGAGAAGCCTACTGGATTTTTACATTGGGAACACTGTCCCCAGGGGGGCTAAATGAGATTAACCCTCTGAACTGTTTCATCCCCAAAAGATAGAACGATGCAGTTATTGTTATCTTCATTTTTATCAATATAGTATTAAAATTTGCTACATTGGCGCAGAGGTTATCCCAGATAGTAACATTTGTATCTGTATACTAAAAAGGTTATAAATCTGTATGATACTGTGGTTATCCATTCTATGGACTAGCTAAGCTTGTCTTTAATATGCTTTTCAATATGCTCTTTGATGATGTACCACACGGTTCTTTGCTATTGGATTTTCCATAAAACAGATCTTTAGTAGACTAACCACTCTGCGAGGCCCTTCGGGTTTATTTTCCTTGTTTTTACATTTTGTATTACTCTGTTCTGTTCACATGCATTTATGAACACAGACACTCTAGATTTGGACCGAATGTACGGTCTAATCACTTCACAACACTTAGGACTATAATGTTGTTAGATTGCTTTATAGCTCTTTTCTATAATTTTAGTTACTTTACCGGAATGGGTTAAACCTGTCTAGGTATGCTTGTTGAACTTTGACTTTAACTCGTCACTGGTGACATCACAACCTCGTTTTCACTCTCCAATTGAAATTTGCTTTCACCATATTTAAACATTGTTTACCCGCCTTTTGATTGTCTTGATAAAAGTCCTGCGAGGACTGAAACGTTGAACCTATCACTGGCACGTTTGTGAATAAACACATTATTTTCTACTAAGTCCTCTTGAGTGCACTCGTTTTTCATTGTATATGTATATATATATATATATATATATATATATATATATATATATAAATGTGTATATATATATGTATGTATGTATATTTATTTCTTTATTTATATACATACAAGGTCTGTCTGGAAAGTATCCAGCTATGTAATATGAAAAATAAAAGGCATTTAAGATACAAGGAATATTGTACATAGAACAATGACACCTCAGTCCCCTTCGAAGTTGGCACCTTGGGACCTCACACAGTTCTCCCAGCGTCTCTTCCACTGTTCAAAACACTCTGCAAAATCATCATAAGCTGTATCATCATATTTACCTGAATCTCATTGATGGTCTCAAATCTCTTCCCTTTCAGCAGGGCTGTCCTGAGGAAAGTCCCAACAGGCACCAGTGACAGGGAAGGGTGCAAAACCAAGGAGTCTTCATTTACACTGCTGCCATTTTAGCATTTCCAAAATGACAATCACCAAAAATCTCATCTTCCCTTCCATGCCCATGTACATCAAGTAACATGCATGCCTGGTGAGGACCTCTGGCAGTTTACAGCACTATGTTAACTCTTGGGATCTTGTGAGAATCAACACAGAGAACCTGTGATGCAACTCTTGAGTGAATTGACTACCAAGTAGAAAGCCAATGACAGGGGATATGGAGCTTGTCCCTACTTTTCCTTATGTCCTTGTGTAAAACTTTTTAAGTGATAATCAATTTGAAAAAACAATGGGCTACCCAGGAGGATATATAACTCAACATTTAAAATAAAAAGAAATGACAGAGCTGCTTTAAATCACCTAGTTTACGCAGCTCAAAGCACATTTCTCCTGGCTGTGATTCACACAGTCTCCATGAAATGAAAAAATTGTTTAATCAACAAGGTGATTTTAAAATGAATTTCAAATTTAAGGACAAGGGAAAAGCTATTTCTACCTTGAATTTGAAATTCACTTTGAATTCTCAATTTAGTTAATTGTGATTGTATTTACTTTAGAAATTCACATCTCCTTCTCTGTTACTTAAAATTAAATCTCATGCAGTAGGCTGTTGCATGCTCAAGCAGGCAACTAACAGCATAGGAATAGGGGAAGCTAAAAGTTATTTTTCAGGAAATGTGTAGGAAGGCTGTATGTATCAGAGCTTGGAGAGGTTTGACTAGACCTGCATAAGCATTTGCCTCCTGGTGAAACTGTAATGACAGTATCTATTCACCAAAACTGCTTCATTAAGATAAAGTTATTTTTGTCCTTTGCATGTGCCTGTAACTTCCCATCATAATCAAACTAGTCTGCTGAGAACATCCATCTTCTCACCGGATGTTTACCTGCCTTAATACCATCCTCTTCTGTACGCCCCTGTTTGGGAAGCAGTAATTTGAGTCTCACAACAATTCAGATTTTCACTCTTCTTCTTTATGCTGACTTGACGGTGGGCAAAGGAACATATATTGTATATCAAAGTTATCTGTAATCTCTTCCTTGGATGTTGCACTCACAGACTACCTTCCAGAGCTGTTACAATAAATCATTCCGTGATTTGATTTATTCCATGACTTGCAAGAATCATATTTGCCATATATTTAAGGTAAGCAGGAGAACCGCCCAGAGGACGGTGTTTCTGCTAAAAGGTGTGCCGAACACAGTTTATATACATTTAAGTATAAATTCACATACAGGTGAGCTAACCCAGGTCCACAGCGCTTGGACACCTTAGCTCTCTCCTGCAGGTAAGACAGCAATCTACCCTGTGGTGACACAATTTTGTCATGCAGTGGATCAGAGAGGTATGTCTCTCCAAGGCATACATCTCTGATGGGGATAATCCCCACTACTAAAATAATTTGGAAGAGACTAAAAGATATTCTACTCAGTTCTAAAGTAGACTTGTGCACAAAAAAAAATTGGTTTGTCTAAAAAACATATTTGGTTCCAACAAATCAGTTTTTGTCTTTTTGAGGATTTGATTCATATAAATTTCATCCAATAATTTTGGCTTGCGTTTTTGATGATGATGAATCAAACTATACATTCTCAAGTATTTCTTAATTTAGATTTTTCAGCAGTTGAGTAGTTGAGTAGATAGCTCCCTAGTTTGGTATCCTTAAATATGACTATCCTACCATCAAAATAAAAGCCTAATTCTTAATTTTGATCTTTCAGCTGATTAGTATCTGGGTTTGCCATAGTTAGCTTTCTTCTGTAGTATTAGGGACGAGGAAGCAGTATGATGTTATTTGCTCTGCGCTGTTTATCAGAATGCCATGTGAGAGAGGAAGTGGAGGGATTAAGCAATCTTCTATAAGGTAATGCAGAAACAGCCATATACATCAGAGAATGTTGGTAAGACAGGCAAAATGGGAGGGCAGCTCTTAATTATTCAAAGTACAATGACATGCAAATGGAAGGGGTGGTGGAGGTGGGAGCATGGGAATTATGGGTGTTATTGGGAGAGAATAATAAACCAACTATATATTACTATCCCAAATTCATTTCACGGCACTTGCCAGTTTCGTGTGCCACATTGGTGTCCATGTTGACGCCGCACATAATTCTTGGGATAATCTTGACACCAACAGCCTCCTCCTTTTATACTCACATCCTTCCAGGATCATTTTGGACACTGGTTGCTTTGCACCAGTCAGTTTGTGATGCCAGGATGCCTTCCATCATTTCGAAAACACTCACTCCTGCATTATTCTTGCAACATCATTCTCAATTCATTTGACATCAAGTAATTTGACATCAAAGTCAAATGACGCAAACTCATCACAAAATCCTTAGCCCTATTTAAGCCTTCCCAGCCTTTTAAGATTTGCCCTGTTGTGGTTTCCTTTGTGGTTATCCACGAGTATCTAAGTTACTGTTACTTTCCATTGCCCTCAACTTTGGCTAGTTACTGACCACTCTCTTTCCTATTGCTATTCTGTATTATTAATCCTGGCCAATTCCAAGGACAGGCAATATGTCTCTGATAATTTCTACTTCTGCCAAACCAGGTGTGACCTTTGGTTCTGTGTGTGGCCTAGGATTATCCTGACAATTTTTGGCTAGTTTTTGAACCTCAGGTTGTTCTGCCAATGCTAGTAAGAATCTTTTGAACCTTAAACAGTGTCGCCAGTCATTTGGAGGTAATGCTACAGAACACTTTTTCCAGCAGTTTATCAGACTATATATTTTTTTTTTGTCAATCTTTATTTTTTGAGACAGTTTGAGAAACAAGGAGTATTCACATTGTGAATTGAGATATAACATAGATACGTAATTGTAGCAAGTTAAATCATTGAACTGTGGTATGCCTCATTTATCTTGTTTTTTTACCATATTATTTTTTAACATCCTTTATTTCAAAGGACACAATAGGCACCCAGACCATTTTGACTCTTTAAAGTGGACTGTGTGAAGTCCCCTTGTCCCCTTAGCCCAGCTGGACGTCGCTGAAGGAGGAGATCGATCCAGCACTGAGGGACCTTGGCCTTAAAATTAGTAAATGAAAAAAATGTTTTTTTAGTCTTTTCCTTACTCGGGGGTCAGGGGGTCAGGGAGGAACGACAAATAGTAATTTAGGGAAAGGGATATAGTGTTCCTTTAAATATTAAAATATTAAAGAAAAGAAAAGGAGACATTCCATTACAGTAGAATATATCACAGAATGACTAATGTAAGTAGACTAGGCTTAGCAACAACCTAAGGGAAATGGATAAGAGAAAAATAGGACCATTTAACCATTATATGAGGTTTCCTATTCCTTTGACCACTGAACCTTTCAATAGATTAAAAGGTTTGAAGATCTTTATCTTTAACTAGACTTAAGAGAGTCCTGTAATTTTGTTTCTATTGACTTAATACACTCCCAATATTTGTTAACAATGTTTTGAGAGGCATTTTTAATTATTTGTTATTTTGTTATTGTCTGTCTGAATGTTATCCCTATCCATTTTTGGTGTTTTTTTATTTAAAAAAAAGAATCCTAAATTTCCTTTACATCCATGTTGTTGTTTTTTTTCCAAGAAGCTATCAGATATAGTTAAATTGTTTTAAATTGACAATAGGGAATCACTGGCCATAATTCTGGCATTAAACTAATGGCGACACCTTCTTGAGGACTGATCCCTATTTTTAATCATAAAAATTTGCCATACATAAATGAAGCCAAACACCTGTCCTCTTTTCAAGCAATGTAGTCTTTGTTTTTGTCATGTTTCAAATTAATTATTACATACAGCATGGCCACAATTCTAAGCAGATACACTTAGTATTAGTATTAGTATTTAGGGCCCCCACCCACTGCTCAGGGGTGGGGGCCAGGAGGAGGACATTAGGTACTCCCCCCCTCATTCTAATTTAGGGCCCCCACCCACCCCTCAGGGGTGGGGGCCAGGGGGGAGGACATTAGGTCCCCCCCTATTCTGATTTAGGGCCCCCACGCGCCACTCAGGGGTGGGGGCCAGGGGGAAGGACAATAGGTCCCCCCCCATTACTTTACTTTAGGGCCCACACCTACCGCTCATGGGTGGGGGCCGGGGGTGGGGGCAATAGGTCCCCCCTTCAGGTTAGGAGGGGAACATGTATTTTTTTTTTTTATAGTTCGCAGCCACAGGCTGACCAATTTAGGTCTTTCAGCCTTTTAATAGATAGCTCCCTAATACCGTGGGAATTAGGGAGTTATCTACTTATTCATTCCTGTCATTACATTGACTGGCCAAGTAACTTACATGTTATATGAATGTATGTTACTTGATTGTTGTAAGTGTTGCAAATGCTTACAGCTGAATCCTGTCTATATTTGTATACTTTTTATTTAAAATTGTATACAATGTAACATTCTTCTTCTTCCACTGGGTAAGTATATTAGTACTTAGGCAAAACTGTGCTTCGGAACTTCGGCACTTCGGAAATTCGGTAATTTCGGAACTTCGGGACCTCAGTAATTCGGCACTTCAGCGATTCAGCACTTTGGCTATTCGGACATTCGGAAGTACCCGAATTGCCCGAAATTCGTCCAAATACATATTCGGCCCGAAACTAATTGCACATGTCTAATATGCACCAAGTACTTGTACAAGTAATATACCATATGTTCCCTTACAACATTGATTGTCAATGAGTGTCAATCTGTGTGTGTCAATGAGTGAGTGTGTGTCAGATCAGTGAGTCTGTGTGACTGTCAGTGTGTATACACCACCGAGTGTAGCGTGGCGGAGCGCAGTACAGGAGCTTCTGTTTCCTGTACCCAGCCAGACTGACTGGAGGTGTTCACTGAGAGAGCAGTGTCAGTCCGGCCAGGTACAGAAAATTGAAGCTCCTGTAGGGGATATCCTCCACTCGGCAACGCTACAAGAGAGGTAGGAGGCACACCAGGAAGGGGAGTGCGACCACTAAGGGGGTAGGGGGTGCACCAAGGGACAGGGAGGGGAGGGGAGAGAAACACCAAGGGACAGGCAAAAGAGGGGAGAGGTTAGAAGAACACTAAGGGACAGGGAAGGGAGGGGACCAATAATGGACGGGGAGAGGGGCTGGTTAAGAGGCACATAGGTGAAGATGTTATTTTGGGAGGGGAGGGGGGGGCAGAAAAATACATCTTCGCCTTTGTACCTAAAAATCCTTGCACCGGCCCTGCAGGGACACCTTGCTCAATACCTCTAAGCTCCGTAAGACTCGTCACCATGACCTAATCTATCAGATGGGAGAGAACATTTAATTTTCTGCTCAAAACATTAATCTCTTCAAAATGCCTTATTATATTGGTGTCTAATCTCTTATGACTCCTCCTTCTCCCTGGACCCAAGATACATATCTCCCCCACCCCCCACCACCACCACCTTGTCTTGCTGCTCTTTTTTTTTGTTAGAAACTTCTATTCAATGGCTAATGCACTAGATTCTAAATATGTGCATGGATATATGTACTGCCATGTACCTAAATAAAGTGTTTGTAAAAAATATCTCAATATTTCTTCCCAAAAGCTGGCTCCTCAATACTTTGGGCCATACAAAATTATTTGTTAAATTAGCCCAGAAACCAACTCCATGACAATTCCCATATGTCTTCGTGACCCAATACTTTCCACATTCCCTTGCTTAAACTTCTTCTTGTAATAGATTCTTGTCCTCTGTTCTTTGTCCTGATGCAGTAATCATCACCTGCTCTGCTGAAATCGGCCGAATTGCAGTTTTGAATAAAACAAATCTCCAAGTCTATTATTTATTCATTTGGTCTTTACAGAAACATTTAAGCATTTACAGAAGTTATATGGTAAACCTTGCCAAGCAATAATTCACAATGTGAACACATATAAATAATATATATATCTATGTATGTATAAGTAGAGATTGCAGCCGTATTAGTCCAGTGATGTAGATGTGAAAAACAGATCAAATTTGTATCTTGTAATACCTTTTTTATTGGACTAACTGAATTTTTTAATGACAAGCTATTGGTTCTCCCTTTCTCAAGTCGGAAGCATTTCTGAGCAAGACGACACATAGAATTCAAAGTTGAGTTGTGATACAGGGGTTAAAGCGACATGAGTGCAGATAAGACACAGGTTTGGTAGAAAATAGACAACATTCTTGCAGAGGGTCATAAATATATTTCTGAAGATCAAAGTGAGGGGGGAAAGGGAGAAAACAAACAAAAAACAAGCAGACAGTGCAGAAGATGGTACACTTTATACACACACACACACATATATATATATATATATATATACATATATATATATATATGCAAACACATATACATATACATGCACATAAATACATATACATACATGCACATGAACTCATATACAAAAGTATAAATGCATATTTAAGAGGTTGTGTCAATTTTATCTTTATTAATACATTTTATACCCTGGTTGTTTTATTTAAATTATATTGGATTCCACCACTTTTTCATATTTGTTCGCTTTTGTCTGGCATTTGTAATACTTTGGAGTTTCACATTGTTTCTGAAATGTTAGCAAAGAAACATAAATATAATTTTTGTAACATACAACTGGTGTGACAAAAATACCAGATTGTGTAACGCCCAAGCACTACATCATAGTACCCATGTATTGCATAAATAAATTGTTTAAGCAGTACATTTAGTATTTGGCATGTTATCCTCCCATATAAAATTAGAGTATAACCCACTGATATTGGGGTACAATATGGCCATATTAAAACTGTATTTGTTTGTTTGTGTGCACTGTTCCTTAATGTGTATTTTGTATATATAGAGAATGGAGTGAAGCTTGTAAATAGAGTAGCTGGACAGAAAGTGAAGGGGTTAACCCATAGAGCTGAATAGTGAACAAGGAACTGGACTGTCCAGTGACCATAAGTGTAATAAAAATTAACTTTTAATAAATTCTCAAGATAATAAGAGCTGAAGAAATACCAAGCTCTAAACGGACATAACATAAGAGGGAAAAAAAGAGAAAATCGATGAAAGTATAAGTCCCTACTAAGCTAATAAGTCTCAAACTGAAAGTGCAAACTGGCACTAAATAGTTAGGCTAAAGGATGATATCGGGTCACAATATAGCTGTAACGCAAAATGATCTAAACAAAGTATCTAAATCTAGCAGGAGAGAGAAGAAAAAAAAAGGGAATTCATACAGGGTGCTGGCGGAAACTCAAGCAGGGAAACTCCCTGGAGAGTATCGATATAATAATAACAGGTAACAGCCAGAACACCTAGAGAAAAATTGATAGTAGGGACAGAAAAGGAAGAAATATATTAAAATAGAAATAGTAGTCCAGGATAGCGAGAGATATAGATGGATAAATGTCCTGTCTAAATCACAAAGGGTATTTAAATATTCTGATAGATATCTAGTCTAGTCCGAATGGATAGTCCTGAATGGGCCGACCGTACAAATACCCTGAGCTAACCTGGACTTACTCTTGATCATGTAACTTGCTAGGTAAGAAGTCCCTGCCTCAGCCTAACAACGTCTGATAATGCGGTCAAGTTAAATACGAGCATAAACATCCCCAAAATATAAATAGAAATGGAGATGCTGAGCTAATGAGTACAGAGCGTCTAACTGTAGGAGACCGCTGGAATGGTACTAACCAATGCTGAATAACGGAACTACAATCAATGAGAGTCTAAAGAACCGCTAGTAAATACTGCAAAGATTTCTAAAGCTCAGCTAACTTCAGGGCCGGACTGGCCCACCGGGATACCGGGAATTTTCCCGGTGGGCCGCGGCACCTGGGGGCTGCTCTGAGCAAGTATGTGCCACCGGGTGGCCGGTCTGGTGGCACACACTCTGAAGGGGCCGGTCGGCAGCCGCATTCCGCGCTGGAGCCGCCGGACCGGGTGGCAGCCTCGCCGGTCCGGCGGCACTCCTTTCACTAATGCAGACACGCTGGGGGCTGATGGAGGAGGGAGGAGCATGTCTCTGTACCATGCTCCCTCGCGGTTCCCACAATTCCCAACACAGGAACCGCGAGGGAGCATGGTACAGAGACATGCTCCTCCCTCCTCCATCAGCCCCCAGCGTGTCTGCATTAGTGAAAGGAGTGCCGCCGGTCCGGCGGCTCCAGCGCGGAATGCGGCCGGCCCCAGCCCCAGCCCCACTCAATCAGGTAAATGGGAGGGGAGGGGCGGGGAAAGGAGGGGAGGGGAGGGCTGGGGAAGGGAGGGTAGGGGAGGGGAGGGGGGAAATAAAGAGACACAAGGGGGGGATAAAGAGACACAAGGGGGGGTAAAGAGACACAAGGGGGGGATAAAGAGACACAAGGGGGGGAATAAAGAGACACAAGGGGGGGATAAAGAGACACAAGGGGAGGGGGGAAATAAAGAGACACAAGGGGAGGGGGGAAATAAAGAGACAAGGGGAGGGGGGAAATAAAGAGACACAAGGGGAGGGGGGAAATAAAGAGACACAAGGGGAGGAGGGGAATAAAGAGACAAGGGGGGTGAATAAAGAGACACAAGGGGAGGGGGGAAATAAAGAGACACAAGGGGGGGGTGAAATAAAGAGACACAAGGGGAGGGGGGAAATAAAGAGACACAAGGGGAGGGGGGAAATAAAGAGACACAAGGGGAGGGGGGAAATAAAGAGACACAAGGGGAGGGGGCAAATAAAACAGAGGGGCACAGTGAAAGGATGGGGGAAAGAGACAGAGGGGGGATAGAGAGATGGTGGAGGGAGGAAAAAGAGACAGGGGGAGAGAGAGACAGAGAGGAAGAGAGATGTGGGGGAGAGAGAGACAAAGGGAAAGGGTGGAGCCGGCAGGGGAGGGAGAAAGGACCCGGGAGGTCAGCCTGCAGCTCCTCTGCGTCCTTCTCGCACGAGCACAAAGCGTTGCCGCGGTTACCACGGCACTGCTCCGGCTCTCACGAGAGTGAACTCTAGCCCTGGAGCTATGGGCTAGAGTTCACTCTCACCACGAGTTCCTGGTGGTCGCAGTGTTGAGAGTGAACTCTAGCCCCATAGACACACTGCCCCCACACACACACCATACACATTCACACACTGCCCCCCATATACACACTGCCCCCACACACACCATACACATTCACACACTGCCCCCCATACACACACTGCCCCCACACACGCTACGCATTCACACACTACACCCCCCCCACACACACATACACTGAACCTTTCACACACACTGCACCCCTCACACATTGTACCACTGCTCCTATACCCTACTACATCCCCATATCCCAGCAAACCCCAGGTAAGTTGTCAAACTGTTCTTAAACGGTTTGACTACTTACTCTGTGAGGGGGTCCCGGTGTTCTATCATTCTGCTATGCCTGTCAGATTTCTATACCCTCGTCACTTCCGGGGAGGGGAAGCAGCTGGATCCTGTGCTGCCCATGCGTGCTAGCACTCCTGCTACTCCTCCACAGCCAGGTCCTGGAAGGTAAGTAAAACTAGTTTTACACTTTCATTATAGTTAGTGCATTCACTAAGCTTAGGACATGGGACATTTAGGGTTAATGTTAGGGTTCAAATTAGAGTTAGGATTAGGGACTTGTTCACATTTAGTGATATTTCACAATAGGGGAATATCACTAAATAGGGATTTCTCACACTCTATTTTAACCCTTACCCCAAGGGTTAGGGTAAGAATAGAGAGTGAGAGAGGTTAGAAGCACTTACCTAACCCTAATTTGAACCCTCACTTAACCCTAAATGTCCCGTGTGCCTAAGCTTAGTGAATGCACTAACTATAATGAAAGTGTAACACTAGTTTTACTTACCTTCCAGGACCTGGCTGTGGAGGAGTAGCAGGAGTGCTAGCACGCATGTGCAGCACAGGATCCAGCTGCTTCCCCTCCCCGGAAGTGACGAGGGTATAGAAATCTGACGAGGTATAGCAGACTGATAGAACACCGGCACTCCTTGCACCATAACCACTACACAGAGCAGTAGTGGTTATTGTGCATGGATTTTTTCTTTAAATAATCTACAAGTGCCCCTCCCGGGATCAGGCTCTGGATCCTCCACTGGTATATTACATGTATATTAATGTGTGTATTATATATATATATATATATATATATATATATATATATATATATATTATGTCTATTATATTTACACATATATTAATGTACATTTATATATGCATAATACACAGAGAAATGTCATTAATATGTACCATATGTAATGAGCAGATATTGGCCCAGTCTTGTTGCTAGGTAGGTGCACACTCCAGCAAAATAACATATTTAAAAGTGAAGAGCGCACCCACAGGACTTCAAAGTAAACAAGATAACATCAATTTTTTACAGTTGTGCCCAACATACATTCACCATTTCAGTCCCATTACCAAGCTTTCCTTAATATGTCATGGTAGTTGGACTGAAACATTGATTACATGCAAAGGCACATCTGCTTAAAATAAATCAGCACTTTTGTTTATTTTGAACCATATGAGTGCTTTTTTTTACGTTGGAGTAATAATTTTTAATTTTAAGTTCTCTTTTCTAACTCTGTATCTGCACACTATGCTGGCGCGACGCATTATGGGGCTGGTAAAAAAATTTTTTTCCAGGGCTGCTTTTAATGCCCAGTCCGGCCCTGTAGGTACCTATAGTGTCTCTTTAAGTCTTTTTTTTATTTTGTTTCTTTTGTTGGCTAAAATTAATTGGAGTGCACATAAGCAAATGTATAAATTAGGTGTAGAAAGGCTTGGTGTTTTCAAAAATGTAACTGGACAGAAGAAATATGAATCTAATATTTAATTCATATTTATTAAAATATAATATATTAAGTCATAGTTTGAGATTTGTGGGTAGTGGGTAGATTAAACTGGCCCTAGAGAGTGGAGAAAATGGGGAGAAGATAGGTAAAGGGTCTCTACTAGTCATAGGCGTGCGCAGCCCATTGCATTAGGGTGTGCACCCTAAAGCACAAGCACACGCGGTATATATATATATATATATATATATATATATGTATGTATGTATATATAGATATATATATATATTGATATATATACACACACACACAAAGCTCTGTGTGTGCTGCGTGAGGGTGCTGTTAGTGTGATGTGTGTGTGAGGGTGCTGTTTGTGTGTGAGGGTACTGGTAGTGTGCTGTGTGTGTGTTTGTTAGGGTCCTGTTTGTGTTTGTGAGGGTGCTGTTTGTGTAATGAGTGTGAGAGTGCTGTGTGTTTGTGAGGGTGCTCTGTGTGTTGGTGCTGTGTATGTGTGTTGGTGCTGTGTATGTGTGTGGGTGATGTGTATGTCTGTGGGTGCTGTATGTGTGTGGGTGCTGTATGTGTGTAGGTGCTGTATGTGTGTAGGTGCTGTATGTGTGTAGGTGCTGTGTATGTGTGTGGGTGCTGTACGTGTTTTGGTGCTGTGTATGTGTGTGGGTGCTGTGTATGTGTGTGGGTGCTGTATGTGTGTGGGTGCTGTATGTGTGTGGGTGCTGTGTATGTCTGTGGGTGCTGTGTATGTCTGTGGGTGCTGTGTATGTCTATGGGTGCTGTATGTGTGTGTGGGTGCTGTATGTGTGTTGGTGCTGTGTATGTCTATGGGTGCTGTATGTGTGTGTGGGTGCTGTATGTGTGTGGGTGATTGTGGGGGGTGGAGGTGCCGGTACATTACTTAATATCCCCCCTCCCTTCTTACTTTATGTAGGGAGGGGGGATCTTTCCTTGCTGCTTTCCCTGGTGGTCCAGTGGAGGTGAGGGCAGATCAGTTATCCCCCCTCCCTTCTTACCTTATGCCTGAGAGGGGGGATCCTGCGGCTGCCATCCATCCCTGGTGGTCCAGGGCTAGAGTTCACTCACGTGAGATCTGAGCGTTGCCGCGGCAACGCTCAGATCTCGCGAGAGGAACCCGGCGGAGCTGCTGGCAAGAGCTCCGCCGGTCCTCTCCTGCCTGTGAGCCGGTGAGGGGAGGCTGAGAGCAGAGCCGGCGCTCAGATAGCGCCGGCTCTGCATGAGCCGGCAGGGGAGATCCTGAGATCTCCCCTGCCGGTCTCAATACATTAGGGTGTGCCCAGGCACACCCGGCACACCCCGTGCGCACGCCTATGCTACTAGTAAAGAAGAGCCCCCATAAAGGCTGATAAAAATTAAATAGATAAAAGTAGGTATGGAACACTACACGTACTAGGAGATCCCTAACCAAATCGAGAATAAAATAGTGTATTCTTGTAGTAGACTTTGAAATATAAAATGCATTACAAAACTGGAACAGCAATAAATATGAGGATATGTGGGAAATTAATATAACAGCATCAAGCATATATGGAAATAAAATGCAATATACAAATGGTCACTAGGTAGCAGCCAGGTACCATGCACTCTCACATGAGAGGGAAATGTTAGCTAAACATTGCGCTGCCAGCAGACAAATATTGAAATCAAAATGGAAATCAAAATAAAAATATAATTGTGACTTGAATGGTCTGCTGCAAATAGATAGAATTGCAAGATATCATCAGTTAGATGGATAAATAACTCGGTAGTCCAGAACTTGGTAGAATAAAAAAAGGCCAAAATCATACAATAGTAAGAGTCAGTGGATAGTATTTTAGATAGCAGAGTTTGATAGATGAAGGGAAAGGGAATGGTATAAGGTGATATCTATATCACAGCCAACACATTGTGCTATTATCCATTAGACTTGGTAGCAGCATTAATGTATCAGGCTGTAGAAACAATATAAACTAGAAAAGCTACAATTTCTGGGGAAATTGTGAAGTGTTCTTGCCTCCACCAGTAGTCTACAACTGGAGTGGGTGGAGTAACTGTTATTATTTATTTATATAGCACATTTAATTGCAACGTTGTTGCCCAAAGTGCTTCACAGTTACATTAAAACATACAGTTATAAAAACATTAGCAGGTGTACAAAAGGCCCTGTCTATGACATCACTTGCTGCTGCAGCCTGGCACAGGTCAGAGTATTTTTGCGGTTGCCATCTTCAAACGGTCGTATTTTAAAAACTATAAATCCTACAGTGAAGAGCTTTATATTGTGAGAATCACAAGACCCAGACCTACATTTTGATGCATAGTATGTCTCTGAGATATTAACAATGAAAGCACAGTCGCAGTTTAGAAATTGCCCTTCAAATGTGAGCTTTGCAGAGTGGAGTTTCAATGAATGCCAATGGACGGCGTGAGTTTCAAACAAATGGTCACATTGTGAAAACTATCAGGACTATGGCTTAGCTGTGGACATTTTTAGTGGGAGCAGGGATAGCTGAACGTTTCGATATAAGATTTGTGTAGGTGGGCCTGAAAATGAGGGAGTGGTGGCAGTTTAGAAATCATGTCCTGATTTTTCAGCTTTTGCCAGCTCCCACTCTAGCTTTGAACATTTTGCCATTCATTCCTATGGGACCAATTTTTCCTTGAGAACGACGATATTCCGTGAACCATTCGGCGAAACGTTCCACAAAGTAATAGCACACCAATCGGGAACAATCCGCACGTTTTGGTATATTTTTGTCTATGTAGTGTAAAAATTCAGTGAATGGGAGTGTCAGAGTTTGACATGGGCACAGCAGCAGGGGGAGGAGAAACATCTTTGGGAGTCTGGACGGCATCAGAAGAAACTCTGGGCTATCTTGCAGAATTCAGTTACCATGCTGGGGACCCTTTATACATGTGGACTATATAAAAAACAAGGTCTGCCACTGTGGGTCCCTTTCCAACAGGCTGGTACAGATGTCTCCAGACTTTACGAAGAAAGTCTAGCTACCTGTCAACACAACTATGAATTAGGTATTCAAATTGGACGTCAAAGGCACAGTAAAGAGTTGTTAGCCCGTGTAACTCAATGCCCACACATAATTAAAAGAGAGGATTTGTAAAGAGCTCATGTGTACCTCCACAAATGACTAAAGTGGTTCCTGACGTGGAAGAAAGCGCACCTTGGCCCAGTGCAGCGATTTATTTACAGAGTCACCACCCTGCAAACGGAAAAAAATCCTCTAACCTTCTTAGCCATGAATTGATTAGAGAAAAAGTGATTGTGAAAAATGAAAATGGAAGAATTAATATATCAATAAATTACCTTATTTTATAACAGGGATAACATCCCCCATAATGCTCTTAAACCTATAATGCTGGCAAAGAATCATGGGAGGTGTAGTCCAAAACATCTGGAGTGCCGAAGGTTGCCTATGCTTGTTATAGTATAAAGTTTGTTTTCACGTGTATTTTGTGAGTAAGTATTATTTTATTTTAAGGTGATCATTTTATGTTTTATGCAACTTTAACAATCTCTTTAAAGTGAACCGTTAGTCCTATATTGATCTTTAGCTAAATAAAAACATTTAAACGAATAATTAAGAGGGACACTATAGTCACCAGAACAAATACAGCTTAACCCCTTAAGGATGGCAGGCGTGCTATGCCGTCCTTGGGGACTAGGCTCTAAACGCTGGTGGGCCTATGTACTTACCTGGTCGCCGGCAATCGGTGGAGGGGCTCACCTGGCATCCCATGGAGTCCTCCTGTGTCAGACCTTCCGGCATCCGTACTCCGGGGACTTCCGGGTAGACGGAGCGCGGCCACTCCCCCTCCTCTGACGCGGTTACTCCCAGGATACAAAGGGAGACCGCGGCAACACCTCAGTGCTGGATCAATTTGAAAGCCTCCCGCGAAAACTTCAAACTAAGTGCAGCTGTGTTTACCTCTACTGTGTATCGGACCCGGACTGTTATCGTTTACCTGCCTTCTCCTCTCCTCGACCACGGACTTGCCATTGGATACTCTTTTGTCTGCAGCAACCTTAATCCTCTCTGAGAAACATCTCTCATCAAACCGGATTACCAACCCTACAAAGCTAAGTAGAACTCTTCTGCCTAAGCAGGAGTATTGATTTCCTGCATCTCTGCTTACCTTCTTCTACTTCAACCTAACTAATTGTTCTGCTGCCATTTAACAATTCTACATTGGAATCCCATCTCTGTTCAGACTAATAATTGCCTCAACCTAATCTTCTCTGCAAATCCTGCTGCTGCTTAATTTTCTGACAAGGAATTAAAGAGACAGCTCAACTTGAATTTTACTTTATTTTCAATTATAACAATTTAATAAACAAATTCAGTTATCTACAGTTGTGATCCATATTGTCAATAAGTGACCATTACAGATTGATCCAGCCTTCTTAATGGATCCAGTAGATCTCACTTCTGAAATCACAAGATTGAACCAAAGAGTGGATACACTTACTCAAGGCATGCAAGACCTACAGGTCACCAATGAACGAATCCTTACTTATGTAAGGGACTTACAAACACACACTCCTCATACCGTTACACACTCGGCTAGTGATCCTGCTGTTTCCAACCCCGAAAAGTTTTCTGGAGACAGGTCCCAATACCGGGAATTTATCAATTCTTGCAAATTGTTGATTGCCTTGAAACCTAGATCTTATCCCACCGAAAGATCTAAGGTTTGTTCTGTTATTTCATTTTTAAGAGGCGAACCCATGGCCTGGGCTCATTCCTTCCTGGAGAATGATGACCCCATATTGGATTCCCTGGATGAATTCTTCGAAGCCATGTCTCTCCTTTACGAGGACCCTAATAAACAAGCAACTGCAGACTTAACCATTAGAACACTGCAGCAAAGAAACAGGCCTGTCGAAGATTACATTGCTGAATTCAAACGATGGGCACCAGAAACTCAGTGGAATGACATAACTCTACGTAACCAGTTCCGTATTGGGTTATCTGAAGCTGTCAAGGATGAGCTCTCCAGGACAGAACTACCTACTACCCTGAATACTCTTATCCAATTGTCAATCAGCATTGACAGACGACTTAGGGAAAGAAAAGCTGAGAAGTCACTCACTAGCTCCCTATGGAAAAAACCCTTCACTTCTTCACGAGCACCAGAGAAACCTGTAACTCCCACAGAACCTATGGAAATAGGGGTTTTGAGAAGTCCTCTTACTCCAGAAGAGAGAACCAGAAGAAGACAAATGAACCTCTGCATGTACTGTGCTTCACAAGAACATGTGGTCCCAGAATGTCCTCTATTGAAACGTCCTAGAGGCGGTAAGCATGGTTCTACTACAAATGTAATGAGTGTACTTCCCCCTAAAACTACCTCTCATCTCTCCTCTGTTTCTCTCATATTACAGTGGGACAAAGAAAGGATTACCACTGATGCCATTATCGATTCCGGTGCTAATGGGGTTTTCCTGGACTCATCCTTCGTTACAAAAAATAAAATTCCTTGTGTTCAAAAACGTAATTCCGTCTCTGTCAGAGTTATTGATGGCTCCTTAATATCCTCTGGGCCCATTCGTTCTGAAACTATCCCTTTAAGAACTACTACCAATCATATCCATTCTGAATTTCTTGTTTTTGATGTTATAAATTCTCCTCTTTATCCAATTATATTAGGACTCGACTGGTTGCGGACTCACAACCCATATATCACATGGGCTCCTTTCTCTCTCACCTTTAACTCTGCATATTGTAAGGGAACATGTCTACAACACATCCCCATTCTACTAGTTACTGAAGAAATCCCCATACCTTCCATCTATTCTGAGTTCGCCGATGTATTCAGTAAAAAGGAAGCGGAGACACTTCCTCCTCATCGACCTTATGATTGTCCGATTGACCTTGTTCCTGGTGCTCCTATCCCTTTTGGACACATTTACCCTCTCTCTGAATCAGAGTTAAAAACCCTCAAAGAATACCTGGATGAGAACCTCCGTAAAGGGTTCATTAGACCTTCCTGTTCACCAGCCGCTTCCAGCATGTTTTTCGTAAGGAACAAGGATCAGACTATACGCCCAATCATCGACTACAGGTCATTAAATAAAATAACTATCAAGAATCGTTACCCTCTTCCCCTGATCAATGAGTTGATCGAAAGATTAAGAACAGCTACCATCTACACTAAACTTGACCTTCGTGGGGCATATAACCTTGTTAGAATCAAGGCCAATGATGAATGGAAAACGGCGTTCAGGACCCGATATGGCCTGTACGAATATCTTGTCATGCCCTTCGGGCTCTGTAACGCCCCTGCAACATTTCAGCATTTCATAAACGATATCTTCAGAGATCTCCTAGATGTTTGTGTCATCATCTACTTAGATGATATTCTCATCTACTCCAACAACCTTGAGGAACACAGAAAACATGTGAGATGGGTATTATCCAGATTAAGAACACACAAATTATATGCAAAACCAGAAAAATGTATTTTTGAAGTCAATGAAATCACTTTTTTGGGATACGTTATCTCCCCTCATTCCATAAGTATGGATACCTCAAAAATAGATTGTATTGTCAATTGGTCTACTCCTGCTAATATTAAGGAATTACAACGTTTTTTGGGATTTGCCAACTTCTACAGGAAGTTCATTAAAAACTACTCCAATGTAGCTCATCCTCTTAACCTGCTCAACAGCAGTAAACGTTCCTTTGCTTGGAACGAAGAGGCTCAAGCAGCCTTTGATGAATTAAAACGGAGATTTACAAGTGCTCCCATTCTCCAACTCCCTAATCCTGATTTTCTCTACGTCATGGAAACAGATGCTTCTGACGCCGCTATCGGGGCTGTCCTTTCTCAGCAACGATCCCCTCAAGATCCTCTCCATCCAGTGGCTTTTTTCTCCCGATCTATGTCTCCTGCTGAACGAAATTATCCTATAGGAGAAAAAGAATTGTTAAGTATTAAAGCAGCATTCGAAAACTGGCGACACATACTTGAAGACTCACGCACTCCTGTGATTGTTTACACTGACCACAGGAACCTTGAATATCTTCATTCGAACAAAACTCTCTCTGCCAGACAAGTAAGATGGAATCTTTTCTTTGCCCGATTCAATTTTCAAATTATTTACAGACCTGGATCCAGAAACAAAAAGGCAGATGCTCTGTCCAGGATTCAACAAGATCTTCCTGTGACTGGAACTCCCCCACCTAAAATCATAGGTATCATTTCGTCATTAATAGATGATATTAAACATCTTAAAGAAGAAGATCTTGAGCTTCCCAAACAAAAGAAACTATCAAAAAAGGACGGTCTCTACTACTTCAAAAACAGGTTATACATTCCTCCCTTGTTTAGGAATAAAATTCTCACCTTAATACATGATTCCCCTCTGGCTGGTCATCCTGGTACAAGGAAAACACTGGAGCTGTCTAAAAGATATTACTGGTGGCCTCGCCAGGACAGAACCATAGAATCTTATGTCAAAACCTGTCCAACCTGTCTGAGATCAAAATCTGACCATCATCCACCATTCGGTCAACTATTGAGCCTACCGATCCCAGAAAGACCTTGGCAGTCCATTTCAATGGATTTCTTGGTGGAACTCCCTCCTTCGCAACATCATAACACCATTCTAGTAGTGGTAGACCGTTTCACCAAAATGTCTCATTTTATTCCTTTAAGGAAATTACCCTCTTCATCGGAGCTTGCAAAAATATTCATCGACAACATAGTGAAACTCCATGGACTTCCTGAGGAAATCATTTCAGACAGGGGAACACAGTTCACCTCCAAGTTCTGGAATGAGATGTGTTCCTCTCTCAGTATTCAACGTAAATTGTCTTCAGCCTATCATCCCCAAACCAACGGACAAACAGAGAGAGTTAACCAGTGTGTTGAACAATACTTGAGGTGTTATTGCTCTCACTTACAAGATGATTGGATCACATGGTTACCAATGGCAGAATTCTCATATAACAACTCTGTACACTCTAGCAGTAAAATGACTCCATTCTTTTCAAATTACGGATTCCATCCCTCTTCGATTCCTGATCAGGGACTTCCTTCTTCTAATCCATACGTCTCCAACCACAACGCTTTCATGTCTGCCCTCTTCCTCAAGTTACGTGATAACCTCAAAAATGCATCCTCTGCTCAGAAAAAGTTTTTCGATACTGGCAGACGACCTTCCCCTGCTTACAATGTTGGTGATCTCGTATGGCTCTCTTCAAAGAACATTGTCACAAACCGTCCCTCAAAGAAACTGAGTTCTCTCTTCCTTGGCCCTTTTCGTATATTGTCTCTTATCAACGAAAACGTGGTCAGATTGAAACTTCCACCTACCATGAAACTTCATCCTGTCTTCCATGTGTCTCTGCTTAAACCACACCGCTCCGACCCTTTTCTAAGGGATGCTCTTACCACTCCTGATCCCCTTCTGGTACAAGGTGAGGAAGAATACGAGGTCCAGAGGATCCTGGATTCGCGAATCCATCGTGGTTCCTTGCAGTATCTTATCCGGTGGAAAGGCTACGGAGTTGACGAGGATTCCTGGGTGTCGTCCTCCGCGGTGCATGCTCGTCGACTCATCAACGCGTTCCATGCTCGCTACCCTTCCAGACCTCGTTGACAGCATCCGGTGGCTGCTTCTTATGGGGGGGGTTCTGTCAGACCTTCCGGCATCCGTACTCCGGGGACTTCCGGGTAGACGGAGCGCGGCCACTCCCCCTCCTCTGACGCGGTTACTCCCAGGATACAAAGGGAGACCGCGGCAACACCTCAGTGCTGGATCAATTTGAAAGCCTCCCGCGAAAACTTCAAACTAAGTGCAGCTGTGTTTACCTCTACTGTGTATCGGACCCGGACTGTTATCGTTTACCTGCCTTCTCCTCTCCTCGACCACGGACTTGCCATTGGATACTCTTTTGTCTGCAGCAACCTTAATCCTCTCTGAGAAACATCTCTCATCAAACCGGATTACCAACCCTACAAAGCTAAGTAGAACTCTTCTGCCTAAGCAGGAGTATTGATTTCCTGCATCTCTGCTTACCTTCTTCTACTTCAACCTAACTAATTGTTCTGCTGCCATTTAACAATTCTACATTGGAATCCCATCTCTGTTCAGACTAATAATTGCCTCAACCTAATCTTCTCTGCAAATCCTGCTGCTGCTTAATTTTCTGACAAGGAATTAAAGAGACAGCTCAACTTGAATTTTACTTTATTTTCAATTATAACAATTTAATAAACAAATTCAGTTATCTACAGTTGTGATCCATATTGTCAATAAGTGACCATTACATCCTGCTGCCGTTCTGGCCCTCCTGGGCCATGTGATCGCCAGGTCCTTATGAGGACCTCATGGTCACGTGGACAGAATAGCCGTCCACAACATTGCCAGCAGGGGAAGTGCCTGGAATGACAGGTAGTCCCCCTGCTGCCTGAAAAAAGAAAAATAAAGTTTAAAACACTTTAAAATAAAATTATATTTTATGATCTAAGTATATATATATATATATCCCAGAACTCATCCCAGAACGCCTGGAAAATCGCATCCAGCCTTGCAGCGTATGCAGTATGTTCTGGGCTTGAGTTTCCTGTGATCGCCCTGAGGTTTGTGGGTGCTACTGCGGCAGCAGTTTCAGGGGTGTCTCGGGTCCGTTTGGTTACATGCTGAGTTGTGGGGATAGTCGTCCCCAGTGAGGACCGGGATAACCCCCGCCGGTCCAAGGGGGGGGGGGGGGGCAGCAGGGCTATAGTGGGCTCTCGGGTATGAGCGTGTCCCGCGCCAGGGGATCGGCCGCCTCCCCCAGGCTCTAGGCTCCGCTCCGCAGTAGGCCGCATGGCCGGTTGCAGTAGTTGCTTGGTGTACCGGGTCAGGAGAGGTATCTCCCTGATCCCCGCTTGATTCCGCTTCAGTCTCCGAGCCTCCCGGGCTGTTGGAGCCAATATCTTGTTCTAAAGTAGCGTGTTTGCGCCCGTTAGACCAGGAGCTCTCAAAAACCTCGACCGGCCATCTTGACTGTCAGGCCCCGCCCCCGAAACACAAATATTTGTGTTCAGCGAAGTCTCCCGAGTATAACAGTACCCCTCATGTACAGGTTTTATGGTGTTTTCAAAAGTTACAGCGTCAAATATAAGGCTTGTGTTTCATTTTTTTCACATTAAAATTCGCCAGATTGGTTACATTGCCTTTGAGACCGTATGGTAGCCCAAGAATGATATTACCCCTACCCATACAAATATGTGTATTTTATTGCAGTAAAAGCAAACAGTATTACGACATTGACAGTTAAAATGTCATGTAGAACTAAAAAAAAATATTTTCTCCCATTTTTTTCAGATTAAATTATGTTTCAAAGCTAAATGGCACTTACACGGATGATATAATTGTTGTGATACGTTTTACTGTATTTGTGTTCAGCGAAGTCTCCTGAGTATAACAGTACCCCTCATGTACAGGTTTTATGGTGTTTTCAAAAGTTACAGAGTCAAATATAAGGCTTGCGTTTCAGTTTTTTCACATTGAAATTTGCCAGATTGGTTATGTTGCCTTTGAGATCGTATGGTAGCCCAGGAATGAGAATTACCCCCATAATGGCATACCATTTGTAAAAGTAGACAACCCAAGGTATTGCAAATGGGGTATGTCCAGTCTTTTTTAGTAGCCACTTAGTCACAAACACTGGCCAAAATTGGCGTTCAAATTAGTTTTTTGCATTTTTCATACACAAACAAATATAAGCACTAACTTTGGCCGGTGTTTGTGACCAAATGGCTGCTAAAAAAGACTGGACATACCCCATTTGCAATAACTTGGGTTGTCTACTATTGCAGATGGTATGCCATCATGGGGGTAATTCTCATTCCTGGGCTACCATATGCAGGGCCGGATTAAGAGCACACTGGGCCTGGTGCTGACAATTATGATGGGCCTAATTACGGAATGTTATCAACCAAAAACACTAAATCAGTCATACCTCCCAAGCGTCATGTATCTGATGGAGATGGTGCAGGAGGGAAACTCATAGGATGCAGCTATAAGAAAACACATACTCTATGCTAATCTCTCTCTAATTTATGCTTTCATCTTTCAAGTAAATCCATAACCCCTAACAGCAGTGTCCAGTGAAGCAGGAAGGCAATGGGTGGGGTAAAAGGGTGGGCCACTGGTGCAAATCACGTGACCAGACCTGCCAAATGGGGAGAACATGCCCAAAAAGGGGGCATGTCTGTCCAAAGAATTTGAAGGACAGCCTGGCATGAATGCATGTCAGGCTGCCCGCCAATCCTGCAGGCTGTCCAAATAAGGGCATACTATGCAGGCAGCACCCTGAGCTTGACATAAATGCGTCTAATGATGCGCTCACTCCATGCTTTCTAAGGACTGTCCCCTAGCACTCGCTGGTCCACTTCTCTCCTTACCTTCTTACTAGCAGGCAGAAGTTCCTGGTATATAGTCTGGGACAGAGAAAATGTGTATGTAGTAAGTGTAAAAGAAAGGGGACATGCCACAGTGTTAGAGAGACCAACGTCTGCATTACCTAAACTAATTTTATTGTCAGCCAGTCCACACAAGTTTTGTTCCCATACATCCCTCTTAAGCTTCCAAACTTAAAGTGACACTATAGTCACCAGAACAACTACAGTTTATTGTATTTGTTCTGGTAAGTAGAATCATTCCATTCAGGCCTTTTGCAATAAACACTGTCTTTTCAGAGAAAATAACTCCACTGGCCACTCCTTAGATGGCTGCTAGATGTGCTTCCTGTGGCAGTACTGCCTAGTGTGCAGCACTGCCATTCAGTGTCTCCACCCTCTGCATACAGACACTGAACTTTCCTCATAGAGATGCATTGATTCAATGTATCTTTATGAGGAGATGCTGATTGGCCAGGGCTATGTTGAGCTTGTGCTGGCTCTGCCCCTGATCTGCCTAGTTGACAGTATCAGCCAATCCTATGGGGAAGTATTGTAATTTGCTCAGACCACCACTTCTGATGATGTCAGCAGACAGTCAGTTCAGATGCAGACCCAGCAGCATATTTTACTATACTTAGGGAGCCAAGAAATACATAATTGTGTTCCTGACCCTATAGTGCTCCTTTAAGCAAGAGTATGTGAAGAGTAGTTAGGGTTGCCACCTTTCTTTAAAAAAAAATACCAGCCTTAATCATTTGTATAATCACAAGGAGTGACATCAGAGAAAATTCTGTAAAATCACCAACAAACTACTCACAGTTTGATTCTGCTGTATAGATGGATTGCTCCCAGTGTCTCAGTCTTGCAAGTCACCCAGTGTATCACAGTGCCAGTGTCCCCATGTCACCCAGTCTCCCAGTGTCCCCATGTCTCAGTGTGTCCCAATGTCACTAGGATACTGGGGACACTGAGAGACGCAGGGACACTGAGAGACGCGGGGACACTGAGAGACGCGGGGACACTGAGAGATGCGGGGACACTGAGAGACGCGGGGACACTGAGAGACATGGGGACACACAGAGACATGGGGACACAGAGACATGGGGACACAGAGACATGGGGACACAGAGACATGGGGACACAGAGACATGGGGACACTGGGAGACATGGGACACTGAGACATTTAGGGAAACTGGGAGAAATGAGGACACTGAGACATTTAGGGAAACTGGGAGAAATGAGGACACTGAGACACTAGGGACACAGACACTGGGAGACATGGGGACACTGGGAGACTAGGGGACACTGGGAGACTAGGGGACACTGGGAGACTAGGGGACACTGGCTGGGAGACAGACACTTGGGGATACTGGGAGACATGGGGGCAGTATTGGACATAGACATGGGGACACTGGGACATATAGGGACACTGCGAGACATGGGGACACTAGGCACACTGAGACACTAGGAACACAAACACTGGGAGACATGGGGAAACTGAAACATTTGGGGACACTAAGACACTAGGGACAGAGACATGGGAACACAGACACTGGGAGACAGACACTTGGGGACACTGGGAGACATGAGGACAGTTGTGGACATAGACATGGAGACACTGGGACATATAGGGACACATGGGGACACTAGGCACACAGAGACATGGGGACATGGAGACAATAGCGACACTGAATGGGGGACATGGGGACACTGGGAGAAATGGGGACATAGTGTCTCCGTGTCCCAATGTCTCAGTGTCTCCCAATGTCCCTATGTCTCACAGCGTCCCCATGTGTCCCAGTGTCCCCTAGTGTCTCAGCGCCCCCATGTTTTCCAGTGTCCCCAAGTGTCTCAGTGTTTCCAGGTCTCCCAGTGTCTGTGTCCCCATGTATCCTAGTGTCTCAGTGTTCCCTAGTGTCTGTGTCCCCTAGTGTCTCAGTGTCCCCATATGTCCCCTAGTGTCTCAGTGTCCACATGTGTCCCCTAGTGTCTCAGTGTCCCCATGTGTCCCTGCTGCCTTTCCCCCCCATCCCTCACTTACCTGAGCTGTAGAGCTGCTGTCTGGACTCTGTGCTGTGTTGCTGCTCCCCCACGGATCAGTGAGTAGTAGAGAGAGGCAGGGATATGCTGTAATTTCCTATCCCTGCCTCTCTCCACACACAGTGACCCCTACTGGCCGGTGATGGTATTGCAGAGTAATCTCCATTTATTCTGAGAAAAATACCTGCATTTGTATTGCCGATATTACTGCAATACTGGCATGGCCAGGCAGCCTCAAATACTGGCTGTGCCAGTAAAATACCAGTCAGGTGGCAAACCTAAGAGTAGTGTGTGTAAAAAAAAAAAAATTTTTTTTTTTTTTTTTTTTTTTAAATGGGCCTATTCCATGGGCCTGGGCCTGGAGCTGCAGCTCCATCAGCCCCTATGTTAATCCGGCCCTGACCATATGGTCTCAAAGGCAACGTAACCAATCTGGCGAATTTCAATGTGAAAAAACTAAAAAATGTAACATGCTTGATTTAACCCTGTAACTTCCCAAAACACCATAAAATCTGTACATAAGGGGTACTGTTTTACACGTGAGACAACGCTAAATACAAATATGTGTATTTTATTGCAGTAAAAGCAAGCAGTATTATGACATTCACAGTTAAAATGTCATGTAGAACTAAAAAAATAACAACATTTCTAATTTTCTCCCATTTTTTATATTGTATTCATATTAAATTGTGTTTTATTGCTAAATATTTGATGTTAAATGAAAGCCCTGTTTCCCCTGAATGTGATATATAATAAGTGTGGGTGCATTTAATATGAAAGAGGTGAATTACGGTCGAACAGACATATAGTCAAATTCCAGGTTTTGTTTATGTTTTGTTTTGATCACAACGAGTACATTGGGCTCAGTCATTAACCCCTTCAGGACGGAGTCAATAGTACACGTTCTGATCAAAAAAAATGTAAACAAATACTGGAATTTGCGCTATATGTCTGTTCAACTGTAATTCACCTCTTTCATATTATATGCACCCACACTTATTATATATCATTTTGTTCAGGAGAAACAGGGCTTTCAATTCATATCAAATATTTATATATGAAACATAATTTATTATTATGAATAAAATTTAAAAAACTGTGAGAAATTTTGAATTAAACATTTTTTTTTAGTTCCGCCTCACATTTTAGCTGTAAATGTCATAATACTGTTAGCTTTTACTGCAAATAAAGCACATATTTGGATTCAGCAAAGTCTCACGAGTACAACAGTACCCCCCATTAACAGTTTTTACAGTGTTTTGGAAAGTTAAAGGGTCAAATATAACACATTCCATTTTTCAGTTTTTTCACATTGAAAGTTGCCCGATTAGTAATGTTACCTTTGGGACCGTGTGGTAGCCCAGGAATGAGATTTACTCACATGATGGCATACCATTTGCAAAAGTAGACTACCCAAGGTATTGCAAGTGGGGTATGTCCAGTATTTTGTAGTAGCCACTTAGTCACAAACACTGGCCAAAGTTAGCGTTCATATTTGTTTTTGTCTGAAAAAAGCAAAAAACAAATATTTTTGTTTGTTTGTAACTAAGTGGCTACTAAAATGACTGGACATACCCCATTTGCAATACCTTGGGTTGTTTACTTTTGCAAAATGGTATACCATCATGGGGGTAATTCTTATTCCTTGGTTACCATACGGTCTCAAAAGGCAACATAACCAATCTGGCAAATTTCAATGTGAAAAAAATGAAATGCAAGCCTTATATTTGACTCTGTAACTTTCCAAAACACCATAAAACCTGTACATGGAGGGTACTGTTTTACTCAGGAGACTTCGCTGAACACAAATATTAGTGTTTAAAAATGGTAACTTGTATTACAACAATAATATCATCAGTAAAAGTGCCGTTCATGTGTGAAAAATGCAAAAAACATAACGTTTACTAAAAATGTAGTTATTTATGTAATTATATATATTTATCTGTATATATATATATTTGTGGTTATTTGTATTTTATATATAGATAGATAGGTATAGAATGTCATTCTAAGTGTATTTTGTTACCAATATATATATATATATATTAATAACAAAATACAGTTAGAATGAAATTATATATGTATCTATAATTTATTGAATAAAACATTTTTTTTAATGTATTTATTTTATTATTTTATTTATTTATTATTGTAATTATACGCGTATATATAAATATAAAATATATATAGATGTATTATATATATACTATGTATATCTTATATATATTTAACATCATTCTAAGTGTACTTTAATACTAATATACATACTTATATTAACATTAAAATACACTATGTATGATGTTACATATATATAAGATGTATATATATTATATATATATATAATATATATATTTTTTATATAAACACATTTATTTTATTTTAAAACATGTTTAATATTTTTTTTTACACTTCTCACCAGCAGGGGGACTGTCTGACAGTCCAGACAGTCCCCCTGCAGGCAGATCCACAGCCAGCTATAGGGGGCCATGTGATCGTTCTTTGAGAGCGGTCACATGGCCCCTGGGGTCCTCATTTGCCGTGGGAGGGCTGTCTGGGCTGTCAGGCAGCCCTCCTGAAGAGGATCGCGGCGGAGGTGAGTAGTTGCAGGCTCCTGGGGGTGAAAGCCCATTATAATGGGGACGGCATAGAACGCCGTCACGGCGTTAAGGGGTTAAGGGGTTAACTACTGGAGGTGCTTCCGGGAGCACTAACATTCAACATCTCCCCTGCCCTGCCTCCTTGGGTGAGATCATCAAAATTGATAATCTCGGCTTAAATTTAATAAATTAATTATTTACAATATTTTTTACATTATATATTTAGCTAGCTGGGGTGGGTGGAAGTTAGTGGGGAATTTGGGAATTTGGTGTTAGGCTGTTGTTGTTGTTTAGTCGTTCAGTCATGTCTGACTCTCCGTGACCATATGGACCATAGCACGCCAGGTACATCTGTCAGTCACTGCCCCTCTAAGCTCCAACAACTTCATGTTCGTGGCTTCAGTGACCTCATTTATCCACCTCAGTCTCTGTCGTCCCCTTTTACGTGTGCCTTCCATCTTTTCCAGCATCAGAGTCTTCTCTAGAGAATCCTGCCTTCTCATTATATGGCCAAAATATTTGAGCTTCAGCCTTATGATCATAGCACCAGTCACCATCTGAAGAGATCGTGGATCCCAGGAAAATAAAATCTGTCACTGCCTCCACTTCTTCCCCATCTATTTGCCAGGAACTAAGATTGCTGTTGGCCATGATTTTAGTCTTTTTAACGTTAAGCAGCAAGCCAGCTTTTGTACTCTCTTCTTTTTCCCTCGCTCAGAAGAGCGTTAAAGAGTAGGCACGGCTGGGAGTGGGTAGTCCAACGAAAGTAGCTTCTTCCAGAGGGGGTGGACGGTTGGAAAGCCAAGTATAGTCAGATAAGGTGAGATTAGGGGAAACAAAAATAATTAAGATGGGAGAGGGATCTCTAGGGCAAGGCCCATAGTCTTCTGGCGGGAGGCTAGCCTTCACGCTTTTCCAGGATTCTGTTGCATAGGAACGTTTGTGGCAAACGTTCCTATGCCACAGAATCCTGCAAGAGCGTGAAAGCTAATATTTTGATTTGACTTTATCACACAGCTGTGGCGTTTAAGACAATGCCATGGTATTAAGGCTTGCACAAAACAACAAAAATGTTACATGATTATGAACGAGGGTTAGTAAAATGCTTACATATTGTGTTAATACTTACTATCATTTTAATAGATCAATAAGAATAATCTCCGCCATACTTTTATTCATAACTCGATTGATATCTAGTGGTATATTACTAAGTTTATATATATTTATAGTATAACTTTAAAATGCCTTTCTCATACACACATCAATTGCATTTAATTGGATTATAGAGAGGCAATAGTGTCTCCTAAAACCCCCAATTTTTTATATCTACTAAGTAGATATAACTTTTCTAATAGAATTTCTGTTCTCACATCTGTGTTTGCACGTTTTCTCTTCAGCAGAAATAAGAAAGAGAGATGGGTATTTATTGTCCAATGAAAGAGCTCCCAAGTCTTTACCCAGAGGTAAGGACTATTAGAAGCACCATTTTGATTGCTAATAACATCATAGAAGTGTTCTCCAAAGGCTCAAAGGGGGTGATTGAAGAGCTTACAAGACAATAAATCTAATTAGGTCAATTGAGGCATCAGAGCAGAAGTCCGAGGCTAACGTTACATCTTCAAGAGATTTTAATAAGTGAGGACAGCTCACACCTTCCTTAATATCCATCTCCAAATCCTCTGCCCATTGCTTAAGGGCTCTGGACACAGGGTTAAGAGCAGCATCTGGATGAAGGCTGGATCCGGCAGCCACATAGGCATAATAGAAATTCATGTCTATCCTTCTCTCCATTGATTCTGTGAGGGAACCTGATTCATCAATAGGCAATGTGGTTTTCTTGGTCAATCTGACTACTGCAGGATCCACTTTAGGGGCTGAAACCCAGGTCGACTTATTGAATGGGTAAAGTTTAGCCCATTTCTCTTTTCCTTTTTCTGCCCTATCCCATTCAACTTGAAGGAGGCTGTTGATAGTGTCATGTAGTGGAAAAACAGTCTCTTTTTTTCTTCAGACTTGCAAAATGCAAAAATGCTACATAAAGTTTCCTGTACAGAGGATTCTTCCAGGTTGAGGGTTTTATGTACCATTTCAAAGAAAGCCTCTGTTTTTCTCTCATCAAAACCTCCTGAACAAGGAATCTCGTCACCCTCTGAGGAGAAATTGTATTTTCTGAATTTTCTTACACATACACTTTCCTCAATCAGAGTGCTCTGAATTGCCCAAAATTCGTCCGAATTCACATTCGGACCGAAATGAATTGCACATGTCTAATGAAAATTAATACTTTAAAAAAAGGAAATTCCACTTAATCTCATAACCCACTGATTATTAAATGGTATTCTAATTGCTATGAACGAAAATAAGAAAATAAATGATAAACTGTGAATCATAGATCTCAATAGTTCATTCGGCTTCTTATGTTTGGTAACAATAGGGTTCTAAAGAGGTCCCACAAAACCCCATATTTACAGGTTACTTATTTTAAACGGTATAGCAATTTTAAGATGAGAAAATATAAAAAGGTGTATATAATAGTGGTAATCTCTGGCATTCATACAGGCACTAATAAAAATATAAATATAAAATAATGAAAATCTCTCTATAGATATATATGTACAAATCAGTCTAATATTTAAACAATACTTAATTATTGCTGAATTAATTAGAGACAAGAAGTAGTTATAGTCACTCCTATTGGTAATAAAATAGTTTGAGAGACTATTATCAGAGTATATATATATATTTAAAAATGAAAATAGTAAAAAATAAAATTAACCAGGAACTTTGTGTTTGGGTCAGTGGTAAAGCCTAGGGATTCGGAGCGGATTATATAATTTGTTCCAATCCTTCATTAAGACCATATGGATTTAGCGTGTTTAACTTAAAGATCCATTTTGTTTCTGCCATGATAAGTGTCATGATCTGCTCTGCTCTGTTCTGATGTCTGGACTTGGCTTCTGGTATCCAGTACTCTTTTTGCTATTCTTGCTTAGTTTTCCTTGTTTTTTTGGTTTTCTAGTCTATGTCTGGTTTTCTTTATGCTGGGATTTCTGGGTTCACTCCTATAGTTCGTCCTTGGATTTCCCAGTCTCCAGGTTTCCTTTAAATGTTTGTTTTATGTTGCCACACCCGTTTGTTTCTGTTTTAGAGTCCTGCAGGCAGCTGCTCAAAGCTTCTGCCCTTTCTTGCAGGTAAGTGCTATTTATGTCTACTTAGGATGTTTTAGTATACATTAGGCAGTGTAGGACCTGCCGGATATGGGGTACATTGGCGTTGTTGGCAGGCTTATGCAATGTATGATAATATAGTGTGACTAAATCCCCATAATTTCCATATGTAGTACTTAGTTATTTCTCCTTGTTTTGCCTATGTTATCTTGTCTTGTTTTAGTTTGTATACCGAGCCCATGTACAGTCCTGTACAGTCATGCCCATGTTATGTTCATGTTTTCCTGATGTCTTGTGTATATGTTCTGGGTTTAGCTTACTATCCTTCTCTGGTTCTGGGTTCTACTAGTTCTGTCTTGTTTTCATGTTTAGTGCCTCTCTCTAGTCTAGCCTTGTTTCTAGTACTGGATACAATCTTGCTGCAGAGCCTCCCTATTAAGCTCCTGGGAGGTCTGCTTAATTTCCAAGCTCCTAGTTGTCTGTATCCTGTTCAGTTTGGATTATGCAGCATTCAAGGGTACCTGTATCTGCAGGTTTCATCTTGCCCTGCTTTTCTGGACTATGCAGCTTTCAAGGGTACCTGTATTTGCAGGTTTCATCTTGTTCTGCTTTTGTTCCTGTTTTCCCGGCATGCAAGAGATTCTGTATCTGGACCAGTCTGCTGGAGATGGCTTCCTCATTACTGTTCAGTCTTTCTGATTTTCTGTTTTGGAGGGGGTCGATCTGCTAAGCTGTACGGTGGTCGCTTCGGGTGTTCTCTCTTGATGCCTAGTTCCTGGTTGGTGACATGCTCCTTTTCTAGCGGTGATCTCCATTCGTTCCTGGTGGTTCCTTGCAGGAGGCCTTTCTGTTGGGGGATCCTTGCCTTTGTGGAAGTCAAGAGGACTTTGTTGCAGGATCCGCTTTTGTTCTTAGTCTCTGCCTGGAAGCTGTTTGGAGCGTTCGGAGTCCGCTCCTTAAGAGGGGGGGTTATGTCATGATCTGCTCTGCTCTGTTCTGATGTCTGGACTTGGCTTCTGGTATCCAGTACTCTTGTGTATATGTTCTGGGTTTAGCTTACTATCCTTCTCTGGTTCTGGGTTCTACTAGTTCTGTCTTGTTTTCATGTTTAGTGCCTATCTCTAGTCTAGCCTTGTTTCTAATACTGGATACAATCTTGCTGCAGAGCCTCCCTATTAAGCTCCTGGGAGGTCTGCTTAATTTCCAAGCTCCTAGTTCCTGGTATCCGCTGAAGCTGATTCAGGGTCTTGGTATGTGGATGCACAAACGCTGGTGCTCAACACCAGGGGGCGTGCGGTTACACTGCACCAGACCCTGCTAATCCACCTCCACGCTGAAGACTCCCACTTAACATCAGGTATATTGGGTCCCGGTCCACGCACCGCCACCTGGACACTGTGTCTGGGTTCCGGGCACCGGACCCCCACTCTGACAATAAGGGCTTGTTTCCTGTTTAGAATATTATTCTTTTCTGGAATTTGTTCTATGCCTATCACTGAAATATGTGCTGGATCACTATCATGCATAAATTGGAAATGCCTTGCTACCGGAAATTTTTTATCTTTATGAATGATTGCCCCTCTGTGTTCCCTAAATCAGTTTTTTAGTGTTCTGGTGGTCTGTCCCACATATCAAAGTCTGCATGTGCAAGTGAGAAGAGAGACAACAAATGTAGAATTACATGTCATTCTTGTATTGATAGTAAATATATGATCATCAGAAGAGGGACCAAAACTAGATACCCCATGACCCATATATTGCCACAGCTGCATCACTTCCTGATTTGGAGAGTCCTTTGAGTCTGCAGTGAAGAGGAACCATAGGAGTCTCCATTTTCGTTAAGGGTAGAATATCTAATTTGGACTGAGTCTCTGCTTGAAGCCTACATATCAAACATATGGTATAACGTAATATAAAGAATAATAATAAAAATGTCTAAAAAAAAAAAGAGAGAATATATAAATAAATATGGGATAAAAACAAAATATAACGCTAAGAATATATGAATATGATAAATTGAAAGAAAAAATAATATATATATATATACATATATAATTTAACCCCTTAAGGACGGAGCCAAATGTACAAGTTGTGATCAAAACAAAACGTAAACAAACCACAGAATTTGTCTCTTTGTCTGTTCAACTATAATTTACCTCTTTCATACTAAGTGCACCCACACTTATTATATATCGGTTTGTTCGGGGGAAACAGGGCTTTCATTCCATATCAAACATTCATATACATAACTCCATTTTATATGAATAAAATCTAAAAAAGTTTTAAAAATTAAGACATTTTTATATTTTTCAATTTCTGCATGTCAGTTTAACTGATAATGTCACAATACTGTTTGGTTTTACTGCAATAAAACATACATATTTGTATTCAGAAATGTCTCATGAGTAAAACATGTATAGGTTTTATGGTGTTTTGGAAAGTTACAGGGTCAAATATACGTCTTGTCTATTTATTTATTTTTTACATAGAAATTTCACAGATTGGTTTGCTGGGCCTAGGTTGCCTTTGAGACCGTATGGCAGCCAGGAAATGTAAGTTACCCCGTCATGGCATACCATTTGAAAAGGTAGACATCCCAGGGTATTCAAAATGGGGTATGCCCAGTCTTTTGTAGTAGCCACTTGGGCATAAACGCTAGCCAAAGTTAGTGTTCGTTTTTTTTGTTTTTTCAAATAAAAACTGTACTTTTACTGATAATATTATTGTCAGTATATAGTTTACTGCCCTGAAACACTACTAGTTCTATTCAGTGATGTCTCACAAGCACCATAGTACCCCCATGTATAGGTTTTATGTTTTTTTTTTTTTTAAAGTTACAGGGTCATATATACGGCTTATTCATATATGCTTTTTCACAATGGAATTTGTCAGATTAGTTTGCTGTGTCTAGGCTGCCTTTGAGGGCCCATGGCAGCCAAGAAAAGAAAATTACCCCTTAATGGCATACCATTTGAAAAAGTAGACATCCCAAGGTATTCAAAATGGGTTATGGCCAGTCTTTTGTAGTAGCCACTTGGGCACAAATGCTAGCCAAAGTTAGTGTTAGTTTTTTTTTTTTTGCATTTTTCACATAAAAACTGTACTTTTACTGATATTATTGTCAGTATATAGTTTACTGCCCTGAAACACTCCTAGTTCTGTTCAGTGATGTCTCACGAGCGCCACGGAACCCCCCCAAGTATAGGTTTTATGTTTTTTTTTAAAGTTACAGGGTCATATATACGGCTTATCCATTTATGCTTTTTCACAATGGAATTTGTCAGATTAGTTTGCTGTGTCTAGGCTGCCTTTGAGACCGTGTGGCAGCCAAGAAATGAAAATTACCCCTTAATGGCATACCATTTGAAAACGTAGACATCCCAGGGTATTCAAAATGGGGTATGGCCAGTCTTTTGTATCTTGCCTTTGAGAGAGCATGGCAGCCTGGGTAATAACATTTCCACTATTATGGCATACCATTTTCAAAAGTAGGCAACCCAGAGTATTTCAAATGGTGCATTTTATGATGTTTTATCTAACCACTTTATCAGAAATGAAGGGCTCACATAGCGGTTATAGCTTTATTTGGGCTTTTTTCCACACATGAACTCACTTTTCACCGGAAATTTCCTATTCCTGGTATGAGTTATTGCAACAAAGCCTCACTATTTTTTTTTTTTTAACATTGTCATCTGAATATAACACTACCCCCATGTACTGTATTTTCTGTTTTTTTTTGGAAGTCACCGGGACAAATATATTAGATGTAAATTTCAAAGTTGGAAATTTGACAAAGTGATTTGCTGGGCCTATGTGGCTATTTAGAGAGCATGGCAGCCTGGGTAATAGCATTTCCACCGTTATGGCATACCATTTTCAAAAGTAGGCAAACCAGAGTACAACAAATGGCAGACCTTGAGATGTTTGGTCTAGCCATTTTAAAAGAAATGATGGGCCCATGTAGCAATTTCTACTTTTATTTTTGTCTTTTTAATCACATAAATTGCATTTTCACTAGAAATTTCATAATCCCGGTATTAGTGCACTAAAACCTCAGTATTTTGATTTTAACACTGTCTTCTGAATATAACGATACCTACATGTACAATGTTTTTAGTATATCACAGGAATAGTACAGTACCCCCACATACACTTTGATCTGAAGGCAGACCCTGAGAGAGGCAGATAGATCTTTGACTCAGATACTGTAGCATTAAAGGGACACTATAGTCACCTGAACAACTTTAGCTTAATGAAGCAGTTTTGGTGTATATAACATGTCCCTAAAGCCTCACTGCTCAATCCTCTGCCATTTAGGAGTTAAATCCCTTTGTTTATGAACCCTAGTCACACCTCCCTGCATGTGACTTGCACAGCCTTCCATAAACACTTCCTGTAAAGAGAGCCCTATTTAGGCTTTCTTTATTGCAAGTTCTGTTTAACCCCTTAAGGACACATGACATGTGTGACATGTCATGATTCCCTTTTATTCCAGAAGTTTGGTCCTTAAGGGGTTAAGTAAGATTTTCTTATCCCCTGCTATGTTAATAGCTTGCTGGACCCTGCAAGGGCCTCCTAATGTGATTAAAGTTCAATTTAGAGATTGAGATACAATTATTTAAGGTAAATTACATTTGTTTGAAAGTGAAACCAGTTTTTTTTTTCATGCAGGCTCTGTCAATCATAGCCAGGGGAGGTGTGGCTAGGGCTGCATAAACAGAAACTACGCAATTTAACTCCTAAATTACAGTGAATTGAGCAGTGAAATTGCAGGGGAATGATCTATACACCAAAACTGCCTTATTTAGCTAAAGTAATTTAGGTGACTATAGTGTTCCTTTAACCCTGTGATTAGTTTTTTGCTTTTTTGTGAAGGCACATTTCAAGTACTACAAATGTAGTATTTTGAGTTGTTTGGTGTAGCCACTTTAGAATGGCTAGCATAAACAGGGACAGGCCAAGGTCAGGGGAATCCAGAAGTCAGAGTAGTCGGTAAAACAAGCCAATGGGTCGGTACAGGCAGCTAACGAAGCATAGTCAGGACAAGCCGAGGCCAGGGAATCCAGGGAAATCAAGCAAACTGCCAAAGTACCATACAGAGTGATTTAGTAGTTCAGCTCTGTATGGTAGACTTTGAAACAGTCTGTTATGCAGAGGGCGGGTAGGGATGGACAGGTGGGGCAATAATAACTGGAGTCCTTTCTGACTCCTCTTTTCCAGCAAACACGGCATTTTCGTTGGGGTGACCTTTTACAGGGTGTGGGGGGGATTCGGGAAGGGAAATTTTTGCTGAAAAGTCGTTGGACATCTTCTGATTCCAAAGGAGGGTTAGGATTTGGGGACTGGGCAAATATAATTTGAGACAAAATTTGGACCATAAACTCTAGAAATTGGCATGGTCTACCTATGGCTTCCTTTTTATAAAGCACATAGGAGTTGAAAATTGCAATCTGGGTTATGTAGATTGCAATTTTCTTGTACCAGGTCCTACTCTTCCGGTTCACCAGATAGGGCTGCATGCACTGATCCGCCAAGTCTACTCCCCCCATAAACTTGCTGTAATCCACAATGCACTTCAGTTTCTCCAGCTGCTCAGTTCCACCTCTCACAGATACTGGCACTGAAGTTTCGTTGTGCATTGTAGACAACATGTACACATCTTTCCTATCGGTGAAGGGCAAGCAACTCATCCTGGCGGAGTGCTGAAAGGGAGCCTCTACTGCGTCTACCTCTTGCCAGGGTTTGGGGGAAACCTCTACGATTCTTACGCACTGTGCCACAGGCTACGGTCTCAAAGCAAAATAGAGTTTTAAATAAC
The DNA here is from genome assembly GCF_036172605.1 of Pelobates fuscus. Lineage (NCBI taxonomy): Eukaryota > Metazoa > Chordata > Amphibia > Anura > Pelobatidae > Pelobates > Pelobates fuscus. The sequence continues at coordinate 232,292,335 of NC_086317.1, forward strand.
TCTATGCTTGTGTAATAGTTGTCAACCCATAGCCTGTATCCCTTATTTAACAAGGGAAGGATTAGGTCCCATACTATCTTGCCACATGTACCCACAGAATCGGGGCATCCTGGTGGGTCAAGATGGCTATCCTTCCTATGATAAATACGAAACGCCCATGTAAATCCAGATTTTGATTCACACAATTTATAAAATTTTACACCGTATCGGGACCGTTTAGAAGGGACATACTGCTTAAAAAGTAATCTACCCTTAAACTTCATTAAGGACTCATCTATACAAATATTTTCTTCAGGGACATAATTTTGGGAGAATTTGTCTGACAGGAGTTCAATTAGGGGCCGAATTTTGTACAGCCTGTCAAACAATGGTTCATTTCTTGGGGGGCACAGTGTGTTGTCGTTGAAGTGGAGGAAACGCAGCAGCTGCTCATAGCGATCCCTCTTCATAACCCCAGGGAAAAGAGGGGTAGCCAGGATGGGGTGCTTGTACTAGTAGGACCTGATACTCGGCTTTTTGACATTGCCCATAACTAGAGTTAGGGCCCAAAATGTGCGCATTTATGCGAGATACGTGGGGTGCCACATATTACGCGATTGTAATGTGACCCCAGATTCGCAGTCAAATATTGGTTAGCAAATAAATTGGTTTGCTCAACCAATAACTGAAATACTTCCTCTGACATGAACAAATCAAAATATTTTAGGGGCTCCCAAGCATCCACCATAACAGTGATGCCAGGGGTTGCTGTAAATGAGGGAATATCTGGGGCCATCAGGTTTGGGGGCACCCAGTCTCCATCTGGCATTGGCCTTGCTGAGCGTCCTCTTGTTGGTGGTGGTGGGGCACCATCATTAGAGGAGTCAGTCATAGCCTCAATGTCAGAGGCAGTGATAGTGTCACTGTCTTGCAGAGTTTCACTATCACTGCCTGCCAGAATGGCATACACCTCCTCGGCCGAGTAGCGACGTGCCATTCTAGGGGGGAACTACTCAATAATTAATAAAAAAAAATCTAAGGGGGAAATTACAAAATTCCTACCTGCCTAACACCCTACTACTCACCCTCAAAAACCCCTAAACAGGCTGATCAGTGTTAAATGCTTTTTTTTACTTTTTCTTTATTTTTTAAAATTCTCTCTCCTACAGGGCTCTCCAGCAACGATCTCTCTGCCTCTCTCTCTCAGATCGAAGTCAGATGAGGAGAGGGGCAGAGACAATGTGTCAGCCAGTGATTTAAAATCATTGGCTGACACATTGTAACAGTGATCGCAGTGACTGGCTGTCACTGCAATCACAAACTGCAGATCACCACGGATTGGCCACAGGTTGCCAGGCAGGTCCCCCCACCGTGATCTGCAGTTTGGGAGGGATCGGGGACACGTGGGTGGGCTTAAACGCTGCGGCGTGCTATGCCGCCATGAAGGCGTTTAAGCCCATTAACGCAGGGACGGCATAGCACGGCGTGAACGGGTTAATAAGAAATTTTAAAAAATTATAATATAAATATTAATTAGAAATAAAGAAAATATATTTATATCTGGGAATTATATTGTATACATCTCTTGTATGAATTTGTTGATATACAGAAAGCCTTATGTTCTTTTTTTTTATCTATATCTATATAATCTATATTTATATTTATTATGTGCATTCTATATTATCTAGATTTATATGGATGATATAACATTTGTTTTTATTTAATAGCATCCAAAGGTTTAGACTATGAGGAATGGCTCATAGGGGTATCTGCTCAGTGGCGTACACACAACCCATGGGGCCCCGGTGCGAAAACTGATCCGGGGCCCCCCCTCCCCCCGCGCAAGCACTTACTCTGTGCAGGCTGGGGCCGCAGCCCTGCGACCCGTGCGACCGCGGTATGTATGCCAGTGCATGCATAAACACATACACTTAAAGGACCACTACAGACACCCAGATCACATCAGCTCAATGAAGTGGTCTGGGTGCCAGGTCTCTCTAGTTTTAACCCTGCAGCTGAAAACATAGCAGTTTCAGAGAAACTGCTATGTTTCACTGAGGGTTAATCCAGCCTCTAGTGGCTGTCTCATTGACAGCCGCTAGAGGATTTTCTGCGATTCTCACTGTGAAAATCACGGTGAGAAGACGCTGAACGTCCATAGGAAAGCATTGAGTAATGCTTTCCTATGGGCGGTTTGATGCGCGCGTGGCTCTTGCCACGCATGTGCATTCGGAGCTGAGAGGCGGATGGGGACGGAGAGATCCCCAGCGTTAAGGGAGTCCGGCGCTGGAGAAAGGTAAGTGCTTAAGACACACACACACTCTCTCATGAACAGACGCACACATTTACTGACAGACACACTCAGTGACAGACGCACACAAACATACTCGGTAACAGACACACACACTCTAACACACACTCTAACACACTCTCTAACACTAACACACACGCACTCTCTAACACTAACACACACGCACTCTCTAACACTAACACACACGCACTCTCTAACACTAACACACACGCACTCTCTAACACTAACACACACACACTCAAACGTTTTTTTTTCTTTTAATCCCCCCAGCCTCCTTACCTGTGGGAGAGCTGAGGGGATTCCCTGGGGTCCAGTGGTGTCACCCGGCTGGCTGGCTGGCTGGCTGGCTGGTCCTGCGGGCGCGTGAGGGAGCACTCTCCCCTGGGTGCTCCCTCTTCAGCTCCCTCGCGCGCCGCGTACTGATACCGGCGCCGTAAGATGATGTCATCTTCCGGCTCCGGTTTCAGTGCGGTGCGCGAGGGGGATGAAGAGGGAGCACCCAGGGGACAGTGCTCCCTCGTGCGCCCGACAGCCAGCCGGGTGACAGCAGGGCCAGCCTCGGGGGGCCCGGATGTGGCCGGCTCCTGGGCCCCCCAGCAGAAGAGGCTGGCCCTGTGGGTACATACCTGGGTCGCAGGGCGGCCGGGCCCCCTGGTGGGCCGGGCCCGGTCGCAGCCGCGACCCCTGCAACCCTGGTATGTACGCCACTGTATCTGCTGCCAAGTTGTTGCAGGCATCACAGTGGGCAGGTCTACGTCTGTTATCCGTGGATGGAACCGGGGATCTCCTTGGATACCGGATGAAACTGTAAGATACAGAAATATGTATTGGATTTTTTTTTTTAATTCTTTATTTATTACAAGGCGTGAAACCACAAGCATGTGAAAACAGTAAGAAATAACACAAAGTGCGGTAATACATTATCATATATAAGAACACTGAGAATAACAATACATAAAAGCATTGAAAACATTTATGCTGAGGAGAGAAGAAATGATGATCAATCCGAGGTTTTCATAACAAATAAGTGTTCCGTAGCCATAGGTGTGTAAAAGTTTATGGCGTTACACCTTGTTAGTTTTATTTTATTAAAATAAGAAAATATCGGACATCCCCTGTACACCTGTCAGGCGTATGTATATCCCACGTTTATTAGGGTATCTGGCACGGGCTCTCGCCCACAAAGCCTAGTAGCTCAAATCCAGTAGGCGAGACCATTTAGCATAGGTGATCCATTTGACTTCGTATCACTTGTGGGCGCCACCCAATTCGGTGCATCGATACGTGTGCGCTTCGTTGTCCAGAGCACTAATTGGGTGGCGTCCTCCAAGGAGGGAGTCAGGGCCGGACTGGCCCACCGGGATACCGGGAAATTTCCCAGTGGGCCGTCGGCACCTGGGGCCGCGCAGACATGTGGGTATGCAGGCGGCCGCTGGAGGAGCAGGGATGGCGGCCGCTGGAGGAACTTTTCTGGCGGCCGCAGGGGAAGCTGTGCTGTGTCTGCTCTCCAGCACGCTACTGAATGAGACCGGGGCCGGAATATGACGTCATATTCCGGCCCCGGTCTCATTCAGTAGCGCGTGAGCAGACACAGCACAGCTTCCCCTGCGGCCGCCAGAAAAGTTCCTCCAGCGGCCGCCATCCCTGCTCCTCCAGCGGCCGCCATCCCTGCACTGGCAGATCCAGGGGGGAGCAACAGGGCAATTGCAAGGTTCTCCCTCTCCCTTGCCGGCTAATGCAGGGCTGGCCTGTCCAAGCGCCAGCCCTGCAATGTTCCTTCATGGACCGGAGGGGAGATCAGAGATCTCCCTCTCCGGTCCGCAGGCACTGTTTGCTGGCCGCCGGCAGGGGAGGGAGAGAGAGAGGACCCGGGGGAGCTCAGTCTGCAGCTCCTCCATGTCCTTCTCTCGCGAGCACGGAGCGTTGCCATAGCAACGCTCCGGATCTCGCGAGAGTGAAGAGTGAACTCTAGCCCTGGAGACCCTAGAGTTCACTCTCACCACATGGACCACCAGGGATTCCCCACCGGACCACCAGGGATCGAGAAATGTCCCCCCTCCTCCCTAAACAAAGGTAAGAAGGGAGGGGGGGCATTATGTATATTTAAGAAAAAAAAAACATTTTATTAAATTAAAAAAAAAAACATTAAAAAAACCCACATCCTTATCACACACATACACTGCCCCCCCACACACACATTGTCCCCAACTACATAGACTGCCCCCATACACACATATTGCCCCACATACATACACTGCCCCCATACACACATTGCCCACCATACACATACACTACTGATCCCACACACATACACTGCCCACATACACACATACACTTCCCCCATACACACACATTGCCCACATACACTGCCCCAATACACACACACACACACCCTACACACACATTGACCCCCCACACTCATACACTGCCTCATACACACAAACTTCCCCCCATACACACAAACTTTCCCCCCATACACACATTGCCCCCCACTCACACTACAACGCACACACACACAGTGCCCCCCTAACACACACTGCCGTCCTCACGTACACACTGCAACTTTCACACACACACACACCCTGCTCGCACAGTCCTTCTTACACAAACACACACACTGCATCTCTATGGGAACCTTCAGCGTCTCCAAAGCGTGGAGGACCTGAATGTAGGTGCTGCACACTGTGCAGCACTGACACAGGAAGCACCTCTAGTGACCGTCTGAGTGGCTGTCACTAGAGGTGTCACTTGGAAGCAATGTAAACACTGCCTTTTCTCTGAAAAGTCAGTGTTTACATTGAAAAGCCTGCAGGAACAGGCTATAGACACCAGAACCACTACATTAAGCTGTGTGTGTGTGTGTGTGTGTGTGTGTGTGCGCGCGCCTGCTAGTGAGTTTGCTTGCATGTGTGTGTGTGTCTGCTACTGAGTGAGCTTGTGTTTTTATGTCAATGAGCTTATGTATATCAGTGAGATTGTTTGTCTATGAGGCTGTATATCAATGAACGTGTGTGTGTCAGTGACATTGTCTGTGTCTGCATGTGAGTATGCTTACTGTATAATTAAACGTTTTACTATGAAAGGACCAATATTTTTTTTTTATTTTTTTTTATAATTCTTTATTTTTGGTTTTGCATGAAATAACAGTCTGGCGTGCTGCGCCACAATAGCTACAGCCCACCGGTCATATAGTAACATATGGTGACATGGTATGAGACATACATTTCACTTTTTAAAGTAGTATATAAAAAAGAAAAATTAACAAAATTTACATTGCAGACATGTAAAATAAACAAAATATCATATTGCATTTTATCTTTTCTATTTTCGGTGTGACACTGGTGTGTTTGTGGGGTCTAACATTTATAAATCCGATTTGGTTAACATAGATCTTCTATTCTGTATGGCTAGGTGTGCTTTTTAATTGTAAATGAATGTATTCACTTCAACTCAAGTCTGTAAGACGTATAATCTGGCACCTTGTCTAAGTATAGGGAGACGGTCAATGATACTGAGCAGAACCCCCTGAATGACCAGCAGAGGTTACTGGTTTATATACCTATTCCTAATTGTGACTGTTATTGAAGTGGGTAAGACAGTTATGCTTTCCAGTCTAGTTAAAAGCAACCGTCCTCATTTAGAGCCAAATAGAGTACTGAAAATTTCAACCTGTTACAAAAAAATAAAAAATAAAAGTTATTGCCATACGCATTGGTGTACAGTAATGCATAAGAACACTAAAGTATTCTAAAAACTTGTTAGGATTCACAGTGACCTCCATGCCATAACCTGAGTTGCTAATCTGCCGAGCTATCAAAACTGCACCAAAATTATGAATTTTCAGCGAGCAGCACAAATTATAAAACGACCACTCAGGTCCTGCCAGAGTTACTACCCTTTCTCATATTAGGAGCCTATTTCCTTCAATAGCATTTCCCAATGCAACCGGAACAGTTGGTTTGCACAATTAAATATTTAATGTGGGTGCTCTCTTAGGGTCCGATAGCAATAAGAAGTAAATAAGTAAAATTAAATCTCACCCTCTGAGCTCCTTACCACAAGCTAAGCATAGGCTCAAATGTAAAGAGACTGGTCACTTAAGAAAACAATGTGTCTAGTACTATTCTTCTGTTGGTACGTGTAAGTCAGTAGGTGTGATGATGGGTTGTGTGCTGTGTCCTCCCTCTCTGCTCTCCTCTGTATACTTCCCTGCAGCAGTACAGTTCCTCGTGGGAACCCAGTAGTAACAGTGCTAAGCATGTAACGTAAATGTCAGCTCGCGTGTACAAGTAAAATCAAACACACAGAAGAGGGCCACATCAACCTGAAACCAACTATGTCATTAGGTATTACGCTTTTAGGAAAGTTCCTCTCCTTGTGTAGGGGGTCTCGGGTCATATACGCCTCGTGCCTTACTAGTCCTCCATTCTCCCCAATAGCCTGGTATACTCTCAAGCATAACAAGAGTGGTACAAAACAGATTATTTTAAAAAAAAAAAAAAAAATTATCAAAATGAAAAATTGGCAAATTGGCAAAGCGTCAAAACTGGAGGTAAGTTGACTTGAAACTTTGTGGGTAACTTAGGACCCAAAGTGAGTTAAAGTAAGTTTCGTGTCTTGATTCTGTGGAAAGTTAACGACGCGGGTGATACTCGTGCTCCGTCCGCTGCATCCAGCTATGGAGAGTTCATCATTCTCGTCTTCTTCTGTGGCGCTCTCGTCTCTGTGGATCGTTTTTGCGTCGGGTTGGCTCCATCAGTAAGTGGGATCATGTCTGCTGGCCCTGGTAGGTGGAGAGCCTGCAGGAATTCTGTTGGGTCTTCTTGTGCTGATAGGGTGAAGACAGATTCCCCTTGTTGCACTACTAGAGTGCCCGATGCTCCCCATCTATATCTGATTCAGTTTTCACGGAGTTCTTTTGTTACTGGCATGAAGCGCCGTCTTTCAAGGAGGATGTTAAAAGGTAAGTCGTCGTAAATTCTAACGGAGCAGTTGTTCACCATGATGGTGGGGGTGTTGCGTGAGAGCGTCAGTATTGCCGATTTTATGGAGACATCCCTGGTAACGGCGATGATGTCCCTCGGGGCATCCGCCGGGGCAGTAGGGGCTTTCATTATCCGGAACGCAGATATGATGGGCTGGGCTCCTGCTGAGGATTTCACCCCCACTACCGCTGCCACTTCATTAGCAAAGTCCAGTATGGCCTCCGGGCCTATTCTTTCCGGTGCCCCGCGGATCCTCACATTCCTTTTACGGTGCCTGGCCTCCAGGGATGTGACTGCTCTGGTGAGCCCCTGGAGCTGCCGGGACATAGTCTCCAGTCGGGCTTTTGTTTCTGTTAGGTCTCGCTCCCTTTCCTGTTCCCTTAGTTCAGCCGCGCTGATCCGTGTGGTAAGGCCGTCTACCTCGATGCGCACTCCAGTTAGGTCAGCCTTCCATACCTCCCGCAGGTCTGTGAGTAATTTTTTAATGTCCCCTTTGGTGGAGGGTGAGGTGTCGGAATCGGAGTCTTCACTCCTGTACACCGTGCTTTTGGCTTGCAGTAGTGCGTTGTCGTCTTCCTCCAGGGACTCCTCCGAGTAACTGGAGTCTCTAGGCCTCACAGGCGCCATCTTGGGTTGTGCGGGATGGTGTGGCCTATCAAAGGACGTGCGAATGTCCGGTTGTTTTGAGCTCCCCGAGTGGGACAATTTGCGGCTTCTGCGGCCCATCTCTCTCTGGGGGGGGGGGTTCTGAGGTACCCCTATTATGTTTTGGGTCGAGTTAGATAATGCTTTGTGGCGCTTTTAGTCTTGTTTTCTGCTAGGTTTACAGGAGCTCTGCTTCTGCACGACTTGCTCCTTGCTCGGCTAGCCACGCCCCAGGACCAATATTTTATATTAGAAAAAGCAATATATATATTTACTCAATCATCTGGGGTGGCAAGACATAGCCTTACATATTACATGCGACAATATATGGCGCATTGACTTATGGGGCTGGCATATATTTTTTTTCCAGGGCTGCTTTGTATCCCCAGTCCGGCCCTGGAGGGAGTGTAGTAATAAATTGTCCTGGTGTAGATGGAGATGAACGTAAAAAGGATAAAGAAGATAGAAAGGAATAGCGTAGAAAAAAGGGGGGAAGACCATGGGGGAGCGGGATGGGAGGGGGAGGTACAATATATAGCAGCAAACAGTCACAATGAGTAAGTTCCGTGAACTAAACTTAATAAAGTTGTGGGTCGTGGTGGAGATCAGGGTGCCCCAGGCGTAGGCCACAAGCTAAGACCCACCTGGCGGGGTCTCGCGAGGCCCTCGCAGGAGGCCCGAACGAGAGAGTGGTGTGTAGTTAAAGAGATGACATCACAAGCGAGGGCCCGGGGATAGATCCTGTCCCCTCCCCCCTTAATCCCCCATTCCGCTGTCTACCCATGGGGCCCAGACCCTGTCAAACTTTTTAAGGGTGCCTCTGACCCGCGCTGTCAGCTTATCCATAAGGAAAGCATCTTTGATCTTTTGTATGACTACATCGAGTGGGGGGGTCTCGCTCTGGAGCCACAACTGGGCAAGGGCTCTTCTGGCTGCTAAGTTCACTTTGTGTAATAAGTTTTGTTCCATTCTGGACCAGTTGTCAATAGGTCTAGCCAGGAGGAACACCCAGGGGTCTAAATTTCTGTGCTTCAGGACACTCCCACCACATGTGTAGGTATGATCCCTTCTGACCACAACCTCTCCAGCATAAGTCCATGGGCATTTTATGCATTTTATATAACTTTACCGGGGTGGTATACCACCGAAAGATGGTTTTATATGCTTGTTCCTGCATGGAGACACATATAGACTAAGTGGCTGCTGCCTCCCAGATTTCCTGCCAATCGATGCCCTCCAGTTCCTCGCCTAGGTCAGCTTCCCACTGAGATATGTAGGTGAGTTCCCCCCATTCCGTCGTATGTGTACTCAAGTGAGTATACAGGATGGAGATGAGGCTCTTAGGGATCCGTTCTTTGAGGCACATAGATTCAAAGAAGGTTGGCTGCCTCAGTGCACTAATCTTAATCAAAGGGGCCTGGGCGAAGTCCCGTACCTGGAGGTAGCGGAAAAAAATCGGCGGGGCGCAAGGTAGCTCTGGATTTCAGTTCTTCGAATGAAATAATAGAGCCACCTTCATATAAGTGTCAGAGACGCTGTACCCCCGTGCCCTCAATACCCCTAAAATCCCTAGCGTTTAGTCCCGGTGTAAATGCTGTATTTCTCAAAAAGGGAGTTAGGGGGGAAAGCCAGGGTGACAAACCATATTTGGTTGAAGTGGCGTCCCAAAGTCTCAGGGAGTTCGCAATGGCCGGGCATTCGACGTGGGTCGATGGCCTATGGTCCCTAGGAACCCACATCAAAAATTGGGGCAAGTCTGGTCCCGTGAGGGACGATTCCAAGTCTACCCACCGCCGCTCCTCTGGAGGGGAATGCCATAAAGCTATTTGCGATTAGCTGTGCTTCCAGGTAGTAAAAGTATAGATTAGAGAGGCCTAAGCCCCCTCTCGTCTTAGCCCTATAGAGAACGTTTCGGGAGATCCTGTGTCTTTTGTTTTGCCAAATGAGTTTCCCTATCGCCTGTTGGAGTGCGCCTAGATCAGATTTGAGAAATATGTATAGATTTATATGTTCTGAGAGCAATAGAACCCCCCGAGCACTCTTTGTTTAAAGGACCATATTTATAAAATAGCTTACCTTGATTCTCTAGAGTGTGACCTATTTCTTTTATGTGCAGCAGAAGCCATAATAGCCAAGTCAACGGTGCTACCATCAGCTCCACCATGCAGGCTCGCTGCCTAGGTGTTCTTTGACTCAGACCTCTCCTTCAAGCCTCATGTTCAGTCTATCGCCAAATCCTGTCGCTTCCATCTCAAAAACATTGCGCGCATCCGCCCCTACTTAACGCCAGATGCGACTAAGGTGCTGGTCCATTCCACTGTCCTTTCTCGCCTTGACTACTGTAATCTGCTTCTCAGTGGTCTTACGTGCTCCCAACTTGCGCCGTTACTGTCCATAATGAATGCACCGGCGTGGCTCATCTTCCTGTCTGCCCGCATATCCCACGCCTCACCCTTCTGTCAGTCCCTACATTGGCGTCCTGTAAGATATAGGGCTCAATTTAAGATTCTGGTTAAATAATGCTGTTCCCACCTGTCTATCCTCCCTAATACACAAGTATGTCCCGTCTAGGCCCTTACGCTCTGCTGAAGACTTACGTCTATCTTCTGTCCGTACTCCCACCTCTGATGCTCGCCTTCTCCAGGGCCGCACCATTCCTGTGAAACTCACTTTGCTACTCCGTTAGATGCACACCCAGTCTCCACTCCTTCAAAAAATCATTAAAAACTCACTTCTTCATAAAAGCGCATCAATTAAACTGTTAATAGCTCCTGACTGATTCCTGTCTTGCAACTGTCATTAGTCTAATACTATCCTTACCTTTTGTGTCACTTTACCCCACTTCCTCTAGCATGTAAGTTCATTGACCAGGGCCCTCAACCCCTCTGTTCCTGTGTGTCCAACTTGTCTGGTTACAACTCCATGTTTGTTCATTCACCCACTGTAAAGCGCTGTGGATTTTGTTGGCACTTTATAAATAATAACATAATAATAATAATAATAATAATAGAAAACTCCACAGCAGCTGAAAAAATGGAATCAACTACCACTTAGCTGTTTAGGTAGGGTAAAAGGTTCACCTAATATATACTGGTATTTTTTCTAAAAATAGAAATGAATGTGTATATATATATATACACACACACACAAAGATTGATAGGAGTTGCACTCCAGCCTTCCTCAAGTGTCTGCCCGGTGTTCGGCTGCACAAATGTATAGCATATAGGAAAAAGCCAGCACTCAAGGACTTAAAATTGTCAAAAGAAAAAAACCTTTATTCCAATTTGTCTGAAGGTCGACGTTTCAGTCCACCGTTGTGGACTTTCATCAGGACACTGATGAAACAGATACAATTAGATATAAAACAGATACAATTAGTATCTTGTATTACCTTTTTTTATTGGATTAACATAATTTTTTTGTGACAAGCTTTCGGGAGAACCTCCCTTTTTCAAGTCTGAAGCATTTCTGAACAAGACGACACATAGAATTCAAAGTTGAGTTGTGATACAGGGGTTAAAGCGACATGAGTGCAGATAAGACAGGTTTGATAGAACATAGACACCATTCTTGCAGAGTGTCGTAAATATCTTATGCGAAGATCACAGAGTGAGGGGGGAGAGAGAGAGCGAGAAAAAGACAAGCGAACAGTGCAGAAAATGGTGCTAGAAGCGGGGAGTATTAATATAAAGAGTGCCTGAATTCCCATCCAAGAGTTACAGGATATGCATGAAGGCCTATAGCCAGCATACAGACACACGTACACACTCACACTCATGTACATATACATATACACAAGTCGTGCATATTTACAAGCATACACAAGAACATACACAAGTACATACAACAATATACATATAAATGCAACCAAATGCCTTAATATATGTACATGCACATCTACACATACATCCACACACAAGCACCTATACATGTACCTACACATATACCAATGTGCCTACACATACATAGACCCATATATTTGTATATGTACACATACACCTATTCATATATACATACATGTATAAATACACTTTATACATACATACACACAAATACATACATGTATACACATACACGTAAATACATGAACACATATACATATACATACACATACACGCAAACACATTTACTACAACAAGACAGCTGTCCATGAGTGGTTCACTGGCTTTGCTTCTCTTCCTGAGTTGTGTTTCAAAGCTGTTGTATACAGCAAACACATACTCCAAGGAATCCATGTATAAAGTGGAATTATGCGACAAAAATGTGGTTCTTTGTTGAGCTCATTTACATATGCCTACCCAGAATCCCTTGCAGTAGTGAGAGCACTGTTGAAGTGAGATTTCTGTGGGAAAAGCAAGTCTTATGGCTTGACTGGTGTGTGTATTTGTGTCTAGCAATGTATCTCATATATATATATATATATCTCATACACATATATATATATATATATATATGTGTGTGTATATGTATATGTATGTGTGTGTATGTGTGTATATATATATATATATATATATATATATCTCACATATTCAAATAAAACACAATGTAACAATAGTTAAAGAAATTCAAGTTAAATACCTAAAATAAGGCACCACTGGATAACTGGATCTGAAAGAAGGGTGTTGAGGACTTGCTCAGAGTGTCAGAACGACTGGAAACTGAAAAGCCCACCAAAAAGGTTTTTTTAAAAACGCCATTGACTAGCAACAGCCATACTGGAAGTTAAAGCCAAACAAAAGCAAATTCCTACCGAATTTCAACCAAATATTACCCAAATTTCTATCAAATTTTAGATAAATTTCAGGCGATTTCATTTTTAAAAAATCGAACGCCGATTGAAATGACATACAGGATTTCGGCTGCAAAGTAAACCACTAGCAGCTAATATAGGGCTGTTCCTTCCAGTCCATTATATACCTTGAGCTCTAAGCTGCTACCTTATGATTACAGCAGCATGCACACCGGTTGCTTAACCCCTTTAGTGACCAGACCGTTTTTCCATTTTCTTACCGTTAAGGACCAGGACTGTTTTTGCATTTCTGTGGTGTTTGTGTTTAGCTGTAATTTTCCTATTACTCATTTACTGTACCCACACATTATTATTATTATATACCGTTATTCTTGCCATTAAATTGTCTTTCTAAAGATACCATTATTTTCATCATACTTTACTATATAAAAAAAAATGATGAAAAAATGTCACACTTTTTCTAACTTTGACCCCCAAAATCTGTTACGCATCTACAACCGCCAAAAAACACCCATGCTAAATAGTTTCTAAATTTTGTCTTGCGTTTAGAAATACCCAATGTTAATATGTTCTTTGGGGTTTTTTTTTGCAAGTCGTAGGGCAATAAGTACAACACTTTGCTATTTCCAAACCATTTCTTTTTAAAATTAACGCAAGTTACATTGTAACACTGATAGCTGTCAGGAATCCCTGAATAACCCTTCACATGTATATATTTTTAAAAGAAGACAACCTAAGGTAATACACTTGGGGTATTTTGACTCTTTTCATGCAACCATTTTACCACAAATCTATGCCAAACTTAAAAAAAAAAAAAAAATTGGTGATTTTTTTGACAATCATAATTTAAGAATACATGTAATGAGAAAGTTAAGGGTTACTGCCAAAGAACACCCCAATATGTGTTCAGCAACATCTCTCGAATACAGTGATACCACCCAGGTTCTCTGGGGGCTAAAAGAGCTTATTTGGAGGGTGCACATTCCAGTTTTCCAACTTGGAATTTTCACAACTGGTCATCATGCACCCATGTCCTATTTGGGACATTTTTGAAGCAATGTAATGTACCCCTATGAAACCATATATTTTGGAAAAGTAGACACCCTAGGGTATTTCATATGGTGATATTTTAACACTTTCCATGCACTAATTCTACCACCAGTCTTTGTCAAACTTTTGGGTAGTCATTTTTTTTAATGTTATTTTTCTCCCACATTGTACTTTAAGCATGGATTCTCAGTTCCTGTTATGTGTTACTGACAAAGAACACCCCAGTATGTGTTCAGCAACATCTCCTGAGTATAACAGTGCCCCCAATGTACAGGTTTTATGGGTTTTTGCAAACTTACAAGGGTCAAATGTACAAACTTACAAGGGTCAAATTTCCCCTTTTCCATGTTTGCACATTGAAATTTACCAGATTGGTTTGCTGGGCCTATGTTGCCTTTGAGACCGTATGGCCAGGGCTGCCATCAGAAATTGTGGGGCCCCTAACACAGCTCAAGGTCTGGGTGCCTGCCCCCAAGCCCCGCCTCCAAATCCCGCCCACAGGAATACACACACAGACACAAAAGGACACAGACACAGAAAGATACACACATACTAACAGACACACACACATATAGACACATACACAGATACACACACACACACACACGCACACACTGACGTACATACATACTCACACACTGACAGACACACATACATACATACTGACAAACAGACATACATACAAACTGACATACAGATATACAAACAGACATACATACATACATAATGGCATACATACACATACATACTGATATACATACATACAGACATACACACACACAGATATATACATACACAGATACATACAGACATACTGACATGCACACTCACAGACATACATGCATACTGACAGATATATACATACACACAGACATACATACACATACATACATACACACAGACACACAGACATACATACACATACATACATACACACAGACACATACAAATATACACACAGACATACATACACACAGAGATACACAGACATACACACAGAGATACAGACATGCATACACACAGACATACACATAGACATACAGACATACAGACACATACAGACATACACATAGACATACATACACACAGACATGCATACACACACATACACACACACACACACAGACATACATACACACACACACACAGACATACATACACAGACACACAGACACACAGACACACACACACACACACACACACACAGAGATACATACATATATTCAGACACACACACACACCTCATTTATCAGCCACCCTCCTCTTACCTTTAAGTTGCAGGAGGGTGGCTGGGGATGATGGGAGTGAGCGGATGCCTCTCCTCTCTCCTGTCCTTTTTCATCTCCCTCCGGTCTCCTCCTGTGCGCAGTAAGCTGGGAGGAAGTGATGTCCGGTGCAGCCGCAATTTTTTTTTTAAAGGGGCCCGGTCGCGCAATTACCCGGCCGCAGCGCTGACCGGGCCCCTGAAGATATAGGGCCCATCGGGTGACCCTAAATACTTGGGCCACCTGATGGGCCCTGGTGCAGATGCCCCTGCGGCAGTTTTGGTTGTCACCCCCTGATGGCGGCCCTGCGTATGGCAGCCCAGGAATGAAAATTAACCCCATCATGGCATACCATTTGTAAAAGTAGACAACCTATGGTATTCAAAACAGTCTTTTTTAGTAGCCACTTAGTCACAAACCCTGGCTAAAATTTGCGTTTATATATTTTTTTGCGTTTTTCACATATAAACTGCCATTTCACCAATGATATTATCAGTATAATACAGTTTACTGCTCTAAAATACTCATATTTGTATAGAGTAATGTCTCACGAGGACAACAATACCCCTCAAGTATAGGTTTTATGGTGGAAAGTTACATGGTCAAACATAAGATTTCCAATTTCTGTTTTTCTAAATTGCTATTTGCCAGATTGGCTATGTTGCCTTTGAGACGGTATGGCAGCCCAGAAATGAAAATTAACCCCACCATGACATACCATTTGAAAAAGTGAATATCCCAGGGTATTCAAAATGGGGTATGTCCTGTCTTTTGTAGTAGCAACTTAGCCACAAACGCTGGCCAAAGTTAGCATTCATATTTGTTTTTTGCATTTCTTTACACAAAACTGCACTTTTACTGGTGATATCGTCGTGATAAGTTTTACCATTTTAAACATTCAGATTTGTGTTCAGAAAAGTCTCCCTAGTATAACAATAAACCCCATGTGCAGGTGTTTTGGAAAGTTGCAGTGTCAAAACAGGGCTTGCCCAATTCAGTTTGCCAGATTGGTTTGCTGGGTCTGTGTTGCCTTTTGAGACCATATATGGTAGCCCAGGAATGTGAATTAACCCCATCATGACACACCATTTGCAAATGTAAACAACCCAGGGTATTCAAAATGGGATATTTCCAGTCTTTTGTAGTAGCCACTTAGTCACAAACACTGGCCAAAATTAGTGTTCATAATTTTTTTTGCCTTTTTTTTTACGCAAAAACTGCACTTTTACTGGTGATATCATCGTCGTGATAGGTTTTACAGTTTTAAACACTCATATTTGTGTTCAGCGAAGTCTCCTGAGTATAACAATACCCCTCATGTACAGGTTTTATGGTGTTTTTTAAAGTTGCAGGGTCAATAAAGGCTTGCCCAATTCAGTTTGCCAGATTGCTTTGCTGGGTCTATGTTGCCTTTTGAGACCACATGGTAGCCCAGGAATGTGAATGAATTCTATCATGGCATACCATTTTTAAATGTAGAAAACCCAGGGTATTCAAAACGGGGTATTTCCAGTCTTTCGTAGTAACCACTTAGTCACAAACACTAGCCAAAGTAAGCGTTTTTATTTGTTTTTCACATTTTTTAAAACAAAAACTGCACTTTTACTGGGGATATCATTGTCATGATCAGTTTTACTTTAAAACACTCATATTTGTGTTCTCCTAAGTATAACAATACCCCCATGTAAAGGTTTTATGGTGTTTTAGAAAGTTATGGGGTTTAATATAGGACTTGCCAATTAAATTCTCTGGACTGTCTGCATGGGTTGTCAGGCAGGTCCCTCAAACTATAATTAATAAAATTAAATAATTATGTAGTTAATAGTTAAAGATATATGTAGAATGTGTGTGTATGTAAATATATAAAAAAATAAAATAAAATGGTTTGTTTTTTTAAATTTATATTTTATGTACCCCATATCCTGCCAAAAGATGGGGTACATTGACGTTGTGGCAGGCTTATGCAATGTATGATCATATAATGTAACTAAACCCCCATTACTTTTGCCTAGATTAGGTGTTTTTAAAAAAAAAAAAACTAATACAATTTGTCAACATTGAAGTTGCTGTTTAGTGAATAGGTGAGTGTGCTGGATCTTGTGTATTGGATAATTTGGCCCCCAGCAGCACCCCATTTATGCATGTTCAGGTGAGTGCAGCCTCCCCCATATATATATATATATATATATATATATAATTTATTTATTGTCGAGACATACCAGCCGATAGAGTATAAATATGCATTCATTCTATACATTTAATATGAAATAAGTCGGTTAAAGTTTGCCAGAACCAACGAGAGTTTAGGCATCAAATAAAAAAGAGCAAAAAAAAATATCAAATCAACCTTTATTTGAACACTTCTTAATATTACATTGCGATATTACAGAAGGTCAACCTAACTTCTTTCTCAGGTTGTGGCACAGTTGCAATAGACCAAAGATTTCCACCGACCCATGGTTTTTATGATGTGTGCGGGAGTATTGTGGCTAGGTGCTGCTGAAGCGGCTCCTATGCAAAAGGAGTGGCCTGTAAATGAGGCAGGGTTGAGACCAAGTTTAACTAATAATGTTCTAGTGTATAACATGAATGTTTGGGTTGTAAGAGAATTGCCATGAATTGCGAGTAAAGGGGAATTAGATTTAAGATTATGTAGAGAATGCTTTAATAAGTCAAACAATTTGACAGGGCACCATTTATTACCTGTAGGATAGAAAGGTATCTGGACTGGGTATCCTATTTGACTCATTTTAGTATGTTGTAAGGATAATGTATAATGATCGTGATTCTTAACCAAGTCGGAAAACTTCAGGCATAGTTCAAGGTCAGAAATTGTATATACCGTAAACTCTTCAGGTCTTAAGAAACCACAAAAAGCCAGATAAAGAGCAGCTTTGAGCTTTGAGTTGGTATTTGTTTGAAAGGGGCTAAATCTAATAAGTACGAAAGGCCCCGGAACTTACTACTATCAAAAGGTAGTCTTTTTGGAAGAGTTTCTATTTTTAATTTGAATATGCCTTTCAAGACACTTTTTATAGGATATGAGGCTAGAAAAGGTTTATTGTTAGGGAAGGTGATTAACACGTGATGTTGAATCCCGGTCAAATATAATTTGATTGTGTTATATGCTAAGTTTAAGGGAAAGTGGAAAAATGTTGTAAAAGCGACCAGTGTTTCAATAGCAAACATATTTATTATATGAAAATCACATACAAATTTATTAAACAGTTTATACGCTCTAGAATACGTAGTCCTTGTGTTAGAGGACAGGACCTGCTTGGACCAGAACTTTACTCTGGGACAACAATAAATCTAGTTCATTAACAGGTCTTTGAATTCCAGAGGAACCATGGAGAGAGGCTCGGCTAACGGGTGGATTAGAGAGAACTCCTGAAATTTAGAGCGTGATAGTGTGTCAGCTGCCTTATTGCGTTACAACAAGAGGGAATATTTTGAACAGAGAAGAGGAATTCAGAAAATTCGTCAATTGAGACACCTCAGCAGGCCAGCACGACTGAACCCATTCATTGCCAAATATTGCTGCGTAACCGACCAAAGCAGCTGAATCAGTCTAAATTACTGGTGAACTGTCCGAAATAGGTGGAATTAATAATGATATTCCATTCCAAGAGGACAAGAACATTTCCCGTATGTCTAAGTCTGCCCTGGCATGTGTGTCAAGGAAGATTCTAGAACCATTGTCAGGGAGACCGTGCAAAAGACAGAGTAGTCATGATATAAAGGATGTACAGGAACCCTGCATATGACAAACATTCACATACTCCACGGTCCTGTTTACCTTATCCAAAGGCAAACTGGCCATCAAGATCTCAGAATTAAGCTGAACCCCCAAGAAGGTTATGACATGACTAGGGCCCTCTGTTGTCTCCAATGCTACAGGGACCCCCAAGCTATCAAAAAGCTGGAGTGACTGATGTAAACCAGTGCGAGTAACATTATGTTTTTCTAAAATAAGGAAGTCATCCAAGTGATGAATCACCATTGGACATCTGCATGAATTAAGCAAAAATGTCGAAAAGCTTTGGGCTGCTCTTGGGACCAAAGGTAAGGTTAGTAGTGAAATAGTACCTATTGTTCCACTTAATTCCATGCAGATGCCAAAGTGACTTGTGTATAGGAAGGAGTTTAAAAGCGTTGGAGATATCAGTCTTACTCATCCAAAAGTTGTGACCTAGATAGAGTATGGGTTTTATGGCATCGTCTATCCTAGTATATTGTAGTGAAAAATCAGAGGATGGGATCAAGGAATTAAGGCCAGATGTTGTAGAGGAATGAGGAGCCTAGAAATCTATGATCAGTCGTTTTTTTGTTGTTAAATTTACCAGATGCAACACCCAGCGGACTGGCTCTCCAGCTGGAAAACGGGGGTGACAAAAATGGGCCAATCACAAACCCATTTTCTAGGGATGTGCATGGGGAAAATTTTCGGTTCGGCTCGGCATTCCAAAATTCTGGACTTCGGCAATTCAGAACTTCTGAACTTTGGAATTTCGGGACTAACATGGGAATTAGGGAGTTATCTACCAAAAGGCTGAAAGACCTAAATTGGTCTTTCCAGCCACATTTACTAATACTAAGTAAAAATTACTTGGTATTAGTACATTTTGCCCCTACTCGCTATACTGCAAGTGGGGGCATGTCTAGTAAACAGTGAGCTAGACAAAATAAAATAAACGGGGCCCCCCTTCAGAGCCCCCACCATTGCCGTGCGAGTGGGGGCTTTTAAACTAAAGGGGGGACCTATTGCCCCCCCGGCCCCCACCCCTGAGCAGCAGGTGGGAGCCCTAAAGTAAAAAAAATGGGGGGGGGGGGGACCTATTGTCCTCTCCCCAGCCCCCACCCCTGAGCGGTGGGTGGGGGCCCTAAATTACTTCAAGGGGGGACCTATTGTCCTCCCCCTCCAGGCCTCCACCCCTGAGCGGTGGGTGGGTGCGCCAAAGGGAAATAATGGGGGGGGACCTATTGTCCTCCCCCCCCGGTCCCCATCACTGAGCAGCGGGTGGGGGCCCTAAATTAGAATAAGGGAGGGGGACCTATTTTCCTCCCCCGGACCCCACCCCTGAGTGGTGGGTGGGGGCCCTAAGTTAGAATAAGGGGGGGTGCATATAGTCCTCCTCCCCCTCCGACCCCACCCCTGAGCGGCGGGTGGGGGCCCTAAATACCAATAAGGGGGGGACCTATTGTCCTCCCACCTGGCCCCCACCCTTGAGCGGTGGGTGGGGGCCCTAAATTAGAATAAGGGGGGGGACTATTGTCCTCCTCCCTGGCCCCCACCCCTGAGCGGTGGGAGGGGGCCCTAAATACCAAAAAGGGAGGGGGGAACCTATTGTCCCAAGTCTCTACATTTACCTGTCACAGCATTCTGGTTAGCTTGAAATCCAGCCAATCAGAGTGCTCTGTGTCATTTTACACAGCGTGGGAAAGTTCTAATTGAAAGTAACCAATCAGAGTTATGAGTCAAATTACACATCGTGGGAAAATTCCAAAGAACTTTCCCCCCCCTGTGTAAAATGACACAGAGCACTCTGATTGGCTGGATTTCAAGCTAACCAGAATGTTGTGACAGGTAAATGTAGAGACTTACCTGTCAGTCTCTTTATTTACATGTCAGGGCACTCTGATTGGATGGCTTAAACCAACCAACCAGAGTGCTCTGAGCCTAACTGCAGGGCGGGACAAGGCTTTATAAGCCTTCCCCCGCCCTGCAGAGCTCAGTCTGCGTGGAGCCCTCCATGGGTGAAGATGGATATTTTTTTTGCGTTTTTTTTTTTTTTTTAAGTGCGTCGGATATTATGGTTTTTAATTTGCCTTTTCTAGGGCTGAAAAAAGATTTTAGAAAAAAGAAGACATCAAATGGTAAGTTTTATTATTATTTTTTTACAGGTACTTAATTATTGTTCCCCCCTCACTATTTTTAGGGTGAGGGGAGTAGGTAGGGATTTGAATGTTTTGCGGAGGGGGTGACTAGGGGATTAAGGACCCCTAGTCACTTGGAGGGGGGGCATTTTTATTTAGGGTCCCCACCCGCCGCTCAGAGGTGGGGGCCGGGGGGAGGACAATAGGTCCCCGCCCTTTCAAGTAATTTAGGGCCCCCACCCACCGCTCAGGGGTGGGGGCCAGGTAGGAGGACAATAGGTCCCCCCCTTATTCTAATTTAGGGCCCCCACCCATGCTCAGGGGTGGGGGTCAGGGGGAGGACAATAGGTCCCCCCCTTATTCTAAATTAGGGCCCCCACCCACCACTCAGGGGTGGGAGCCAGGGGGGAGGACAATAGGAAGTATCCGAAAGTCCGAATTGCCCGAAATTCATCCGAATTAACATTCAAACAAAACTAATTGCACATGTCTACCATTTTCTCTTTGTTCAACAGTAAAGATACAGTAGGGGAATATACTCCAATATACCAATGGGAAAGGAAACTAAAACAGTGTGAAATTTTTTCGAAAACCCAGTGCTCAAAAACGCAACCAAATGTCGGGAGGGGTGAGTAGACAGGAGATTTATCAATAAATCAACCTTTACCGGGGATAGTCATTGCCTTTGAAAGGAAAACACAAGTTTGGGCACATGGTTTTAGCACATGCTCTAAAACACCTTGAGCATGCGTGTAGCAACCTACAGGCACTATACCCGCAACCCCGGCATTAAAATTGTTACAAACTTGCGATTTGCCAAGAAAAACTATAGGCCGACCCAGCTTGTCTTTCAAGTCCTTTTGTGGTGGTTTGTATGTGTATGGTGCCGCAGTCTGGCTAGTGGATGGCAAGCTAACATCAATAGGGCATAGATTGATGGTATGCGAAGCCGAATCACAATGTGCGCAACCTGGGACCTTGAGGCCCGCGAAGTGCCTGGAAAATAATTCGGTATCTAATTGGCTCCACTCCATGTGCACATTAAATTGTGCCAGGGCGGACGCGGCCTTGGCGGAAAATGATTTATGGTAGTCGAAGTATGCAAACTCGTTGTACTAATGCCCAAGGTCCACCAGTTTGTGCAAATACAAATCTAGCTCTTGCCTATGATGAGGGTGAATAGTGCAAACTACATGCCTGAATAGCCCGAAGGCCAACACAAACTCTGGTATACATAACTTTTTGTTCAGTCTAGGATCTCTAGCTTTCATTACTAATGAAAGATCACCAAACGAAAAGGACTTATTGTCGATAATGTCTTGGGAAGCTATTAGCAAAGAGACCAAATTAACGTCCTTACCTTCATAAATATCTTTCCTTCAATTAGGAAGGACAAGGTGGGCTGGAGTGACAATGTGGGAAGGAGGTTTAGAAATAGTAATGGCCAGTGGCGTACATACCAGGGTCGCAGGGGTACCGGGCCCGGCCGCCCTGCGACCCGGTATGTACGCCAGTGTGGCCAGCCTCTTCTCCTGGGGTGGTGTCACCGGGCGGGCAGGCTGGCGGGCGTGCGAGGGAGCACTCTCCCCTGAGCGCTCTTAGCCCAGCTCCCTCATCTTCCGGCTCCGGCATCAGTACGCGGCATGCGAGGGAGCTGAACAGGGAGCACTCAGGGGAGAGTGCTCCCTCGTGCACCCGCCAGCCAGGCCGCCCGGTGACCGGCCGCCCAGCAACACCACTGGACCCCAGGGAATCCCCTCAGCACTCCCAAAGGTAGGGAGGCTGGGGGATTAAATTTTTTTAAAAAGTGTGTGTGTGTGTTCGTGTGTTAGAGTGTTTCTGTGTGTGTGTCTGTTTGGTGTCTGTTAGTGAGTGTGTGTTTTGTAAGTGAGTGTGTATGTGTATGTCTGTCACTGAGTGTGTGTCTGTAAGCTAGTGTGTATGCGTCTGTTCGCGAGATTGTGTGTGTGTCTGTTAGCTAGTGTGTACGTGTCTGTTCGTGAGAGTGTGTGTGTCTTCAGCACTTACCGTTCTCCAGCGCCGGACTTCCTTGGCACTGGGGATCTCTCCAGCCCGATCCACCTCTCAGCTCCTAATGCTCGCACATTCAAACCGCTCATAGGAAAGCATTACTCAATGCTTTCCTATGGACGTTCAGCGTCTTCTCACTGTGATTTTCACAGTGAGAATCGCTGAAGCTCCTCTAGCGGCTGTCAATCAGACAGCCACTAGAGGCTGGATAAACCCTCAGTGAAACATAGCAGTTTCTCTGAAATGGCTCTGTTTTCAGCTGCAGGGTTAAAACTAGAGGGACCTGGCACCCAAACTGATGTGATCTGGGTGTCTGTGATCAGCTGATGTGATCTGGGTGTCTGTAGTGGTACTTTAAGTGTATGTGTATCTGCATGCACTGGCGTACATACTGCGGTCGCAGGGGTTGCAGCCCTGTGACCCCTGCGACCAGGTGCCCGCCGCCAAGTGTTGCGGCCCCAGACCGCGCAGAGTAAGCAGGGGGGGGGGAGAGGGGGCACGGTTCAGTTTTCGCACCGGGGCCCCATGGGTTGTGTGTACGCCACTGGTAATGGCAGTAGGTTGTTTCAGTTTAGTAGGGGCGCTAGTAACACTGGCAGTAACACCGGAACCACTGGTCAAGTTGTAATTCTCCAGGGATTCTAAACGGTTATTAATCGTATTAATGGATGCCGTAAGAGAGGACATCATACTATGGAGTTCAGACAGGCAGTTCTGAATAGTGTGCCCCACCCCCAATTGGAACAAGGTTTGTCATTGTCGTTTTGGGCTTTCATTAAACGGAATAACTCCACTTTCCTAGCAGCAGTAGGGAAAGGCACAATTTTTTTTTTCGCTTTAATTCAGCTGTGATTTTTAGGAATAGTCCAAGATTTGTAACTTGAAGCTGCACTTGGAGGATCGTCAAGTCTGCCCGGGGAATTTGTCCTGGCAGGAGTGCTTGGAAGGAATAACTCGTCACCCTGGATCGAAACGTTAGACATGCTATGAGGAAAGGAAATGAGTAACTAACCACCAATAACTAGGAACTGGCAGTCTAGTAAGAATGCCAAGTGGGGAAATTATATTACGCTAAATGGGGCAAATGAGGCCCTGCTTGTTTGCCCAGCGGTTTGAGAGGCTCTACCTCTGATTTGATGTTTTTGGTAAAGCGAACCATAAACGTATATGGCAGGGTGTTGGCCTCTCAATAGCATCTATAAGATTCAAGCTAGAATTGACCGGTTGGGCGTGAGACCTAATTATGCAACATGCGAGACAAAAAACAGCGCATTGGGCCTATAACTGAATTGGCCTCTGAAAAGAAGGAAATGTTAAGGCCTCATGGGACCACAAAAATTATATATAAAATTAAAATACACTTTTAATAATGGTGTATGTGTGTTTATGTGCATGTAAAAGTACTTAGATCATATATATGATCTAAGTACTTTTTATGTACTTTATAAACTTTTATCAACTTTTACTAACTTTTTAAAGTTTTTTGCAGGCAGTACGGGGACTGCATGAGAGCTTAGGCAAGCCCCCTGCAGGCACTGCACAAGCCAGCTATTCCGGCCAAGTGATCGTGCAGACTCTGTGATCACATGGCCCAGGAGGGCCGGACTGGGCAATGGTGATCTGGCTGAGCTCCCAGGCAGACCCTAGGATCGCGATAGGCGGTGGGAGATTACCAGCGATCAGATAAGTGGCGATTTGCTAAATTACATACCAGGTATGTCCGCGGTCGTTACCAACCGTTTTTTGGTACGTCATTGGTCGGGAAGGGGTCAAAGAAAGTTCTGCAGGGGGTCGACCTTGGTAAACCGCCATAGGCTTCAGCTTCTGGAGGAAGAAATGCTGAACTCCTTATAGGATATAGGTTAAAAAAACCCTGGTAAAACCATAAAGAAAATATATATGCATGATTTAATGCATTGAAAACCTGTCTTAGGAAGTGTGGACAGGAAAAAAGAGCTGGAGTCTGTGCCCTAGGTGGAAGGTATTTATAGAAATGTTTAATTCTTCCTATCCAATGGAGTAATGCTGCCATAGCCGGAAAATATGTATAAACAAAATGTTTTTTATTCTTTGAATTTTATATATATATATTTTTTATTATTATTTTTTTTTTAAATATATATTTAGATTATTTATTTATAGCAGAGGGGTTGGTGTTGCTTTTGAAATGTTAGTAGTAAAACGCGTTAAGTGTTTTTTTATATTACTATTTTTATGTTTTATAAATAAATAACTTTTTATTGGACCTCTACACCCTTCCGCTTCTAAATTTCTGCTTTATATATCCTTGGTGGGGATTATTATTATTTTATTATTTATATAGCGCTGTACAATGGGTGGACTAACAGACACATAATTGTAACCAGACAAGTGGACGTACAGGAAGAGAGGGGTTGACGGCCCTACTCAATGAGCTTACATGCTAGAGGGAGTGGGGTAAAGTGACACAAAGGGTAAAAGTAGGGGTGTGAAGACGGTTGTTAGAAAAGTATTTACTGAGGGCTTAGTAGGTTATTCTGACAGTTGCAGGAGAGGAGTCATTGGGGACAGAGGATTAAAACCTGGTAACAGTTTAATTGATATGCTTTCCTGAAGAAGTGAGTTTTCAATGAATTTTTTGAAGGAGTGAAGACTGGGTGAAAGTCTAACGGAGAAGGGAAGGGAGTTCCCCAGAAATGGTGCAGCCCTGGAGACATCTTGAAGTCGAGCATCAGATTTGGGAGTACGGACAGAGGATAGACGTAGGTCTTCAGCGGCACGCAGGGGCCTGGACGGGACGTACTTGTATATTAGGGAGGATAGGTAAGTTGGAGCAGCTTACATCCTGCTCATTACATCTCTCCAAAGAATACAAAAATATACTACACTATCAGCTCTTTTCTTCATTTTGATTGTCTTCTAATTTTTGCATACACATCTGAGGAATTACAAAGGCACACCAATACCTCTGCTATATTTGACTCTGACTTGTACCGGATAAGAGAAACACCGGATTTGGGTGTTAGGTTGCCCCAGGAACTGTACCAGTATCTACAAGCGCTGAATTACCTCTTGCTTTCTTCCATATTATTTATTTATTTTTTATAACATTGAGTTTCTCCCTCCCCAAGGAAACAGTACCCTTCAAAAAAGTTTTGAAAGCAATGCACCAAACTGCTTAACTAGTAAAGAAACTGGTCACTTATTCACTCACACCCATAACAAGCCACTCAGACAATGACAGAAATGGTGATACACACAGTCATACTTGAAGATGCCCTGACAGATACACAACAAAGTCACACAAACATACACACACACACACAGTCATACAAACATAAACAACTACACACTCAGTGACACATGGATATACACACTCTCAGAAATACTGATACACAGTCAGTCGTGCATAGTCAGACACTATACACATGAGGAGAAATATATGTGGGAAGTAGTGGAATTTCTATTTAGTACATAATTGGAAGGGAGATTCAAGTCAGCTGCCCCCTCATCCCAATATAGAGGTTATAGTGGGGGTTGGGGCAGTACTGGGGGATTGGATAAATAATAAGATTGTGGCTGTAGTGGGAGCTAGGGGCTATGGCCGGTTATTAAGATTGTAGAAAGGGTTTGAGGGGGTTTGGAGCTATAGAACTGTGTTAAAAGATGTTGTGTGGGGATAAGTGTCTATAGTGGACTGTTAGGGATAGTAGTGTGAATAAGGGCAGTAGTGGGGGGGTTAAGTTCTGTAGTAGGAGATAGGGGCTGTAGTGGGGTATAAGGGAAATAGTTAGAGATAGGGACTGCAGTGGGAGGTAGGCGCTATAATGGGGGTAGTGGGGTATAGTGACTGTAGAGGGGGATTGGTGCTGTAGTGATGTATAATGACTTTAGTTCGAGATAGGGACTCTAGTGGGAAACAGGGAACATGGGTTGTAATGGGGTATATGGGCAGTAGTGTGGGATAAGAGCTGTGGTGGGGTATAAATGCTGTAGTGGAGGGTTAAAGGTGGTGATGTGAGTTACATAGTTACATAGTTACAAAGCTGAAAAGAGACTTGTGTCCATCAAGTTCAGCCTTCCTCACATATGTTTTTGCTGTTGATCCAAACGAAGGCAAAAAAACTATTCTGAAGCGCTTCCAATTTTGCAACAAACTAGGAAAAAATTCCTTCTTGACCCCAAAATAGCAGTTAGGGGGGGTGACAGAGTTGAAGGATGTAGACAGAGTTGAAGTGGTGGTTTAGAAGGCTTAGTATGGGGATAAGGGACTGTAGTGTGGGTTAGAGTAGTAGTGGTTGATAGGGGTTGAAGGGGCTATTACGAGCTGGGGAAAAGGGATTGTAGTGGGGGATAGGGGCTATAGTGAGGGATAGGGACAGTAGGGGGGTGGTAGGTGCTGTACTGAGGATAGGGGCCATAGTGAGAGTTAGTGGCTGTAGTGGGGTATAACGGCAGTAGTGTGGAGATAAGTGGCAGTATTGGGGGTTTAGGAGCAGTGGTAAGGGTTAGAAGCAGTAGTGGGGATTAGGCACAGTAATGCGGGTTTTGGAACTGTAGTGGGGGCAAGGAAACTAGTGGGGGCTAGGAGCTGCAGTGGTGGGTTAGATATGTAGAGGTGGTTAGTGGATGTAGTAGGGGTTAGGTAGTGTAGTGGGGGTTAGGAGCTGTTATGGGAGGTTAGGTGATGTAGTGAAGTGTTAGGGGTGTAGTGGGGAGTTAGGGGATGTAGTCGGGTGGGGTGGGGCAGTAATGCAGGATTATAAACTGTAGAGGTAGGTTAGGAAATGTTTTGGGGGTTAGGGGATGTAGTGGGGAGTTAGAAGCTGAAGTGGGGAGATTCAGTGGTGTAATGGGGGGTGGGTAAGAGGCTTAAGAGGGGAGTTAAGTGGTGTAGTGGGGTACATAATAAAAAAAAGAAATAAAATGCAGTTTCTTCCCCCCTCTCTGAGGCTTAGCTTTGGCTAGGGAAAATCTTCCATAGCCAAACAATGTTCACAAGTCATCAACATTGATCTTTTTTTTTTTTTTTACATCGAATGTTAACCGTATTAGCTAATATACACTTCACATTTATAATTTATAATATGTATGGGCCGTAGGGTAGGAAGCAAGAAATCAAGCAATTCTGGGGCAAAGTGCTGAGTATTAAGCATTTAGCAGAAACAGTCAATTGATTTAAATTTGAAACATTGCCTATAATTCTTCCAGTTCCATCATGCGAGATATGACCCTTTAATAAGAACATTTTTAACAATAGTAATAATTAAAATAATAATTAAATGGTGTCTATAGTAGTCATTATTAAACCTGTTTAAAATATAATAACTCTAAATGTACACAATGTAGGGTAATTTGCTTGTAAAGTATAAGATTAGGATAAAACATTTTAGGCAATTTCTTAAGGAAAGGATCATGAACCCTCATGCAAGGATGGGCTTTAAATACAATATGTGGACAGGAGATTGTTCATATAAAAAAAGAGTTATGAATGCAGGGACTTGCCTTCTACTTATCCTTTCATATAAAGGACCCTGACATTGTAATTATCTGCTGTCACATGGAAATGTGTTGCATTGTGTTCAGAGATAACATTTATAAAAGCTGCAGCACAGGCTGGGAGATATTTAATGTACTACCTTTGTGCCAGTACAAATGTTCCTTACACAGAAAACATCAATTTCACATTAATTGGAGGGGAAAATGTTTTTTAAAAAAAATCAGAATTATCCCTATAACCAGAACTCAAGAAAGTTTAAAAACCTATCTTACGACTGGTTCCTATGTTTAGTTTATGGTTAGTTGATTATATTTTTTTAGTTGACAACAAACTTGGTTGCAGCTAAATATTGTCTATCGACACGCTAACCTACTAGACTATTCACTAGTTGGTCATTCAATGGAGAAAACATAATACAGATCAGGGGGGATATTGGCTACTGGCATTGAAGTACACCTTCACTTTCTTGTTTACATACTCCTTGATACACAGAGACAGCATTAGAATGCGCAGCACATTACATTAGGGTGAGCACCTGATGAAAATTACCATTTTAATGTTACTTACTAATTAAACAAAAGACAAGGTGACAAGGTGTAGACAGAGATAAACAAAAACAAGCATAGTAAACGTATCCAAATTCACACAAAAAGGATAATTTAGTACACCTGCTAAATCCCCTGCACATGCCAGGGGAATGCCAAATTTTAAATCCACATAAATCTAATCATATGATTTTTATTTCATAATCAGTGATGAAAAGGGCGGTGCTTAAGGCAAGCCCCACTATTTTGATAAAGGAAGTGATGTTTGTGTTGTGTTTTAAAGAGAAATAGATCAGAAAAGAAGAACATATTTTGAGGGAAAAAGAGAGGAGGAAACAATATGAGAGAGCTTGTGATGACAGTCGCTGACGTCTGTATGATCTCCTTTGTCTGTCAAGTTACACAGAAGGGTACATTAGTGGCATTCAGGTCCAGTAGTTATATCACCATGCTACCATTGATGCACTAACAAGACAAGAGTATTTGAGGCCTTTATAATATTCATATCCTATAGTCCACATGATTATTTTATCCCAGAACCGCACAGGAGCAATCGGAGACCACCCAACATGGCGGGAAAGAGGATCATGAGTCGACTTGCGGATTCCTGAACCTAGAGGCATTACCGGTCACACAAAGGATACTTCAGACCACTAGATGCTATGTCCAACAAATTAATGCGAAAACTACAAAAGACATTCATGAGGACATTTTTTTGTTGGGTGCTTGGACCTCACATGTGGACCCTAGGACCCTAAGATCCTAGAGTGATCCTAAACGTGTTTCACATCTACATAGATGCTTTATCAACATAAGTTTTGTTCCCACACAACATGTTTAAAAAGACAAGGTAGAGCCATTAACTCCATACTTGCTTAACTGAAAGTTCAAAACATGCTTTACTTTCTATCCCTCCACATCCACATCAACATCAAAAGGAAGGAATACATAAATCACTAAGGAGTGAGACTAGCTAAGGTGATATTTGGTAGATGTCTCCTAAATCCCTGCTATCAAAGAGAACATCAAAACCACAAGGATTAAACAGCCCGAGCAGGAAGATTGAATGCAACATTGACCCAGGTTTTCAAGAGTGAAAGAGATGCATTAGAAAGCACTAAATGAAACTCTCAGAGGTAAGTAAAACATTACTCCCTTGGTCAACGCCAGCACGTGCCTAAGTGAAACAAACAGAATTACTGAGTAGGGGCCAATATAAAATATAGCAGAAAATGAATCTCAACTTCATTTTAATTTATGTGCACAATCTGATAGAGGTAATAGAAATATGTACAAAAAAACAACAGGGTAAGACCAATCAAATTAAAGGTCCCATCCACTGGATTGCTAGAATATACAAATGGGAACATCCAAACTAATCCTTTCCCAGATTTCCAACTAACATGTCCTATTTTTAACTGATCACCTGTGGAAAAAAAGCTGGTGGCGTGTGCGATTGTTCCCTTCTATATGATATAATATTTATATTATGTTCCCAAAGAACTTGCTAACAGAAAAGACGCAAACATTTCACAGTATATTGTAATTATGAAATGAACCAAATAATGTTGTAATCAAAAAATGTTCAGCCCCCATTGAAAATCAGGTATAATGTCAAAACTGACAGACTTTCAGCTGTTTGCAATGAACAAGTAAAAAAAAAAAGGAAATAAAATAGCTCCACACAATGAATGCTTTAAGTAGTTTCCCCAAATTCAACTGAAAATGCAACTTATAATGACATCTCCAGTCTCAAAATTATTCAATCCCTTTATGGTAAGCATCTTTAGTACTTAGTAGTAGAGCACCCTTTTGCTGTTATGACCTGCTGCAAACAAGATGCATAGCCAGACACCAGATTCTGGCAGCGTTCCTGAGGAATCTTAGTCCATTGCTCATGAGCAATGGCCTCCAGTTCAGCAATGTTCTTGCATTTGCGTGTTGCAACCACCTTAATCAAATCCCGCCAGAGATTTTCTATGGGGTTCAAGTCAGGTGACTGTGATAGCCACTGTCTAATTATCCAGGACTTCTTCTGCAACCAAGCCTTAGTGAAATATGAGGTATGCTTGGGATAGTCGTCTTGTTGGAAGGTCCAACGACGCCCAAGCTTCAGCTTCCTCACAGATGGCATGTAACGTTTTCTCCTAGGATTTACTGATACTTCAATTAATCCATCTTGCCTTCCACACACTGCAGGTTTCCAGTGCCAGAGCATGCAAAGCAGCCCCAGAGCATCACAAAGCCACGACCATGTTTAACTGTAGACAGTGTTCTTTTCATCATATGCTTCATTCTTTTTCTCCAGACATACTGCTGATCCATTCAGCCGAAAAGTTAGTTTTGTTTCATTCCTCCACAGAACAGAATCCCAAAACTTTTGTGGTTTATTTATGATTTTGAACAATCTTGGATCTGACTTTTCTTGTGCTTTTGTGTTAGTAGTGGTGTACGTCTTGGAGTTCCTGCATGGAAACCTTCTGCATTAAGTATGTGCCTGTTGCCACCAAGTCTTACTGCAGGTCTTTTGCAGTCACTCAAGGGTTTTTCACAACCTACCTTCTCAGAAATCTGGTTGCAGCCATTGATAGCTTCCTTTTTCTGCCCCATCCAGGTAGTGTAACCACTGCTTCTGCAACTTTGGACTTGCGAACTATGCTTCCAATGATGTCTCTAGCAACATTCAGTGCCTTTACTATCCTTTTGTACCCTGTTGTTTTTTGTTTGTTTTTTGTGAAGGGCGATGATCTCTTCTCTTAACTTTGTGGACCATCTTTTGACTTATATTTCTATTAGTCAAATGACGTGACACTCAAGAAACCCCTAGCCAGTTCAGCTATTTCAAGTGTTCCAGCTCAAGCACTTAAAACCCCTAGGTTTTGCAAAAAGAAGCAAGTGTTGAATGATACTAAATGCAAAATCCAATGTGATAAAAGTCTGCAACAACATTGTACAGTGTACCTAGATACCAAAAGTAACACATTTTAAACACTATGAGTCTTTGAAGTAGGTGAGAGGAAAAAGGGGAAGAAAAAGAAAAAGGAAAAAAATATATATTTATTTTCCTATCCCTTTTTTTATTCTCCCTGCCCCTCCACTTATTATACTCAAGTCCATGCAGTAATCCATCTCATAATAAACAAATCAATTTCACTTTCCAATTCTAAGTAGCTTAATAGCACATTCAATACGATAGACTCCTCTAACTCTCTGTCTCAGTCCTTCAGTAAAGATGGAATGACTGAATATCATTCCAATAACAAGAAATGAAGAGATGGCATATCAAAGCATGTTCAAATACAAACTATCACTCTAGGATTCAAATAAAGTAACACTAGATTACAGTTAATTTAAAGACTTTAAGTAAAAGTAAAGAATGTATTTAATTAAATTCCATCTTTACATACAACGTTAAATGTTATTAAATGTTAAAAGTATAAAACATCCACTTTGGTAATGATATATGCTCAATGTCTGAAAACATGATTCAGATCCCATTCCAGGTTAAGTCTGTTTGGTTTTCTAGTTTGTAAGGTGAAAATCCAATACACCTAATTTCTGAGGAGGATCGTTGTTAAATTCCCACCTCTAGAGGATCTTTGTATACCTTCAAATGAGAAGAGGTACAAATTCCCAGTGTGCAGATTCCAAAGTGTCTTGATACTGATGTCTGCCCAGCTAAAACAGATATAATGCTATACAAGAGCTCCATTATCAGAAATGTAAGCCTTCTTTTTGTATGCCCCCACGTACTGTTTGAGGTATTTTCCACAGGTCAAGAGGTAAATCATTGCTTCCGTAGAGCAATTAAGAAATCCTTAATTGGATGTGAAGGATCTCTTTTCCTGTTCGCACATACTGGCAGCAACTGCATCTACTGGTTGCACTCTTGTGCATGCCTCTGCAGGTGAGTTTGGTGCACTTACTATCTGGACCACGTGAGCAGAACAGGCTTGCTTAAAAAAGTGATTTTAAGGACTTTCCTAGCGCTACAAAGGTCCCTATAAAAACAATCCAATTCCAAAATTGGAAGATATCTACATGTAATATCCACCACCAGTTGGAATTACTCACTGTACTCAGTACAAAAAGGACCTTCATTCCCTTTTTTGTGAAATCCCTTCATTTGGTGCCCTTTATTATATTTACAACTCGGTATCCAACAAAGTCTTTCTATTCCTTTCCTTGGCAATTCAAAGGCCTCTATCCCAGGCATCTCTTGGAGTTGCCCAGCTGGGATAATCTTTGGGCTAAATCTTTGGTCTGGTGCTCGAAACTAAAAATTCTATTTATTTAGGTATGTGCCAACTTTGATCATGGAGGTAGTGTTTTACTTCCTTCTGAGTGTTTCATTTAGCAATTTCTAATGCATCTCTTTCACTTTTAAAATCCTGGGTTGATGCTGCTTTGAATCAACCTGCTCTGGCTGTTCAATTCTGAGGTCTTGTGGTTTTGATTTTACCTTTAATAGCAGGGATGAAGGGGACATCTACTAAATATCACTTTAGTTTGTCGCAGTCCATAGTGATTTATTTATTCCCCCCTTTTGATGTTGATGTAGAGGGATGGCAACTGAAGGGTGTTCTGAACTTTTAATTAAGCAAGTATACAGCTAATGCCTCTGCCTTGCCTTTTTAAACATGGTGTGTTTGAACAAACTCTTGTTGATAAAGTAT
This sequence comes from Pelobates fuscus, assembly GCF_036172605.1. Lineage (NCBI taxonomy): Eukaryota > Metazoa > Chordata > Amphibia > Anura > Pelobatidae > Pelobates > Pelobates fuscus. The sequence continues at coordinate 232,325,928 of NC_086317.1, forward strand.
GATACGCTTTCAGGATCACTTTTGGATCTTTAGATATTTTAGGTCTGGTAGCCTATGGAACAGTGCAGCTAAGGGAGTGGGCCTTGACAGAGGCATAACAGCTAAGGGAAGTTGAGTGACAGGTAGTAGGTTGGGGGTGGAGTTATGATGAGAATATTTATACCTGCCATTTTATGAAGTGGCTATCTTTTTTTTTTTTTTTTTAATTCTTTATTTATTCCAGTACAAGACATCACAAGCAGTTCACATACAGTATCTATTAGTTTGAACAAACAGGCAAGTACATTGTGGTAATAACACATTACGTTAGCAAGATGAGGTAACAGCCTAGTTAATCCAAATCCCATGCCTATAGACTGTTAAGTGCCTGTATGTGTCCGATCCTTAGAGTATACGCAGCTCTATATAAGCTCGGATATCCCGCCTGGGTTTTAATAATATATAAAACAGTAAACAGATAACAAATGACCAGTGAGGACCGCGCTAAAGGCACAAAGAAAATAATAGGGATGATACAGCTATGCATAGTATAAGAGCAAAACATTTCCCCATGAACCTATCGCATTCCCTTGTGAGTTCCATCATGCGCGGTCGGGCCCAAAAGTAAAAGTTTTAAGAATTGGAAAAGAAAGATAGAATAGAGGAAGTGCCCCGAAGATCCGAGGACTTAGAAAAAGGGGAAGAAAGGGAGATGACCCCAGATGTACGTGCGGGAGAGCTGACTCCCCCTCCCTATCTCAGACGTTCGCAGTGCTATTTGTCCAAGGGCCCCAGATTTCTTCAGTGTCCCCCTGACCTGTGCCGTCAGCTTATCCATCAGGAATGTATCTTTAATTTTTGTTTTACCATCACTATAGTAGGCGTCTCCCTCTGCAACCACACCTGCGCCAGAGCTCTCCTAGCTGCCAGGTTTATTTTTTGGACGAGGGTTTGTTCTGTTTTTGTCCATCCATCCAGGGACCTAGACAACAGATACACCCATGGGTCCAAATTGACCTCTCTGTCAAAAACTTCTTGCTGCAAAGCAGCAATCCGTTTCCAATAGGTTTGTGCCTCCGGACAGTCCCACCACATATGTATATATGTTCCCTTGAGGCCACAACCTCTCCAGCACAGGTCCGTCGGATTTACACCCATTCGACACAGTTTCACTGGGGTGGTTTACCACCTGAACAACGTCTTATAGGACTGTTCCTGCAAGGATACGCACACCGAAGATTTTGCAGTGGCCTCCCAAATATCTTGCCATTCTACACCCTCCAAAACCTCACTGAGGTCTGCTTCCCACTGATCCGCATATGTGAGATCTCCCCATTCCAATGTGTGCGTGCTCAAATGGGAGTACAAACAGGAAATGAGGCCGCTTGGGAATTGTCCCTTCTTACACATCTTTTCGAAAAACGTCAATTGTGTCAGCGCGGCCGCCTTGATCCGGGGGCCTCTGGCAAAATCCCTAAGCTGAAGATACCGGAAATAATCAAAGGGGCGCAGTGGAGCTCTGCTTTGTAGCGCATCGAACGTGACGAAGGAGCCGTTGTCAAACATCTCACACAGTCTTTGCATCCCCGTGCCCTCTATACCTTTGAAGTCCCGGGGGTGCATGCCCGGCGCAAATGCCTTGTTTCGTAAGAATGGGGTCATGGGCGACAGAGCTGAAGTCATGCCGTACTTGATGGCGGCTGCGTCCCAAATCTTAAGGGAGTTGCGTATTGCTGGGCATATCACCTGATCAATAGGTCTCTGTTCTTTAGGGGTCCACATAAGGAACTGGGGCATATCCGGGCCCATCATGGAGGATTCCAGATCCACCCATCTCCTCTTATCTGGGGGTGAGTGCCATAATGCAATTTGGGCCAACTGGGCCGCCGCGTAATAATAATAAAGGTTTGGAAGGCCCAGGCCCAGAAGGCCCAGATCCTATGCCTTCTATTCTGCCAAATAAACTTACCTATAGCCTGTTGAAGCGGACCCAAATTAGACTTAGTCACATGTATCGGAAGGGCCTGGAATAAGAAGAGTATCCTTGGCAGCACATTCATTTTCACTGTATGTATTCGTCCGATCCACGAAATCGGCTTGTCAATCCAGTTCTCCATATCGTTTATCAACTGTCTAATCAGCGGGGTGTAATTTTGCTGATATAGTCGTGAGGGGTCTGCTGTCAACCAAATGCCCAAGTATTTGATCTGGTCCCTCTCCACTCGGATGTGATAAGTCCTTCCTATGTACGATGCCTCGACTTCGTTCATACCAATGGGGATCGCGCTTGATTTGCATAAATTGACTTTATAGCCAGCTACCTCGCCGTATTCTGCCAGAATCCCGGTCAGAGCTGCCATTGAAGCCCTCGGATCTGTGAGCGCCAGCAATACATCGTCCGCAAATCCCGAGACAACGTATTGCGTGTCCCCTACGGTAACACCTTTGATATCTGGGGCGTCCCGTATAGCTTGCATGAGGGGTTCGAGCGAGAGGACAAACAGCAGCGGCGAGAGGGGGCATCCTTGTCTCATGCCGTTGCTCAAATGAAACGGTGTAATTCTCGCTCCTGAGAGCTGAATCTGTGCCCTAACGTTGGAGTACATAGCCTGAACAGTCGTTACGAACCTGGCCGGCATGCCGAAGTGATGTAAAACTTCGAATAAATAAGGCCATTTGACCCTGTCGAATGCCTTTTCGGCATCGAGTGACAGCATCAATGTCGGGGTGCCCTTCGTAACCTTTCTCCCGATAAGGTCTATATTGCGTCTCGTGTTCTCGAACAGTTGTCTGCCCGGTACAAAGCCCACCTGATCCGGGTGTATCAGGCCTGCAAGGATCGGGTTCAACCTGCCTGCGAGAATTTTAGCCAAAATTTTGGAGTCGTGATTAATTAACGAGATGGGGTGAAAGTTCTCCGGGGCCGAGTCGTCTTTACCCGGCTTAGGTAATAGAACGATATTCGCTAAAGACATCTCCCTATCAGGCATCTCTCCATCCATCAAATCGTTGAACCAGGGTTCCATGTGGGGTAGGAGTTCCTCTCGGAAGGTTTTATAATAGCTTCCGTCGAAACCATCGGGACCCGGCGCCTTGTTACTTTTCAAGGCGGAAATCGCCGCATCTATTTCGTCAACTGAAATGGGGTGTCCCAGGGCCGCCGAGGCAGCCACATCTAACTTGGGGAGATGCGCCCGAGAGAGGAACGCCCGTACCGCATCTAATTCCTGTCCTGTGTCTACGATACTACCTGTAGTGTGGTTGCAAAGCTTAGTGTAGTAATCCGTAAACACCTTAGCTATCTCTGTGGGGTTCGTCTGGTATGCTCCCGCTGCATTCTTAATCCTCGTGATATGCGTGCCCCTTTGTTGCGGCCGAAGGGATCGTGCCAACAATGTGTCCATCTTGTTCGCTTTCTCGTAGTAGGCTCGCTTGGACCATATGATAGCTCTCGCGGTGTCGTCCAGAAGTGTTTCCCTAATTGAATGCCGTGTGTTTTGCACCGCCATTAAGTTCGTGGGTGAAGGGTCCGACTTATGCCGTTGTTCCGCCGTTCTTAAAGCTCCCAATAATGACGTTAATAGTTGAGACTTGCGTCGTTTCTTCCGTGTTGCTTTCTCTAATCAGGACCCCCCTAATAACCGTCTTATGAGCCGCCCATACCGTGGCTTTCGAGATCCCTGTCTCCGCTTCCCTGATAAAGTAGTCCTTAATTTCCTTCCTAATGATATCGACGATTTCTGGGTCTTGAAGTAAGGACCTATTAAGCTTCCAGGACCAAGGGGACGCGACGCTCAGCTTGTCCAAGGTAAGGGTGACATCTGCGTGATCTGACCAGGCTATGGATCCCACCCCAGAGTCCGAAACCTTGGGAATAGCCAGCGAGTTGACCAGAAAAAAGTCTATTCTTGAATATGTATCGTGTGGCGACAAATAAAACGTATAGTCTATAATATCAGGATGCTGAGCCCTCCATATGTCTATCAGACCTGTTTGTTGCATGAATGCGTGCAGTAATTTGTCTTGCCCCCCCCTCCTATGTGACCGCGGGATTCCCCTACATGGCCCCCTATCTATCGCCGGGGACGGAGCAGCATTAAAATCCCCCCCCTACAACAACTATGCCGTGTGGCAGCCTGTGTACTATGTGCGTCAACTCCTTCCAGAATGCACTGGACGGATCGTTAGGAGCGTATATGTTGAGGAAATGCATAGCCTGAGAATGCAAAGACCCCGACAGTAACACGTAACGCCCACCCGGGTCAGCACTAACCGCGCTGACCCTGAACGGGCATCTATGATGCACAAGGATGGCGACACCATTCCTCTTATTGAGGGCTCTAGCCTCGTATGTGGTTCTGTATAAGTGATCTTTACGGGCAAACTTCCCCGATTTCGACAAGTGTGTCTCCTGTAGGAAGGCAATATCGGGGTTCATACGTTTTAATTCCCGAAACATGAGCCGTCTTTTTTTAGGGGCGTTTAGGCCTTTAACATTAAGGGATAATAGTTTCACAGGCATGAGTTAACCTGTAGGATAGTTCTGTATTTAAGCTTTCTGTTACCCCTGGTCGTAATCGAGCCTTCCTGAGCGTCCTCCGACTCCCCCCCCAGAGGAGAAAGTTAAGGAAAAGGGACAGACGGGAGTAAGGGCAGAAAAAGAGTAAAGGATAGGAAAAGAAAGAAACCAAACAGTATGTACATGTATCGCCTGGTCTTACCCATCGCCAGGCGTAGTTGGGGTAGATGTCCCGACATCCCCGGAACGACAAGAGATCCCTGGGGCGTTGGGGACATGGACCAGCCAATAAAGGCACTACTAGAGTGCCAATGGAATCAATGTAAGAGAAAAAAACACATTATAGTCTGTGCCCCTGCACTTAGTACATAGGGCAGCGATGGAAGATCTATCAAGGTACATATCCACATAACTGAAAGCAGATTGTCAAATACAATTCACAATATATCTAACTTTTTTTTTTTTTTTTTTTTATTCTTTTTTTTTTTTTTGTTATTTTTTTTTTTTAAATTAAGGGGAATCCACATACACCATGGTTAAGTTAGGAACATTAAAAAATAAGCCGGTCTTCAATACACGTTTAGTACTTAACAATCAAACACGTTAGGAGAGCTTAACTACCCAATGACGCGGGGCTTCACGGCCACCGGTCCGTAGGGGCTTCCCCAGGGGTTATCCTTTAGCAGTGAGCAGGGGTAAGAGGGATCGGGAATACACTACACCAACTATAGAAGGGGTCCTCAGTACAGGCGAGCTACTCCGGTCCCCTCCCCCCGCCCTCGGGCGGATGCAAGAAAGGGCTCCAGATACCAGCCCCCCGCCGCGTCTACCCGCCCCCCTCCTTCCCCGATCCTGGATCCGATTATAAAAGATTCTGCCAGGTAGCCCCCCCACCCTCCCCAGCTTCCGCATAGGACCGAGCCGAGCTGACTGAGCGAGCCCAGGCGACCCACCCCAACATAGGCCGCAACCCTCCCTCACACACTCTCCTCGAATCCGGCTGTCGCCTATGCGATCCAAGTTGAAGCGCTATCTCTGCACCAACATAAACACATTATAATGCATACAGATAAATAAATAAGTCCGGGTAACCGCCGCCCCCACCCCCCCATTCAATCGTGGGTACCGAAAGAAGACAACAACAAATATAAAAACATTTCAACAGGGGTAGTCAATGCCGCAATACGCGGGAGTTCCGTGACCCGCTCCGTGCCGGCCACTGGGCGAAGAAGTGGCCCCCGTTCCCCACTCCCTCCGACAACACCGCCACCCATAAAAATAAAACATCAATGCATACAGTAAATATCGAGACCAGCACAGTGGAACATCCCTAGCCCACCCAAAGAGGGGAGAAGACCCCCCCCATACCCGCTATGACTTGGGATCAACGGCTGCTCCCAATCCCAGCACCCCAAGAGGGCTCACCGGAGTGGACCAGGCCCCAAAACCAGCCATCCCACACGCAACCTACATACCCTCCCCGAGTGCTACAGCCGACTCGATCCCCCTCCTGCCGACCTCCTGTGGATCTGGACCGACCGACATCCGTGGGCCTCACTCACCTGCCTCAAACCACTCACGAGGGAGAGGACAGAGCGCCTCTTCAGCCGGGGGGAACTCCGCCATCGTGACCGTGTCCTGTATGCCGAGGCCCCTCAGGAACTCCGCCGGGTCTCCATCAGCGTTCAGGATTTTAGTGCGACCATCCTTGAACGCCAGCAACCGGAATGGAAAGCCCCAAGCGTATTTGACTCCATGCTGCTGCAGAAGCCCCGTCACCGGGCGCCAAAGCCTTTGTTTTTGGAGGGTAGCAGGAGTCAGATCTTGAAATAAGGTAAGTTCCGCCCCTCCATATCGGATAGGGCCTTCCCTGCCTCGCTTCATGAGGGCTTCCTTCGTCCTGTAAAACAGGAATTTGATAATAACATTCCTCGGGCGGGTATCAGTTGCCCGTTTCGCCCTGAGGGCCCTGTGCACTCTCTCCATGTGCCATTGGTGCTCAGGCACATCGGGCAGCAAAGGTTTGAGGATCTTGGCCACCACCTCCATCAGCGGGCCTTCACCTTCTTGTTCAGGTAGGCCCCGAAGCCTGATATTGTTTCTCCGGGATCTGTTCCCCATGTCATCCAGGGCAGATTCCACCGTAGTTAATCTGGTAGAGAGCCGGTTAATCTGGGCTACAGCAACGTTGTGGGCCACCGCCGTGGACTCCGCCCGCCGCTCAAGCCCTGCCGTCCGCACACCCAAGGCCTGTATCTCGGCCTTTACTTCGTGGGTGTTCCTGGTGATTTCGGCCGCCAGATAACTGCGGACCTCAGCCAACTTGGCCAGGATTTGTGCAGTGTTAGCCACTGATACCTCCGAGGCCGCCACCGCGCCTGGGCTGGGAGGTGAGTGTTGCGCCAGCGGGCTCTCCCGTCCGCCATCTTGAGTGCTTGATCGCATGGCGCAGGAGGCCGCGAACATATCAGGCACCGTTGCTCCCTGTTCCGTCGGCTTTTTAGACGGTTTCTTCGGGGCCCGCTTGTCCATGTCGACTCCCCGGCCCGTTACCTCAGTCAGATAAGTGTTTTCTTTGCTTTAGTTTGCTATTGGCCTCGTGGTCCTAGCGGAGCTTCACTTGGACACGTCCATCTCGCTCCGGCTGCAGACCACGCCCCATGAAGTGGCTATCTTAAATAAACCTAAACTTACCTGTTAGTTGTGGGTAGGGTTTTTCTTTCTCTTTCAGATGGATCCTGTGAAAGAATTCCTTGTAGGTGTTTGTGTTGCAGTGAGGGAGCATGGAATCCTCTGTCTGCAGAAGTGGATGGCGTCCCCTGGGCCTCCTAATGTGCCTGTGGCAGTTGCAAAGCGCCGGCCTGCACAGAGGACAAGGCCTTCCCAACGTCTGAGCCCTGGTTCGGTGCCGGCACAGAGGAAAAGCAAGAGCCCATCGCCTTGGTTGTAGGTTCCGGAGCAGGGCATGCGGTGGTGGCTGCGGTCGACAGCGCAGGAGCTGGGTCTGAGGGGTCACCGCGTAGACCCCTGGTGTAATGTTAAAACCCAATACGCAGCATGAAAACCACCAGAACAACAGAGACGGATAGAAAGTCCCTAAACCGGTCCTTAGAATGGCCAGATAAAATAGAAACTACAAGAAATGCCAGAAACACGCCAAGGTCAAAGGAAGCAGGAAATACACAATAGCGAGGAACGTAGCCAAGTCAGGAAAACGAGAAATAAGAATAGTCAAGAGCAAGCCGGGTTAAAAACCAAAGAACGATCAAAAACAGGAACGCGCTGAGGGGACACTAGGAACACAAGGCACACTAGGAACCACAACAGGGCACTGATTTGTGGGCAGACTGGGCTTTTATATGATTGGGGGCATGATTATCATAACCACGCCCCCAAAAGGTACGTGTGCATTGAGCTCTCTTGTTTAGAGCTCTTCCAACCTCAGGGCGTCAGTACACATGCGCTGCCTCTTTAAATGGGGCAGGCGCATAGCGGCCGACATCCCTGATGCTTAATGCATCCTTTTCCAGCATGTGAGCGGCGGTGTGACCGATCCCGATGTCGGCAGATCGGCGGACTGATAAGGTAAATGGCTAAAGACTTACACCTGGCAGGCAGCCTACGCCAGGCAGCATTTCCGGAGCAGGGCGGGAGCAGGAGACTGCACGTCCACGTCTCCCAGGTTGGGCTGCGCCCCGTCGGTTGGCAGCTGGCAGGAAAAGTCAGGTGCTGAGGACGGCGGGCTACAGTACTGCGGGGAGTGCCACCAGGTCTGCGACCAACACTGGAGACGCCCCTGCTTCTCTCAATGGGTCGGGTCCCATGGGCCTTTTTATCCTTGTGTAGTTCACAGTTGTGTTTTTCTGTGTTTTGTATGTTTTATATTTTTGTCATCCATCATAGGACCTTGCCCTGCTGTAGCATGTCATGGGATTCCTCACTAAAAACCTTGATACTTGTTTCTGCAGCATGAGAAGGATTTTCAAAGCAAAGCATGTTCTATTCTGAGGCAAAGTGCTTCATAATGAGCAATCACCATGGAAACAAATAGAATGCATGCTGCGCCAATCAAATGGTCTCTCTTGGGCCATTTGATTAAAATAGTAGAGGTTTATTTCATAGAAGTGCCTCAGTATGACACTCAGACAGGTTAACTGCGAAAAGAAAGCCTTGCCAATCCTGCAGAACGGCAATGTTTTTAGCTGCAGAGTTAAAACAGTAGCGCATGGCACCCAGACCACTTATTTTTTTATAAAATATTTTACCAGGAAAGATACATTGAGATTTCTCTTGTTTTCAAGTATGTCCTGGCTCCACAAAACATTGCATTGATACAATAGGGTACAATAAAATACAAAAACAATATTAATACACAATATATACAAAATTTAACATAGAAAAGGTAGGAAATATATAATCCACCATTACTTCATTGAGATGAAGTTGTGTGGGTGCCTATAATGTTCCTTTCATGCTGATGTGCAGCTGATTGTTAGATATAAAGGCTACTTTATACTTTGTACATGTACCTCACTCTTCTCTGTACAATATTAACCCCTTAAGGACGCATGACGGAAATTTTCTGTCATTGCAGCACTCCCCTTAAGGACACTGGACGGAAAATGTCTGTCCAAAATGAAAATTAACCCCTGATTGCCACAATCGCGGCAATCGTGGGGTTAATCTTCCTGTAGTGTGTCTCCCTATCGGAGGCACACTACCATGGGCTGTTTCACTGATTCAGCCCATGTGATCGCTCTGACCGGGAGTCAGAGTGATCACATGTGCTGCAGTGAAACCCGATCTGTTTCCCTGCAGCTCCGTGTGAGCTGTGAACAGCAGAGAGACAGATCGGTGCTGATCTTTCTCTCTGGCTGTAAAAAAAAAAGTTAGTTACAAAATCCCACCCCCCTCACCTGTTTCAAATAAAATTTAACCCCTTCCCTGCCCTTTGATCACTGCCTGCAATGATCAAAATACAGATCACAGTATTTCACTGTGATCTGATTTTTTTCTTTTAACCCCTGAGGGTTAAATTTTATTTTTTTTAATCCTCAGGGGTTAAATGTATTTAATTAATTCGTTTAAATATTTTAAATTATTTATTTAGCTAAGGTGGGTAGAAGTTAGTGGGAAATTTGGGGATTTACGGTTAGGCTACTTAGGGGTTAAAAGTAAAAAAAAAACAATAAAAAGTTAAAAAAACTTTTCAAAAGTTTAAACAAAGTTTTAAAATAGTAAAATAAGTTGTCAAAAGCTTAAAAAAAGTTAAAAAAAACTTTTAAAAAGTAAAAAAAATGTTTAAAAAAGGGGGAAAATGCGTATTACCGCTACACATGGTACAGGCTAGCGAAAAAATGATACCGCGGTAATGTTTCAAATATGCCTTTTGAAACACCCTGGGGTGTCTTCTTTAGGAAATGGTATGCCTTTGTGAAGTAAATGGAAAACACAACCTATTAAAAAAATTCCAAAGTGGGGCATGGACCCAGCGTAAAAATTCTACCTTGAATGGCTGTGTCTCAAATGTGCCCCTTCAACATTGTCATATACCTGGTAAAGGTACATACGGGGGTATTGCTGTACTCAGATGACATAGCGGAGCAACATATGATGTATTATATTGCTGTAACACATATAAGGTTTGCAAAATATATTTTACAAACTCATTGAGTATGTCAAAAAGGCATATAAAAAGCGTATTACCACTACACTTGGTATAAGCTAGCGGAAAAATTATTTCACGCTAAGGGTTAAAATACATCTTTTGAAATACCCTAGGGTGTCTTCTTTAAGAAATGGTATGCCTTTATGGGGTAGCTGGAATAATTGACCTACAAACAAACCTCCAAAGTGGGGTATGGACACAGCATAAAAATGTAAAGTTTGAAAAAACTTAAATGGCTGTGTCTCAAATGTGCCCCTTCAATGTCCGCATATACATGGCAAAGGTACATATGGGGATATTGCTGTGCTCAGACGACATAACTGAGCAAGATAGGAAGTATTATATAGCTGTAGCACACATAAGGTTTGCAAAATATACAGTACAAACTCATTGTGTGTGTAAAAAAGGCAGTAAAAAAGCTTATTACCACTACACTTGGTACAAGCTAGCGGAAAAATGATTTCACGCTAAGGTTCAAAATACATCTTTTGAAATACCCTAGGGTGTCTTCTTTAAGAAATGGTATGCCTTTATGGGGTAGCTGGAATAATTAACCTACAAACAAACCTCAACTGGGGTATGGACACAGCGTAAAAATGTAAAGTTTGAAAAAACTTAAATGGCTGTGTCTCAAATGTGCCCCTTCAATGTCCGCATATACATGGCAAAGGTACATATGGGGCTATTGCTGTGCTCAGATGACACAGCTGAGCAAGATAGGAAGTATTATATAGCTGTAGTACACATAAGGTTTGCAAAATACACAGTACAAACTCACGGTGTGTGTCAAAAAAGCAGAAAAAATGCTTATTACCACTACACTTGGTACAAGCTAGCAGAAAAATGATCCCCCACTAAGGTTCAAAATATGCCTTTTGAAATACCCTGGGATGTCTTCTTTAAGAAATAGTATGCTTTTATGGGATAGTTGGAATATATAGCCTGCTAAAAAACTTCAAAGTGGGATAACAACACAGCGTAAAAATTCAAAGTTTGACAAAACCTGCAATGGCTGTGTCTGAAATGTGCCCCTTCAACGTCCCCATATAACTGGCAAAGGTACATACGGGGGTATTGCTGTACTCAGGCGACATAGCTGAGCAGCATATTAAGTATTATACAGTCGTAGTACACATAAGGTTTGCAAAATATACTGCGCAAACTCACTTTGTGTGTCAAAAAGGCAGAAAAAATGCTTTTTACCACTACACTTGGTACAAGCTAGCAGAAAAATTATCCCACGCTAAGGTTCAAAATATGCCTTTTGAATTGCCCTGGGATGTCTTCTTTAAGAAATGGTATGCCTTTATGGGGTAATTGGATTATATAGCCTTGTAAAATACTCTAAAATGGGACATGGACACAGCGTAAAAATTCAAAGTTTGAAAAAAACTGGAATGGCTGTGTCTCAAATGTGCCCCTTCAATGTCCACATATACCGGGCAAAGGTACATACGGGGATATTGCTGAACTCAGCCGACATAGCTGAGCAACATATAAAGTATTATAAAGCCATAGCACACATAAGGTTTGCAAAATATACAGTACAAACTCACTGTGTGTCAAAAAGGCAGAAAAAAATGCTTTTTACCATTGCACTTGATACAAGCTAACGGAAAAATTATCCCACGCTAAGGTTCAAAATTTGCCATTTGAAATACCCTTGGGCGTCTTCTTTAAGAAATAGTATGCCTTTTTGGTGTAATTGGATAAAGCAGCCTGCTAACATATTTAAAAATAGAATACGGACCCATTAAAACTCTCCATGTAAATTCACACTTAAAAACCTGAACTTATCACATCTCTTTCACAGCACTGTAACTTCACAAAATAGTGTCTGGGTCATACATTGGGCATATTGTTTTACTCAGAAGAGGTAACTGAGCATACTTAGGGGGAATATATGACAGTGGCACTTATCAAATGTAAGAAATACCCAGCGAAAATGCAACATGTATGTAAAAAATAATAATTTTTTTTTCTCACCACAAAATTTTAAATAAATTGGTGAAAACATGGTGGCAAGTTAAGGTATAATATATGCCTAATAACATACCCTGGAGTGTCTGCTTTCTCAAATGGAAGGCCTTTATGGGGTTATTTGAACAGTCAGATGGCTATAATGCCACAAATTCAGACATATGACCATCTATGAAAATTCCAACTATAGAAACTGAAATAGCATGGTCTCCTATATGGCACTGTAGCTTCACAGAATAGGGGCAAAGGTATACAATGGGGGTATCGTTGTACTCAGCAGATGTAGCTGAACACAATATGGGGTTCTGTACAGGGATAGCACACACTAGATTTACGAAATACACATTACAAAAACCTTGTTATATGTGAATATGCCAAAATAGAGAAAAAACACAATTTTACTCCAATATTTAGTAGAGATTGGCGGTGAAATGGCTACGCAAAAAGTGTCAAACTAACCTTAGGTAAATAGCCTGTGATGTCTACTTTATATAAATATATACTTTTGTGTGGCAATTTTGTTTCCTGTAATGGGTATTAAACTTCCAAGACAAACATACCAACTTCTAAAATTGTTTCACATTGAAATTTTATTTTAGACCTTGTAGTTTGTGACCTGTAACTTTCAAAATAAACTGAAATCCTACACATATTATGAACTTGGTAAATCAAGACACATAAATGAATTGATTTTGAATTACTTTTCCTAAGCTGTACATATTATGCACACATTATTATTGCCAAAACGTGGGGAAAAAAGCGTTTTTTTTTGTTTTTTCCACATTATTTTGCATTTTTTTTGTAATAAATGAGAATTTATACATGTATAGGTCACATCAAATTAAAGCCCTTTTTGTTGTCTAAAAAACGGTATATCATATGTGTTGATACAATAAATGAGAGAGATGCAAATTGCAGTTGAACACAAACGGCAAAAAATGCAAACATTGCTTGTGTCCTTAAGGGTATGTCCAGCTTCTGAAGCTGTGTCCTTAAGGGGTTAATGGGTAACTTCCTCATCAGTCTTGGTTGATTGTACATTCGTTTTGAATGAAATTTGTTATAAACAAAGAATATTAAAGCTCATGTTAACATGACATCATGTGTCATTCAGGTTTTTGTGCGGCCTCTATATGTAATCTTTGTTCAGTAATATTGTAAAAATAGAGGGCTAATGAAAGTAGTAGCAGCACACAAAAAATAAATAAAATTAATTATTGTTGTTACAGTCACCAAATAAAATCTAAAACACTAACGCCATGAGCACCAGATTGTGTACTTCACAAGAGAATTCCTCTTTAATAAAGAATACATTCAACATTTTCAAAACCTGCCAAGTGATGTCTTTAACCCCTTCGTGATGAATAACGGACCCGGATCAGCCATGCGGCGATTGCGGAGGTTAACGCTCCTCCGGTCTGCCTCTGTACTAGAGTATGTGCTGCAGGGATCCGTCTCCCTGCAGGGTGAAGTGCAGGGAGACGGATCAGCAGTGATCTCCTTCTCCCTGCAAAAAAAAAGTAAAAGTAAAATCCCCCCCCTTTCCCCTGTTTTCATAACATTAACCAGTTCCCTGCTTCAATGTAGGGTAATAACTGCTTGATTCAAGGATAAATCTGACTGCCATTCTGGGGTCAAGAAGGAATTTTTTGTCCTAGCTTGTTGCAAAATTGTGCTTCAAACTGGGTTTTTTTTTTTTTTTTTTTTTTTTTTTTTTTTTTTCTTTTCTTTTGGATCAACAGCAAAAAACAGGTGTGAGGAAGGCTGAACTTGATGGACGCAAGTCTCTTTTCAGCTATCTAACTATGTAACTATGTAACTATGTAACTTCAATGTATGAATTTTATTTGTCATTTTATTCATTTATTATTATTTATCATCATTATATTTTTCATTTATTTACCAATTTTTATTTATTTATATATTTTTTCATTTTTATCTACTTATTGTTTTTTTCAATTTGACACTTATATACATATATATAGTTATTATGAAAGTAATAGTCCTTACATACATAGGATTATGATATATGTAAAGTTTCTTATTATATATTTTTATTATCAATGAATAAAGTTGATTTTGGATCCAGTCCAGGACATACTCCTTGCTCAGGTCTATTGAGCTATGCCCTGGCTATTTAAACTGATCTGTGGCAACTCCCTTGTCTTGAAAAAGTCCCGTGGGAGGGACAAAACGCGTCGATGAGTTGCAGCTGATTTCGTGACGTTCTGCTCTGTTGCTGCGGGGAGTTATAGCTGTTTGCCGGTATCCTGTCGGGAGTTGGTTTGTATCACACTGCGGTCTTTTTCGAAGACACCGACCGCAGTGCAATACACCATACCCAGCCTGAGAGTGAGTCTTCGCCCCACTGGAGGAGTGCTTTTCATCTACACCGCGGTCTTTTTTGAAGATCCCGACCGCGGTGCAACGTTCTATTTTTCTCCAGTTGGTTTTTTTTATTTTTATTTGTGGCCACTGCTATTCCTCTCCATCTACACCGAGGCAAGGTACTTTTACTGTATTTGTGTGATACTTATGTTCTTTGTATCATATTGTTAGTATTTGTTACACCTCCAGATACTTTGTTTCATATTTTGCTGTCCTAGTATCTGTTATCCTGGCTTTTTTATTATTCACCAGGATTTGTATACTTATTTGATTTCTTAGTGTGTAGTGAATGCAGAGTGTGTGTCAGTGTAATGAATGTAGTGGGTGTGTTAGTGCAGTGAATGCATAGTGTTTGTCAATGTGTAGTGAATGCAGAGTGTGTGTGTGTTAGTGTAGTGAATGCAGAGAGTGTTAGTGTGTAGTGAATGCAGAGTGTGTGTTGTACTAGTGTGTGTCAGGGTAGTGTATGCAGAGTGGGTGTCAGGGTAGTGTATGCAGAGTTTGTTGTATTAGTGTATGCAGTGTGTGTGTTGTACCAGTGTATGCAGTGTGTGTGTCAGTGTATGCAGAGTGTGTGTTGTACTAGTGTATGCAGTGTGTGTGTGTCAGTGTAGTGTATGCAGTGTGTGTTGTACTAGTGTATGCAGTGTGTGTCAGTGTAGTGTATGCAGTGTGTGTGTCAGTGTAGTGTATGCAGTGTGTATTGTACTAGTGCATGCAGAGTGTGTGTCAGTGTAGTGTATGCAGTGTGTTATACGTCAGTGTAGTGTATGCAGTGTGTGTTGTACTAGTGTATGCAGTGTGTGTTGTACTAGTGTATGCAGTGTGTGTTAGTGTAGTGTATGCAGTGTGTGTGTTGTACTAGTGTATGCAGTGTGTGTGTCACTGTAGTGTATGCAGTATGTGTCAGTGTAGTGGATGCAGTGTGTGTGTCAGTGTGGAAAAAACAAAATAATAGGTCGCGCTGTACAGAAATAATACAATTTAAAGGTAAAATGAGAAATATAAAATAGATAGAAATTTTACTCACATATAGATATACACTAAAATAAATATAAGAAAAAACGTAATAGTCCCAATATGTGGTGGATTCCAATAGGCTGATGGAAACTTGATACTGTAGTCAAGATAGAACGCTGGGTCTTCTATGGTATAGGCAATCTTGGTTCAATGATGGGCATGCAAAATAGAAAGACAGGGAGACTCCAATAGTGCAGACTGTATTGGCATAAGAGAAATAAACTGAAATAGGTGTAGGGGAGGTATTTCACTCACCTATGCAAGAGCATGTACTTGCTCAAGTGTAATCAGCATTCAGTGGCGTTTATCCCCCACTGGCGGGACATAGATGCGGGTAATTCCTCGAAGTAAAAAAAATATAGAATATAGTGCTCACTGTATATAAATATAAAAGTAAGACTTTAAAAAATAGAGAACGTACTCACATTTGAATGAGCAGGATATACTGCTCAATATGATGGCGTGGGTGGTATAATCCCCACCTAGGATTCTTTAGACAATAGTCAGCTCCAAAATGACGTGTAACCAGGTAAAAGAGGAAAAGATAATATAATATAAAATATACGGATAAAATAAAATAAAATAAAATAAAGGGTATATGGCAAGTGTATGGTGAAAAAAAGCCAATATTCCTTTATTAGTACAAGTATAAAATATATATATAAAATTAGCCAAAACGCGTTTCGCCACACAGGGCTTTATCAACTGGCAATAATATAAAATAACCTGGTAAAAATGAAGCTTATATAGGTTTGAAGAATACATAATGGTTTGAATTATGGCGCCAAAATGACGTCATCAATACACTGGGAGAAGTACAGAAATGTTAAAAAGCATAAACATAATTTAACAGTAGCAAGAGTATTGAATAATAATGCAATTTATAACTGAATGCAGTAAAAATTAATTAAAAACGAGTAGTTATAATGATAAAAGAGAAGGAAATAGATGGTCATGTGATCGCGAGTTGCCGCGATCACATGGTATGTCCCAGTGCTTGTTGGGACATGTAGTGTATATGATGGTGAGCTGGGGAGACTGGAAGGGTAAAGGACACGTGACCGCGACCGCTCGCGGTCACGTGATATAACGTGGAAATTAAAAAGGGTTAGGTGTCTGGACGGAGGCTGGCTTCTGAGGGCACACCTCCGTCCGATGGTAGCCAGTAGGGAGGTGGGACACGTGATCGCGAACACGCGCGGTCACGTGTTGTGGCACAAAGCATCGTGGGAAGTGTAGTGCCCAGGGATGCAGCCCTTGATGGAAGTGAAAACAACACGTGATCGCGAATACGCGCGGTCACGTGGTGTGGCACAAAGTGTTATGGGGAATGTAGTATCCAGGCATGCAGCCCTTGATAAAATGTAAAAACGGCCAAATAAAAGGATATGAAGTATCTAAAAGATATGTAAATAAAGGGAAAAGGGGGACTTAATGCTGAAAAGCTAAAAAATATATGGTGAGGATAAAAGAGAGGAACTATACACATGTAGAGAGAAAGAGATAAAAAATATAATATAAAAAAGGAGAAGAATAATGGGTAAAAATGAATAATAATAAATAAAGAAAGGGATGGAGCAGGGCAATCTGATATAAAAATAAGGATATCTGATATATATAATAAAAAAGGGGAAGGGAGATAATAAGATAAAAATATGTATAATAAAATAACTTATAAATTAATTTTAAAGGGGCAGAGGTAATGCAAATAGTGGTAAAAAATAAGTTATTACAAAAAATTAAAAAGATCAAACTCAGCATTAAGTCCTTTTGGGGAGAGGGTCTTTAATTGAAAAACCCAATACATTTCCCTTTTCCCTAAAACATTTGTGATATCTCCACCTCTCCAAGGAAGGGTAACTTGTTCAATGCCAATAGCTTTTAAAAGAGTCGGATCTTTGTTATGATTTATGAAGTGTTTGGAGACTGAGTGATTTTCATAGCACACCGATTGAATGCCCTATCACACATACAGTTTTAAAAAATCCCTCTAAGTTTTATCCTTCAAATTTTAAGTCAGGGCCTATAGAAGTCTTTGAAAAATTAGTCCTAAAAGACTTCGAAAAGATTAAACACAAAAAGTATGATCCACAGAACCTTACCCAGAAGGAATGGAAAGCCCTAAAGGAATTACAAAAAGATGATGAGATTGTTATTAAACCCGCCGATAAAGGCGGGGGCCTAGTTATTTTATCAAAATCGATGTACACAAAAGAAGCTAACCGTCAGCTTAATGACCCTGAGGTATACAATAAATTATCCTCTGACCCTACCACCAATATTAAAATTATTTTAAGTGAATTCCTACAAAAAGGACTAGATAGTGGTATCCTAACTAAACAAGAATTTGATTATGTTAATATTCTTCACCCCAAAATTCCAGTAATTTATTTTCTTCCCAAAATACATAAAAATGCAATAGAACCCCCTGGAAGACCCATAGTATCTGGTATTAATTCTGTTTTATCTAACCTTTCTGAATATATTGATATTTTATTACAACCTTTTGTTAAAGAAACTAAGTCATATTTGAAAGATTCTCTTACTCTTTTATCCTTTTTAAGTGATTTTATTTGGTGTCCAGATTATATATTAGTAACTTGTGATGTACAATCCCTGTACACCATAATCCCCCACAATATTGGATGTCAAGCAGTTGAAAGGATTTTAAAACAATCCAGTTCAATCCCAAATTCCCAAATTGATTTTATCATACAAGGTATAAATATTATACTCACCAACAATTACTTTTGGTTTGCGGACTCATTCTATATACAAAGGAAGGGTACAGCTATGGGAACTAGGTTTGCCCCCAGTTATGCTAACCTTTTCATGGCAGACTGGGAATCCTCAGCTGTCTGGGGTGACCATGACTGGCGGGCAAACCTGGTTTCCTACTTTCGTTATATAGACGATCTGTTTTTTATTTGGCAAGGTACCGATACATCTTTGAAATTGTTCTTAGACCATTTAAATATTAACGACAGGGGGATTGTTTTAACATCAGAGTCTAGCAACAAGTCAGTCAATTTTTTAGATTTGAATATTTTTATTCAAGACGGTCGCATTCATACCAAAACTTTTTTTAAAGAGGTCTGCACAAATACAATTATAGACCAAACTAGCTGTCACCATAAACCTTGGTTGGATGGTATCCCAAAAAGCCAATTTCTTCGCCTCCACCGAAATTGCTCATCAACAGGTGACTTTAACATCCAATCTACTTCACTAAAAGACAAGTTTTTAGAAAAAAACTACAAAGCTGAAAAACTAGATAGAGCCTTGGAGGTGGTAAAAGAGAAGGAAAGAACGGAACTCCTAAAATATAAGGCTAAAAAAACAGACCCCCCTCAACTCCCTATTATTTTAGATTTCAACAATAAGAATAAAATTTAAAAAAAAAATCATAAATAAACATTGGCACATTCTTTTTTTTTTTTTGTAAATATATTTTTATTGTCATTTTCATATATTCAATGTGAGACTCGCAGGTCTCAGGCGTTGTAAACAAAATATAAATCGAGACTCGCAGGTCTCTTTGAGATAAGCAAACAAAGCACAACGTGTGCTATAAGATATAGGTTGGAAGTGGAGCACGCAGGCCCCCGACAGTGGTGGACACGCAGGTCCTATCAAAAGTGAACCTTGGTTAAGTTTTTGGTAAAACATTCGTGCGTCCCTCTGGGTTTAACTGCATATTAGGTTAACCCTAGTAGTTGTCATAGTGTTTAAATACAAAACGAATGTGTCTGCGGTTTATAGGGTAAGGGGGTTAGGTAACCAAATGTTCATAACATCTCTCAGTCTCTGTGGGTGAGCTTTGTGTGTCTGCGTGGCTGCCTGAGCCGTCGTACAGTGATCATACGTGTCTCTGTGTTGTCGGGGCATTTGCCTACGGCCTTAATGGAGGATGTGGGAATTGTTAGAGGGGGGGGGGGGAAGCAGGGGATGGGGGGGGATTCTGAGGGTGGGAGGGGTATGAGGCTCCGTGGTAGGTTGGGTGAGTGGGGTGGTAGAGTCAGTCCGTCCCGTCGTGTGAGTCTCCCGTCTCCAGATGAGTGGTGAAGTCTGTCTGTATAGTGGTTACTATCCAGTGCGTCCAGGTCTCCATATATTTCCCAGTGGTATTGGTGGCTCCTGAGTGGAGTTCTTCTATAGCCCTGAGGTCCTCCATTTGGTTGAACCAGGCTTTTAGGGGTGGGGGTCTGTCCTGTCTCCAGTATTGGGGGATGATCTGCTTTGCTACGTTGAGGATCCTAATTGTCAGGGATTTTTTATACCTAGATCTGGGTGTTGTCGTGTGGTGTAACAGCATCGCCGCTGGGTCCAGCGGAGGTGGTGCATCTGACAACCTTGACAAGATGTCGTGAATAGACTTCCAGAATGGTGTTATCTTACGGCAGTCCCACCATAGATGTAGTGTGGTGCCTGTAGCCTCTCCACATCTCCAACACAGGTCGGAGTGTGAGGGGTCTATGGCATGTAATCTGTGTGGTGTGCGGTACCAATGGCTCAATAGTTTAAATGCCGTCTCTTGCGTCTTCGAAAAGGTGGAGCAGTGGTGTGTTAGATAGCAAATTTTGTCCCATTCTGTCTCTGTAAATGTCCTCCCCAGGATCGTTTCCCATGTTCCCTTAAAGGCTGGAGTCTCTGTGGGGGTCTCCCTCTGTAGCAGTGAGTACAGGATTGATATGCTGTGGGGAAGGGGGTCAGGTTGGATACAGTAGTCCTCGAAGGTGGTCGGTTCCCTAGCGTGGTTCTGTCCTCCGGGCAGTGAGTTAATGTAATTCGAAAGTTGTTTGTATTTAAAAGTTTGCATGAATGTGGGGTGTGTGCGTTCCGTCAGTTGTGTGAGTGTTTTCCGTCCGTTATGCGTGTGTATGTGGTGTAGTCTGGGGATTGGGTTATGTATGAGGTCTCTAAAGGCCTTTGGGTCCAGTCCGGGTGGAAAGTCTCGGTCATGGATAAGTGGGAGCAAGGGTGAGGGGTGTCGGGTGAGGCCATGTACCCGGGACGCCCTGTGCCATACCCGTAGGGTATGTTGCGCCAGAGAGGAGCATCCCCGACCCAGGCCCCCTCCGGAGCACCATGGTAGGGTCGACACCGGCCCCGCCGTCTCAGTCTCTTCCACCGTTTTCCACTGTTTGTGGACGTTGGTCTTGGTCCAGTCTAGGACCCTCCGTAAGTGGCCAGCCGTGTAATATAGGTAGAAGTCGGGGATGGCCAGCCCCCCCCTCTCCTTGGGTAGAGTGAGGGTCTGGTACTTGAGACGTGGTCTTTTCCCGTTCCATATGTACCCGCTAGTCAGTGTGCGTAAGGCAGTGAAGAATCTTTTAGGGATTGTTATGGGGAGTGTCTGGAATAGGTAGAGTAATCGTGGGAGAAGGTTCATTTTAATTACCTGAACCCTTCCCAACCACGATATATGTGGGTGAGACCATTCGGCTAGTTCCCTTTTGAAAGTGTTCAGTATAGGGGGGAAGTTTTCTCTGTATATGTCTTCTTTCTGTCTAGTTAGCCATGTGCCTAGGTAACGTATTTTGTGTTCTGCCCATTGGAATGGGAAGCTGGAGCGGATGGGGGTAATTCTGTTGTTAGGTAAGTCTACATTCAGTATGTGGGATTTGGAGTAATTTATTCTGAGGTTGGAGATTTGTCCGAATGTCTTGAAGGATTGCAGAATGTTGGAGAGAGATATCTCCGGTTTCGTAACGTAAAAGAGGAGATCATCCGCGTATGCGGCCACTTTGTGATGTGTGTCTCTTGTGCGTACGCCCGTTATGTCGTGGTGTTCTCTGATGGCTATCATAAAGGGTTCCAGGGCAAGGACGAAGAGCAGTGGGGAAAGTGGGCAACCCTGACGGGTGCCGTTGTGTATCGGGAATTCTTCCGTCAGTGCCCCGTTTACTATGACATGAGCCGTGGGCCCATCATACATGGCTGTGATCCAGTCCTGCATGTGGGGTCCCAGACCTATTTGGCCCAGGATCTGGAATAGGTACTCCCATCCCACTCTGTCGAAGGCCCTCTCCGCGTCCGTGGACAGAAGGAGAAGGCCTCCGGCGTCGCAGGTCTTGTTGTGCATAAGGGCAAGGGTTCGGATGGTATTGTCTCGCGCTTCGCGGTCTGTGACAAAACCGACTTGGTCGGGGTGCACTAGTGTGGGAATGTGTGGCTGCAGGCGACCGGCAAGCATCTTCGCCATCAATTTAATGTCACAGTTGATGAGGGAGATGGGCCTGTAGTTCCCGCAGTGCTCCGCGTCCTTGCCCTCCTTTGGAATGATAGTAATGTGCGCTGTCAACGCCTGTTTGGGGAAATGGTGACCCTCTCTAATCGAGTTAAAGGAGGCCAGCATAGGTTGGTATAGTTTGTCTGCGAAGTGCTTGTAGTAGCAAAGAGGCAGGCCGTCGGGGCCCGGACTCTTACCAGGTTTAGTTCCTTTAATTGCCCTCGATAGCTCCTCAATTGAGAAGGGTTCATCGAGCTGGTCGGCCACCTGTTGGTCTAGTACGGGTAGTTTATGGGTCGTCAGATATTGTCGGATGGAGTCTTTTAGGTGGGCGGCCGCCGTCTCCGACTTCGGTCGGGGAAGCGAGTAGAGTTCTGAGTAGTAAGTCTTTATCGTTTGCATGATTTCGGATGGTAGGCGGCGCGTCACTCCCTGTTTGTCTCGTATTTTATTGATGTATGTCATTTGGCGTCGTTTCGCCAGCATCCTGGCTAAGAGCTTGCCGCTCTTATTGCCGTGTAGGGAGAAAAAGGCTCTATGTCTGAGGGCTTCTCTATGGTGTTTGGACTGGATCAGGGAGGTCAGGTCTCGTCGCAGTTGTAGGAGTTGTGCGTGAAGGGCCGGGGATTGGTTTTGTTTGTGGAGCGTGTCGTGTTGATGTATGTCTGTTATGAGTTCCGTGATTCGGGTTTCCCGTTGTTTCTTGAGTTCTGCGCCCTTTTGTATGAAGTGTCCCCGTATGACGCTTTTGTGTGCTTCCCATCTAATTGTCGGTGAGGTGTCCTCTGGTGCGTTGTCCTGAAAGTATTCGGTCAAAACTCTGTCAAAGTGCGTGGTCATGTCTTGGCGTGATAGCAGGTATTCGTTCAGTCTCCATTTGGTCATTGCGGGTCTAAGGAGCGGGGATCGGAGGGTGATAAGGACTGGAGCGTGGTCTGACCAGGTCGCTACTCCAATCTTTGCGTCTCGTATTAAGGAGAGGTGGTAGTGTGTGGTGAGAAAGTAGTCTATGCGAGTGTAAGTCCGGTGGGGGTGGGAGTAGAATGTATAGTCCCGTTCGTCCGGGTGGTGTGCCCTCCAGCAGTCAATTAGTCTGTGTCTATTCAGTAGGGAGGTTATTGCTCTAAGGTGTTGTCTGGGGAGGTGGGAGGTGCCCGTGGAGCTGTCCCAGGTTGGGTCTATGGCAACGTTTAAGTCGCCCCCTATTATGAGGACCCCTTCTGTGAAAGCGTGAAGCTTCCGCAGAGTGTTTTTAAGGTAGTGGTGGTGTTTGTAGTTTGGTGCGTACAAAGTGGCAAAGGTGTAGAGGTGGTCGGATATTGTGCCTTTTACAAAAAGGAATCTCCCTTCCCTGTCGGTCATGTTTGCCTTCTCCACAAACGGTATTTTCTTATTAAATAGTATCGCCACCCCCCTGGATTTTCCTTCGTGGAAGTCACTGTAGTATCCTGTTGGGAAGTGATGGTTAGTCAGCTTGGGCCTGTCCCCATCTCTAAAGTGTGTCTCCTGTATCATTACTACAGATGCTTTCTGCGAGTGAAAGTCCCGCAGTGCCCCAGACCTCTTCTCCGGTTTGTTAAGCCCTTTGGCGTTTATGGAGAGGACAGTGAGGTCGCACGGCAGTAGTGGTCTGTCGGTCATCATGGGATGTATGTACTTGTCTGTGTCGGGTCCGGTCAGTGTGTGTAGTGGGTCAGTCGGGTCGTCCGGTTGAGGAGGGGAGGGAGGGAGGGGGATGGGGGGGGGGGGAGGACAGGTATAGGGCGGGAAGGGAAAGGGGATCTAGGCGGGGAAACTATGTACAGTGAACCAAGCAGCCACTCGGTGGTGGCTGTTTAAGGGTCGAGCGTCGGGGGACAAGGAGTGGTGGGGTCCACCAGTGGTCCACCAAGTCCCGTCCACCTGTCTGTGGGCGCTCTCTTCCTATTGGGGGAAACGGAGGAGGTCGAGGGTCTCCGTGTGAGTCCCGCCCGGGAATCCCGGGGTTGTGTGGCCTCCCGTGCCCTCACACCCCTGGCTCTCGTGTGTCGGGTCTCACCTGGAACCTCCAGCCCCCCTACGGCTTCAAATGTGTGTGGTGGGTGAGTGAATGTTAGATTCATCCTCGTCCTAAACTCGCATTGGCCTGAGGCCCTCAGTGGGTAGGGTTTGTTTCTTTGGGCGTTTGGCATTGGTGTGGCGTGTGGCCCGGTGGGTAGATCAGTGAGCATCAACAAACAATAATAGTTGAAATAACATATTAAGCAATTATAACAGTTTAAATGAACTTATTAGACAAGCATATATTGAACAGTTTATCTACCTAAGAAAAAGTCCCGTTTCCCCATTCCTCAGGATTGGATTTGGTTTTCCCATGCAACTCTACGGGTGTAAGTCCTATTCTGTTCCCTTGTTTTGTGAGGAGGTTAGGACAGTATGCGACTCTCATGGTGTGGGTGGGAGGGGGTACCCCGTTCGTGATTGTAGCGGTTGTCGGGGGTGGGTTCAGATTCCAAGTTAGCATTCTTTAGCGTCTCGCACCCATCCCTAGTTCGAGGTAGGCCCTGTATTCGTCCTCCGCCCTCTGGTTTTGGTGTTGAGTTAACTCCCCTGTTGCTATCGAGAAGGGGGGTCGTGCCCCAGGTGAACCGCACCAGCATCGGCCCCCGCCTCTGCTCCCCCACCGGTTCCTTGCAGGGCGGTATCACCTCCGCGGCGCGGTCCAGCCAGGGACGCCCCCCTCGCCCCTCCGCTAGGGGGGGTTCGCTAAAGTCGTCTCAGGACGTGTGTCTGGGCTAGGGGGTAGTGATGGTGGGCCGATTAAGATTTGCTCGGGTGTGAGTTACCTGTCTCTATCTCTAGCGGGGTCCCAGGCTGTTACAGGGCGAACCTTCTGGTGTTAGTGTTGAATTAACTCCCCTGTTGCTATCCAGGAGGGGGGTCGTGCCCCGGGTGTGCCGCACCTGCATCGGCCCCCGCCTCTGCTCCCCCACCGGTTCCTCGCAGGGCGGTGTCGCCTCTGCGGTACGGTCCAGCCAGGGACGTCCCCCCTCACCCCTCCATCAGGGGGGGAGTTCGTTAAAGTCGACTTAGGTAGTGCGTCTGGACTAGGGGGTGGTGATGGTGGGTCGGTTAAGACTTACTCGGGTGTGAGCTACCTGTCTCACACGGAAATGTATCTCTAGCGGGGTCCCAGGCTGTCTCCGGGCATGTAGCTTCCCTCCCCCCATCCCCCCCCCTCCCGCCCCCCCCTCCCCCCTCTCCCCCCCCCCCCCCCCCCCGTTACTTGTTGTAATGAATCAAGTGGAGTCTAGTGGAACAAAAGGAAAAAGTCTCGTATGTGGTGCATGGGTGGTCTTAGTCTCTGAGTTCATGGAGCGTAGTAAATACTTGCAGTTAGGATCAGAGGTAGAAATGACTCTTGGCTTAAGAGGTTGCTCCTGATTGGCGTATGGTCTGGGCTCTGGTTCTCCGTTGTCTGCGGGGTTGTGAGACCGTTCCTGGGTGGAAGGAGTAGAATGACATCGGGTCTGGCCATGTGAGCTGAATAGGCGGTAGTTGCAGTTCAGTAGTCAGGTCTGCTAGGTCCTCTGGGGTTCTCACCACAAATAAGCCGTTGGGAGTGGAAGCTTGTAGTCCTGAGGGATAAGTCCATCGGTAGCGTATTTTGTTAGATTGTAGGACACGAGTCAGGGGTTTAAGTGTCCTTCTGTAGGCCAGAGTTGCTGGCGACAGGTCAGGGTACAGTTGTAGGGGTGTGCCGTTCAGCAGGACCCGGTCTGATTCTCGGGCCTGTCTCAGGATGTCCTCCTTTAGTTGGTAGCTCGCTAGGCAGCAGATTGTGTCTCTGGGAGGGGACTCCGGGGGGCCCCTAGGTCTCAGGGCCCTGTGTGCCCGCACAAATTCGATGTGCGTGGTTTCAGGCCTTCCAAGGAGCCTGTTGAATAGCCCCATTAGTGTTACGCGGATCGGGGTAGTCTGATCCAGTTCTTCCGGGATCCCCCTCACCCTGATATTTTGTCTGCGTCCCCTATTATCTAGGTCTTCGAGGTGTAGGGCCATCTGGCGTAGTTGTGCCTCATGTACCTTCAGGGTATTTGTAGTGGCGTTTTGTGTGGCAGTCAGATGGTCACTATCCGCTTCCAGCTGGGATACCTTTTGGTGCAGGCCCTGTAGTTCTTCTCGGAGGGAGTGGAGCTCTGCCGTGATGGAGTTTCGGAGCTCAGAGTTCGCCTCCTTGAGGTCTGCCTTGGTTGGTAGTGCCCGGATTAGAGTCACCCAGTCCGGTGTATGCTCTGGGTGGGGGTAGGTGTCGGTGGTGTCCGTGCAGGGATCTGCGGTTGGGGAATGAGGGCGCGAGGCCCACGAGGTCCCGGAATCCGTCGAGGCCTGTGAAGCCAGGTCCGCCGGGGTTTTCAGGTATTTGTGCAATGTGGACGCCGGGGTGCCCTTGGTTGTGTCTGCGGGCTTACCAGCGTGTGATGAGCGATGTGTTTTGCCCATTTTGTATTTGTAGGGAGTGGATGGACGAGGATTTAAGATAAGCCTGCGGGGAGCTCTCAGATTAAGCTGCCATTCCTCTCGGCCTCCCATTGGCACATTCTTAAACAGGATGACCTTTTAAAAGACCATGTCCCAGACAGACCTAATGTCATATTCAGAGGAGCCCCTAACCTTAGATCAATCTTGACCAAAAACTATACTAAAACAAATGGACATCATAAAGAACATTTTCTATCTAGACCTAAAGGGTTTTTTAAATGTAACAAATGTATTGTATGTAGAACTACAAATAACACTACAAATTCCAAATCTACCCATTTTTCTTCCACCGCCACTAAAATTTCCTACCCCATAAAAGATTTTATTGGATGTAATACAAAAGGAGTCATATATCTCTTGGAATGCCCATGTGGATTACAGTACGTGGGCATGACCAAGAGATGTTTAAAAGTGAGACTGGCAGAACACTGCCGTAATATTAAAAAAGGCTATGAAAATCACTCAGTCTCCAAACACTTCATAAATCATAACAAAGATCCGACTCTTTTAAAAGCTATTGGCATTGAACAAGTTACCCTTCCTTGGAGAGGTGGAGATATCACAAATGTTTTAGGGAAAAGGGAAATGTATTGGGTTTTTCAATTAAAGACCCTCTCCCCAAAAGGACTTAATGCTGAGTTTGATCTTTTTAATTTTTTGTAATAACTTATTTTTTACCACTATTTGCATTACCTCTGCCCCTTTAAAATTAATTTATAAGTTATTTTATTATACATATTTTTATCTTATTATCTCCCTTCCCCTTTTTTATTATATATATCAGATATCCTTATTTTTATATCAGATTGCCCTGCTCCATCCCTTTCTTTATTATTATTCATTTTTACCCATTATTCTTCTCCTTTTTTATATTATATTTTTTATCTCTTTCTCTCTACATGTGTATAGTTCCTCTCTTTTATCCTCACCATATATTTTTTAGCTTTTCAGCATTAAGTCCCCCTTTTCCCTTTATTTACATATCTTTTAGATACTTCATATCCTTTTATTTGGCCGTTTTTACATTTTATCAAGGGCTGCATGCCTGGATACTACATTCCCCATAACACTTTGTGCCACACCACGTGACCGCGCGTATTCGCGATCACGTGTTGTTTTCACTTCCATCAAGGGCTGCATCCCTGGGCACTACACTTCCCACGATGCTTTGTGCCACAACACGTGACCGCGCGTGTTCGCGATCACGTGTCCCACCTCCCTACTGGCTACCATCGGACGGAGGTGTGCCCTCAGAAGCCAGCCTCCGTCCAGACACCTAACCCTTTTTAATTTCCACGTTATATCACGTGACCGCGAGCGGTCGCGGTCACGTGTCCTTTACCCTTCCAGTCTCCCCAGCTCACCATCATATACACTACATGTCCCAACAAGCACTGGGACATACCATGTGATCGCGGCAACTCGCGATCACATGACCATCTATTTCCTTCTCTTTTATCATTATAACTACTCGTTTTTAATTAATTTTTACTGCATTCAGTTATAAATTGCATTATTATTCAATACTCTTGCTACTGTTAAATTATGTTTATGCTTTTTAACATTTCTGTACTTCTCCCAGTGTATTGATGACGTCATTTTGGCGCCATAATTCAAACCATTATGTATTCTTCAAACCTATATAAGCTTCATTTTTACCAGGTTATTTTATATTATTGCCAGTTGATAAAGCCCTGTGTGGCGAAACGCGTTTTGGCTAATTTTATATATATATTTTATACTTGTACTAATAAAGGAATATTGGCTTTTTTTCACCATACACTTGCCATATACCCTTTATTTTATTTTATTTTATTTTATCCGTATATTTTATATTATATTATCTTTTCCTCTTTTACCTGGTTACACGTCATTTTGGAGCTGACTATTGTCTAAAGAATCCTAGGTGGGGATTATACCACCCACGCCATCATATTGAGCAGTATATCCTGCTCATTCAAATGTGAGTACGTTCTCTATTTTTTAAAGTCTTACTTTTATATTTATATACAGTGAGCACTATATTCTATATTTTTTTTACTTCGAGGAATTACCCGCATCTATGTCCCGCCAGTGGGGGATAAACGCCACTGAATGCTGATTACACTTGAGCAAGTACATGCTCTTGCATAGGTGAGTGAAATACCTCCCCTACACCTATTTCAGTTTATTTCTCTTATGCCAATACAGTCTGCACTATTGGAGTCTCCCTGTCTTTCTATTTTGCATGCCCATCATTGAACCAAGATTGCCTATACCATAGAAGACCCAGCGTTCTATCTTGACTACAGTATCAAGTTTCCATCAGCCTATTGGAATCCACCACATATTGGGACTATTACGTTTTTTCTTATATTTATTTTAGTGTATATCTATATGTGAGTAAAATTTCTATCTATTTTATATTTCTCATTTTACCTTTAAATTGTATTATTTCTGTACAGCGCGACCTATTATTTTGTTTTTTCCACATTCTTTATTGAGGACTTTAGAGGGAACCTCATACCCATAGGTTGCAGCTTCTCTCTTTTCTCTTCTCCTTTAGACCACCTAGCGCTGAGCCTATACCCCCTTTTTTTTTGTGTGTCAGTGTATTGGATGCAGTGTGTGTGTCAGTGTAGTGGATGCAAAGTGTGTGTCAGTGTAGTGGATGCAAAGTGTGTGTCAGTGTAGTGGATGCAGTGTGTGTGTCAGTGCAGTGAATGCAGTGTGTGTGTCAGTGCAGTGAATGCAGTGTGTGTCAGTGCAGTGAATGCAGTGTGTGTGTCAGTGCAGTGGTTGCAGTGTGTGTGTCAGTGTAGTGGTTGCAGTGTGTGTGTCAGTGTAGTGGTTGCAGTGTGTGTGTCAGTGTAGTGGATGCAGAGTGTGTGTCAGTGTAGTGGATGCAGTGTGTGTGTCAGTGTGTTACCGAGTAAACTAACAGAAGCCAAACACAGAGAGATGGATGCAGGTCTTCAGGAAGTAAGAAGTCTTTGTTAACATACCGATCGGGTCTCACACTGAACTTGTGTTCAAAAGGTATGAGCCCAGACCACATGGAGTACATTCCTTATATAGCAATATAGCTCCTCCCATTAATAGCTACACCCACACATACCCTTAACCAATCAATGAGCAGAGTATAGACTTGTTCATCTGGTCAGACCACATGGCTCATCCAACACAAAGGAGAAATAAGTGTAATTTCAGTTCCTGCATTCCTGCACATGCTCAGTACATTGATTACAGTATCCTAGCTACGTGTAGCTAACTAACTGACACAACATACACATATGCCACGTGGAAATCTCGGCCTACTAAATTTACATTCACTGAAATTCCACCACATTCCCCCCTTTGATGCCTCTGATACAAATTATTCCAGATGCGTCACCAATCACAGTTTGCCAATACCTCTCAAGTAGCCATTGAACCAGAGTAGACCTTGTAAGCATCTTAGCAAAGACTCCTTCAACATTCATCATCCTGAATATATTCTCTTTGGGCTAGGGATTCATATCTATAGACAGCCATTACATGAGCAGCTGTCTTTCATTCTATAGTACTCTCTATGATACTACGTAAAGATCTGACCACTAATGGAATTAGGCAGGGCAGAAAGAGACATAAGAATATGATAAACACTACTCCTCCTACTAACGCCTTAATCACTCCAAGCTGCTCATACCAACTTACACACCAACTACTAGGATTATACCCATTGAATCGGTACATGCGTCAGTTTAACCATGTGACTGGTAAGTTCAGCCACTGTCTGTAATCTTATAATACGGTTGAGCATATGTATTGGGGTTCTATATCCATAGGTGCCATCTTCTGCCCAAGTAGCAGGTCCATAGTAATTTATGATACGTTGGGGAGGCCACTCATCTTCCCAACTACCTATATTCAAGGATGCTCGCTTCTTTTTATGATTTACATCATAAACCTTAACTCCCAAGGTCTCTCCTGTCTCAATTGGCAACAAGAAGAAGGATGGTTTGAGCATACCTAATACACATGCCCCTTCCCAATCTTGTGGTAACTCAGAATATGCTTTCTTACCACAGATCCAGTATAGATTTGCTGGGGCTTTCCAATTGTATGTAGCAGATAAGTCAAACCATACCTCCTTTAAATGAGTGTAATTGGCAAACGGATTAGTAGGCTCTGAGACATTTGAAGCTGACCACCAAGTAGTATCTTTAGTATTATCATTATGGGCTTTTTGTCCCAAACACGTTAGCTCACCTACAGACGTGTTATACATTGTCCCTTTCCTGGCTAAACATACATGACCTATAATGGAGATTTTTTTTTTTTTTAATTCTTTATTTTGGTAGTGCGCATAGATATTACAGATAGGCATGAGGTGCCCCGAAAGCAATCCCCAAGCATTTTCCACGCTAAACAAGCGGGACCAGTGATTAACAGGCACAATTTTTTTTTTTTATGTTATAGTCAGCCTAAGGTCAGCTTACACAATAGATTTATATGGTAATAAGGCTTAGTCATAGTTTACACTAGTTGTACAGATGTCGCATGCTAGGATTTTAGTAGCTGTACAGACATGTTAGGGCCTAGGCATTGTAAATGATGGTCATGCTAGATATTTGTTAGTCGCTTTCAGGCAATAAACGGTCGCTTTAATTCTATGGTCAGTCGCTTTAGTGCTCTCATCGGTCACAGAAATAATAGCATTCGTCGCGTTAACTGTTGTCACTTTAAACATTTGTCGCTTTGTCTTCATACATTTTAGTAGTATCAACAGTCTCTGTAATACTGTCGTTATTATCACCCATGCCAGCCCGGGCTATCCGCTGTGTCCCCACGGGGGGCCGCCAATTTGATGGTCTTGAGACCGTACTCGGGAGGGGAGTCCCACTGCCAACCGGTGCCAGTTCAGCTCGTTTAACCGCTGTTCAGCTCTGCTGTTCTGTGGGTTGCACGCTGGTGTCACAGGGGCTGACGCTGCTTTATGGCGTGGATGGGCCTTTGGATGTCTGGGTCAGCCGTGATGGGAGGCTCAGTGTAGTTTTCGTGCGGTCGCTGGGCGGCAGGTTGGACGAAGGGTGAGTGATAGGTCTAGTTTCTTGCAGGGGCACCCTGCATGGCACCCTGCCCGGTCCTTGCAGCCTGCTGTTATCAGGTCGCAGGATAATTCTGTCCCCCCTGTGTGGCTGATGTCGGTATGGACGGTTGTTGGGGTAGATGGTAGGGATTTTAATCCCTTGCGTGGCAGTGTCTGGGGGCTTCAGCCGCGGTATCAGTCGCTTGCACAGGGAGGGTGCTGATCCTCTTCCTCTCTCTTGTGCACATGGCGGCCGCCATTTTAGGTGCAGCGGTTTCGTCCACTGTGGCTCGAGCAGGCTGTTAGGGTGAGGACCGGGATCACCCCCCCGGTCCATAGGGGGGGGGAAAACGGGGCCGGATCCGCTCGGGTGCACGCTCTGGGCTGGATGCTGGAGTGCAGGATAGTGGGGCAGCGGCCATCCGCCCCACTCACCGCTGGAGAAGGCCTCTGCTTGAGACACCCAAAGCCTCTCCGCCAGGGGACTGAAGCCCGGAGAGCCAGCCTCTCCCTGGTTTCAGCAGTCTTTCTGCGTCGGGCGCCGTGGCTGTCGGTCAGTTGGTCCAGAAAAATACAGGTTTTGGGTTCACCATTAGGTTTTTGGTGCAGGAGCTCCACTTGCCTGCGACCGTCCAGCTCGGCGGTCCGGCCCCGCCCATAATGGAGATTTTTAACCGCCATTCCGATTTACTTCTAGTACTTACTTGATGATCAGACTGAAAAGGTATATGTTGTTCATATGTCTCAGAGCCAGGGTACCATACTTCCTTTGCCTCCCATGGCCATTGGTCTCCCTTGTTAGTACCTCCACATACAAAGCAATTAGTTACATTAAGACTACCTGCAATACTCTCAGCCAAATCAATAAATAGGTTCTTAACATTATGGGGAATGTTATCCTCAACACTCATCTCCTCATAGAAGGAATGAAAAACCTGATGAGTTTGAGTTGCTACTGTCTCAGTTTCAATATGCACAGGGTTACACTCCATAGTTTTACAATACAGTGCAGTGGGCAACCTTTCGATAATCATATCGTGATCCACTGTTTTTCCCCAGGTCGCCCACCCTACACAAGACAAATAGGGACACAAATTAAAATCTCTATTCGGGCAATCACGATCAGTAGATCTTTTACTGGGACATAAGTATTTATCATTAAACCCATAAGTTCGTTCCCATTTAAGATTACCACATACATTCCAAGGCTTTCTACTACCAGAAATCGCCTTACATGCATCAAATAGCAGAATGCCCGTAGAATGTATGGTATTTATCACAGTCCTATTTATCAAAGTTCCCTGGGAATTACTGTTCCGAATTACCAACCAAATTGTACGGGGTTGGAATTGGGGATCAAAACATTTAGACTCTCCTGATATTGGCATGCACATACTGTAATCAATATCTAAATATCTACATTTAGATACAGATTCCTTACATTCATACTGTGAGTGCCAAACAAGAGTTTGGGATATTTGATTACCTGTTTTCGTAGTCTTAATGCAACTATCGCAATTCGGTATGTCTGTACTCTTACCTTCCTGAAAATTCACAAAAATACCTAAGCACATAATATAACATATTATTTCAGAAGTCCTCATTTTATTCTTCGACCGTGCGACGGCACCTCAGCTTCCCGATTGTGAGGGCTGCAAGGATTGTCGTTCTTGTGATGCTCACTTTTCTTCACAGATATCCCTTTGAGACACTCTGGCTATGACACGTAGGTAGGTGGTCAGGCTTTATTATGGCCGTCAAAACACCTACTTGCTAATATCTGTTGTTACTTTCAACTAAGATATCCCAATATCTCCTCGTATTATTTCCCACACTGACTGAGTTGCCCGCTTTAACCGGATCTTGCAAGGATTTTCAGGATCTGGAATAGCTTGCCAAGAATCTGACGCGGTTTAACCCTGGAATGATGAATCCACGGAGTAACTTCTGCCACCTTTACAGCTGTTGGGGTAGATAAAAGAACAACATAGGGAGGCGAACAGGATATACCCCAAGCTTTAACTCAACATATATCGGTGGGGTATTACGGGCAAGTCCTGGAGGATTATTTTCTGCCCATACTCCTGGAATGTCAAATAAAGATTCATCACTCTTAGGGTTAACACTTGTCACTATGGAGTAGAAGCGCCATTCTTCTTCCCTTGGCACCGATACAGCCATTATGCCTGGTAATCCATTAAACTTCAGAGACGTTGATCCATTGGGCAGAATGTCATCTGAACTTGAAGCTTTGCCAATAGATCTCGTCCTAGAAGTTAAACTAGACACTCCGGCATATATAGGAACTGGTGCTTCACCAAATGGCCTCCCAAAATGCAAGTGCGACTCTTAAAAACCGGTCTAGCTGCGTTTCTCCCAGTAGCACCTATCACAGTTATAGTTTTCTCAGAAGGAGGTGTCACGGCAAGGGTGCATAATTTAGTATTACATTATGAAATATAATCCTTTAATGCCATTTGTGTAGTAAATGGCACAAAAGGATGCTATTGCTGAGGTCAACAGGGGTTACATCTTTTGAAGCTGGGACCCCCACAGAGGTTGGATGACAGAAGGGGAAGTGTGGATGGCATGGCAAGGTTCAAAGGGTTTTACTAATATGGATGTGAAGTAATCAAGGCTCTGCAAGGTGTGAGGTTCTACACTTGGGAAAAGTCTGAATGTCTCTTCATCCATTTGGCCTGTACCATTAAGTGCTGAGTGAAACTCTTTGAAATGTAAATACCATTTTAGCTTTGCTCCAGTATCATACCCAAAGGAAGGACAAAAACATTCATATTTACCCCACAGAATAATAATAAAGCCTAATTTTTATTATATTTGGAATGGGACAAGCCCAGTCTTTTAATTAAGCCTAAACATGAGTTGCACAACTTAAACCGTGTGACAGGAATTGTGATGTCTGTCCTATTGGATCGCAGGTGGGGCGTGCAACATGTCTATGGAATGGGAAAACAATAACAAATTCATAGAGGCAATTATTATTTCTGTGGCAGGTACAGTAGAGGAGATAAAACCAAAAAGTTTATATTTGGCTTGCTGTTTCTGGAACAAAGGAGGTGGTCACTTGGAATCACTATAGGTACGCCCCTGGGTGGGGTGTGATAATTCCACAGGGTATATCTCCTGTGAACCTGAAGGGTGGTTTGTACTTGCTTGGGGCCAAGATCTAATTTTGAGTGAGTCACCATCATCCTTCCTTGCCAGAGACCCCCTGGACAGAAGTTGTACTTTGAAAAACCTAAGTGAGTAATTAGGACTTCTGTTATTTTATCCTTTTTGTTTTTATCTGTTGTTGGTGTAAACAATTTGTTTATTATATATTGTTATATGCACTGTGACTATTTTTGCTCATAATAAACATTCATTTATTAAGTTCTACCTTTGTCTGGTTAAGAATCACGTTACCTGAAGAGACTAGTTAGTATTTTCGTAATTACATAGATATTGTGCTAAGTAATATTTGGTGGGTTTTATTATTGATTTACCTGGGGGACCAAGGCACCCCATTTATAAATTGTCTTGGTGGTGGCAGCGTTAAGATAGTAATAGTTATATTATTATGTTTAAGTGTGGGTGGTGTTAAAAAGGGGTATTTTGTCATTATTTCCGGTCTAGTGCAGACAAATAGTGTACTTTAACCCTTTCACCACCACAACTACGTCACGCACACTCTTGGAGTAGGGTGCGTTCGTGACAGGAGGAGTTACCAGCTTAGTCACCACGGAATGTTCAGCACCAGTGTCAATCATGAAATAACTTCTCTTTCCCCGTATTGCTACATCGACCATAGGCTCCGCTCGGCCAAGGGGGATGGAGCCCGGTCGGTATCAATAGTCTTCCATGATAGTGTCAGCCAGACCCACAAAATCTCTATCCTCTCTTTCTCTAGGTCTCTGCGTGGGTGTATAATATCTATCTCCTTGAACACTCCCTCTACTATTCCCACTGTTCCCTCCATAACTTCCTCTTCCTCTATAGCTACCACTATAACCTCCCCGTACTCTTCTCTCTCCATGTCTATTACATTCATAATGCTCTCTCTGTGGACACTCATTCTTCCAATGTCCCTCCTTTTTACAAAACGCACATTGATTCCTACGTGAAGGTCCCTTACTCAGCCTATTCTCGTCTCCTCTATTCACTTCCCTTCCCTGTCTTTCTACACTTGTGATAGCTACTGCTAGCATATCTGCCTTTTTCCTCATTTTACGTTCTTCCTCCCGCTTTACCTCAGTCTCCCTATTCATGTATACTTTATTTGCAATCTCCATTAGCTGTGATATGGACATCCCTACAAATCCGTCTAACTTTTGCAATTTTCTTTTAATATCACATTTGGCCTGGCTGACAAATGCTGAGTTAATCATCCTAAAATTCTCAGGGGCCTCTGGATTAAGAGGAGTATACAATCTATATGACTCCAATAATCTTTCATAAAAGGTACTAGGTGACTCATCAACCTTTTGCAACACCTCAGCCGTCTTTGACATATTGATTGCCTTCTTCCCTCCTGCCTTCATGCCAGCAATTATGGCTTCCCGATAAGCCCTTAATTGGGGCATGTCAGCATCATTCACATTCCAATTCGGATCAACATTTGGATAAAGGGCTGCAGCCCATGCAACTGGATTGGCCTGATTTTGAGTACGGGTCGTTTCCTCAAGCGCTTTAATAGCCGCTTGATTAATCCGGGTCCTTTCCTCACAATTAAATAAAGTTAATAATAATTGCTGGCAATTGGCCCCTGGTGGGATTATGTGTTTGGATAATAGAAGTAACCAAATCTGTCATGACTTGGTTTGTCAGTATATGAAGAGTTATGAGTCTTCCAGTTAAATAAATCAGTTGTAGTGAAGGGGACATATACAAACACTGGATCTGCCCGTTGTATTTGGCCATTTTCATCCACGTGTGTTGGGCCCGGTGTAAGTCAGAGGGGCATTTGGTAATGTCAGGGTTGAAGGGCACCAGTCATCTGTCGGGTTAATATGGGACTTCGGCAAGACTGTTTTATAATAAGTTCCGGTCTAGGGGTAGTAAGGTAGGTGTGTAACCGTGGGCGGTTCCCTTATTTACCTCTATAATGTCTTAAAGCATAGAACTTAGCAGGGCTAACCATACAGATATCTTCGCCATAATGTTATATAGTTAGTAAGAGATCCTCTATTTAACATATGTAAATAATTGAGAATATATTTATTTATTTATTTATTTATTATTGCCATTTATATAGCGCCAACAGATTCCGTAGCGCTTTACAATATTATGAGAGAGGGATTTAACTATAAATAGGACAATTACAAATAAACTTACAGGAACAATAGGTTGAAGAGGACCCTGCTCAAACGAGCTTACATTCTATAGGAGGTGGGGTGTAAAACACATTAGGACAGGAATTTACAATCAAATAAGGTGGGCTGCCCTTTAGGAGAGGGCAAGAGACAGGTATGTGAGGTAAGGGTTAGTCTTGGAGGCCATAAGCTTTCCTAAAGAGATGGGTTTTAAGGCACTTCTTAAAAGATGCAAGACTAGGGGAGAGTCTGATGGCGGTAGGCAGGCTATTCCATAGGAAGGGAGCCGCCCGCGAGAAGTCCTGCAAGCGCGAGTTGGCCGTACGAGTGCGGACAACGGACAGGAGGTGGTCACGGGCAGAAC
This sequence comes from Pelobates fuscus, assembly GCF_036172605.1. Lineage (NCBI taxonomy): Eukaryota > Metazoa > Chordata > Amphibia > Anura > Pelobatidae > Pelobates > Pelobates fuscus. The sequence goes on from NC_086317.1 coordinate 232,362,961, forward strand.
GGAGAGACCGAGAAGGGACATACCTATGGATCTGTGAGGAGATATAAGAGGGGCTAGAGTTGTTCAGTGCTTTATAGGTGTGAGTTAGTACCTTGAATTGACTCCTATAGCATACAGGAAGCCAATGTAAGGACTGGCAGAGGGGTGAGGTGTGAGAGAGGCGACTAGAGAGGAAAATCAATCTAGCAGCAGCATTCATTACGGACTGTAAGGGTGCAGTACGGCTATTGGGGAGACCAATCAGGAGAGGGTTACAATAATCCATGCGGGAAATTACTAGAGCATGGACAAGCTCCTTGGTAGTATCTGGTGCAAGAAAGGGGCGGATGCGGGCTATGTTTTTAAGATGGAATCTACAGGATTTGGCAACATGCTGGATGTGAGGCTCAAAGGTGAGACCAGAGTCAAGTATGACACCAAGACAGCGCGCTTGCAAGGATGGACTGATGTTGGTACCACAAACTTGGAGGGAGAGCGAAAGAGGAGGGTCAGTATTAGGAGGAGGAAAGACAAGGAGCTCAGTTTTTGAGAGATTGAGTTTCAGAAAGCGGGAGGACATCCAGTCAGAGATGGAAGAAAGGCAAGCAGTGACACGTTGCAGGACGGCAGGGGAGAGGTCCGGGGAGGAGAGATATAGCTGGGTGTCATCAGCGTACAGGTGGTAGTGAAATCCAAAAGAGGTAATAAGTTTGCCAAGAGAGGCAGTATAAAGAGAAAATAGAAGGGGACCAAGGACGGAGCCTTGGGGAACTCCAACTGAGACAGGGCAAGGGGAGGAGGTATCATTAGAAAAGGAGACACTGAATGAGCGTTGGGAGAGATAAGAGGAAAACCAAGAGAGGACAGAGTCACAGAGACCAAGCGATTGAAGAGTTTGAAGAAGGAGAGCATGATCAACGGTGTCAAAGGCCGCTGAGAGGTCAAGAAGAATTAGTATGGAGTAGTGGCCTTTGGATTTAGCTGCGATTAGGTCGTTGGTAACTTTGATAAGGGCAGTCTCTGTAGAGTGGAGAGGGCGGAAGCCAGATTGAAGAGGGTCAAGGAGAGAGTTGGAATTGAGGAAATGAGACACACGGGTAAAGACAAGTCTTTCCAGAAGCTTTGAGGAAAAAGGGAGCAGGGATATGGGACGGTAGTTAGAGGGGGTGGATGGGTCGAGGGATGGTTTTTTTAGTATAGGTACTACAGTGGCATGTTTAAGGTCAGCAGGGACGATGCCAGAGGAGAGCGAGCAGTTGAAGATGTGTGTTAGAGAAGGCACGAGACAAGTGGAGAGAGATCTAATAAGGTGAGATGGGACAGGATCGAGCGGGCAAGTGGTGGGGCGAGAGGAGCAAAGAAGAGCAGCCACCTCTTGGTCAGTAGCTGGGGAGAATGTCTGAAGGGTAGGAAAGGCATGATCTATGTGTGATTGAGAAACAGAAAGGCAAGGAGGGGAGAATTCTTTCCTTAGCTGTTCAATCTTGTCAGTGAAGTAACATGCGAAGTTATCAGCAGTAAGGTTAGTTTTGGGGGTGGCCACAGCAGGGCGAAGAAGAGAATTAAAGGTGTGAAAGAGACGCCTGGGGTTGCGGGAACATGAACTAATGAGAGTGGAAAAATAGGACTGTTTGGCAAGGGCAAGGGCTGCACTGTATGAGCACAATATGAATCTATAATGGATAAAGTCTGATTGTGTACGAGACTTCCTCCAGGAGCGTTCAGCACAACGGGAGCATCTTTGCAGGTAGCGCGTTGATTTAGTATGCCATGGTTGGGGGCGGGTCCTCCTCGAGGTGCTTGTTTGGAGTGGCGCTGCAGTGTTCAAGGCAGATGTAAGAGTAGAGTTATATATGGAGATGGCCTGTGAAGGACAGGAGAGGGAAGGGATGGACAGCAGTTGTGAATCAATGTCAGCTGACAACTGTTGGAGATCAAGAGAATTAAGGTCCCTCCTGAGTTGAGGGGGGTTAGGCTGAGGTTTTTGGGTGAGGGGGTATGTGAGAGCAAATGATAAAAGGTGGTGATCAGAGAGTGGATATGGAGTGTTGCAGATATTAGATACTGTACATGCATAAGTGAAGATTAGGTCAAGGGTATTGCCAGCTACATGGGTGGGAGAATCTGCCCACTGCGATAGCCCGAGGGAGGAAGTCATGGAAAGTAGTTTGGTGGCTGCAGAGGTCAAAGGTGGGTTTATAGGAATATTGAAGTCCCCGAGAATTAGGGATGGAATGTTAGAAGAGAGGAAATAGGGTAGCCAGGCAGCAAAGTGGTCAAGGAAGAGAAGAGGGGAACCAGGGGGGCAGTAAATAACAGCAATGTTAGCAGAGAAGGGTTTGAAAAGGCGAATTGAGTGTATTTCAAATGATGGGAAAGAGAGAGAAGGGGGGGTGGGAAGAGGTTTAAAAGAGCAGTGAGGTGAGAGGAGAAACCCAACACCACCACCTTTACATTCAGAGTTTCTTGGGTTGTGGGTAAGTTGGAGACCACCGAAGGACAAAGATGCAGGGGTGGCAGTGTCAGAGGGGGAGAGCCAGGTTTCTGTTATGGCTAGTAAATCTATAGAACGAGAGATGAAGAAGTCATGGACAGCAGTGGATTTAGTTATATTGCAAACAGAGCGTGCGTTCCAGAGGGCTGTATTGAAGGAATACAATATAAAATAAGGATTGTCTTGGAAGCAATAGTTTTGTCTTTTAGATATTTATTATATAAAAATATAAATATAGACATATCAAATCCATTATAGCAGAGTTTATAAGATGAAATTAAATGCTTGCAAATATCATTAATAGGTTAACATACCCTTCTGAACATGTCATCATGTCAGCCTCTCAGTCATTTTAAGATGGAGCAGCGTCTGTCTCCAAGTCTCTCCTCTGTGTCTTAACATTTAAAAAGTACACCTATTTATACCTTAAGTGTCTCCATTTTACGGTCACTGTAGTTCATATATGAAAAAGTAACTTGTCTACTTTAAATCAATTTAGGACCTCCCTTAGTTTGGCAAAGATACAAGGCCATAACTAAAGGGTGCATACGTCATGGAAATTTTCCTGACTTAGTTCAAGATGGCATCTTAAAGTCTGAATAGCTTATCTGTTGTTTATACTAAGACGTAAGTGCACAGTCGTGGGAGATTCCCGGATTTGGGGAAGTTCCATTAACTTGGGGTTACCACAGTATATTGTGTACTGAAAGAGTCGTAGGATAGCCTTGAAGCTTGTTTATGCATTATTGTTATTGTAATTCGTCTGGGACAAAATGGCGCAAACATATTATGCACTGAGGTTATTGCTTAAAGAAACATCTATGAAAAACAATATGTTCCATTTCTAACACCTTGTCAGTTTGCAATATCTCTTAAAGACAAAGTACACAGTTTAAGAAATACAACATTTCATTCTAAAACTTGTAATATTTGCATTTGCCCATAACAGGTGGAAGGGGGTGAGCTAATTCTACTAGTCAGCATTTGGCGGATGGAAAAAAATAAATAAAAAATGTTAAACAAAAACCTACCAGTAGGTGTCACCAAAGGGTAAGTAATTGTATCAAAATAATCTTTATGGGTCTAATAATAAAACTTAACTTTTAATATATTTATACATAAAATAAAACCTTATAGCAATAAATATATTAAAATAGGGTAAGCAATCCTACTTTTGTCTGTTGTATACCAATATAGAGTCAAAGATGATTATACGTCATTAATATTTTAAACAATGTAAATCAATGTACCACCCGAAGATAGCCAGTAGGTGGCCCTAGAGTGCTTCCTAAAGTCTAATGAAGCAGAAAGACTTTAATTATGTGCTTATTTTATTATTGCTTATTTTAATCACTGTTCACCCTGATATCTAGGCTTGAGTAAAGCTTTAGCTTCTATGGTAAATTAAACATCTCACTTTGTATTTTAGTAAAGGGGGTATTTTGAACAAAGCTGGGAGGGGCCCATCCAGTAACTAAAAAAGGATAAAAGTGTACTCTAGCATCTTATACCATTGATCATTTCTTCCAGTTGTATTTTACACTGTGTTCAATAGTTTTAGTGCTATTTCAATGATTATGGTACAATGTCATTGCTGATAATTATCTGATCCAATAGACTCAGTTACTGTTATTAAGAATTCTCCTCACAATTAACTGTTAACAAAATTCAATACTAAAATACACTCCTACCAAAAAGGAAGTCAGTTCAAATTTACAAAGAATCAGTGGGGGGTTGGAATCAGTGCGGTTGATTGAAACAAAAGAACAGATAGGTATGTGGGTAGGCGGGGACAATAGAGCAGGGGGGATTGCAAAAAACAGTTACACTAGTATTAGCTTGGGAGGAAGAGTGGGGGAATGGCTACTCTGGCTCTGGAGGATGAATAGGGGGTTAGTAATCAAATGCAAGGGGGGTGTCCAAACTAGGTGGAATTAAGGCCTTAGTGGACAACAGGTTCTGGCTACAATGGACTCCATTGTTCCTCATAGCACAGCTTAATCCATTTAGCAGTGTTTCAACAATCTGTATACAGAAACTACTGTGTAGCCCCAGCATATTATTTATTACAATGTAAACCCGCTGTATTAAATCTGGATCAAGGATCCACAGGAACACTGGTTACCAGAACAGGCCTTCCTCTGCTACACAGAGTATTTTAATCTTTTGGGGGACAGTGTTACACCATAATCACAAACAGCATATTCCTTTATAAAGTTTTTCATCATACACGACAAGGGATCAACGATCTTTGAGTACTGGCAATGGAGCGTCTAATACAAAGAAACACAATACCCCAAACACACTTCCAACAGTCACACTCGTTTCCCTGGCAACAGCACCACGTGGCACAGTTGCTAAGCCAAACATAAACACGATAACACACAGAGAATTCATACATACAGTGATATCACGACGTCTCACTCACACAGATTTACCAAACACTAGATACTTATCTCTGTAACTATAAATCAAACCCTACAATTATGGACACTATAAATCAACTTTTAACTAACCGACTATATCACATCCTAGTAATCTCATCTTTACAGTCAGTGGTTATGGTACAGTTAGTAAGTGGTTATAATACAGTTTTAAAGTCACAGATCAGTTAGTAACAGTTATGGTATTATACATATAACATAAGACAACAGTTGTTAGTAATTTTTACATGTCAGTGGTTATAGTACATGTCAGTGGTTATGGTACCGTGCGCTATTTTACAATTATACACACAATTTACACTCCCACTAGACGGCAGAGCTCATGCTTTCTAGCAGGAAATACAATTTAACCAATTCACCAGCTACAGTATATTTAACAACATTTACAATAATCCCAACTATTCTAACTGGCCAGCACCTCGAAAACTATCGATCAATTTACACTAGAAATCGGTTAGTTTTTCGCTGCCCAGACAGCACATATAGCGAACTGGTGGGCAGAATTTACACCAGTACCCATTTAGTCTATATACGCTATCAATAATCTAGTGGCTGGATTTACAAGCAAGCACACTTAGTCAAGATAGGGTGAGATCTAGCGGACGGAATATACACCAATATCCGCTTAGTCTCCTGGCCTCACCGACCTAGCAACCAAAATTTACACCTAGCATGCTAGTCAAGACAGGACACCGGTGTCCGACATGAAGTATGTACACCAAGTTTCAGTCTGACCCAATACCACCTATATTAGACGGGCTGACTACAGAGCGTCTAATGTCCAATAAGCGTTGCGCCTTTGCTTCTTCCTTCCAGAGGGAAGGGGCCAATTCCAATAACCGGTTCCAAATATAAAACCCCTTGTGGGTCTACCGCTCTAGCGGTATCAGTCTTACCTGTTAGTTCCTGGCCCTGGGCTCAAATTCATCAACGGGGCACCCCGGTACTTACTGCGCAGAAGCCGATGATCTCCTGGACAAAAGGCCAGTGGCGCCAAGACGAAAGGAGGTCCACGCAGAAGTTCAGGTGTGCTGCCGTGGAGAACGTTGTTAAAAAGTTTTACCGTCTCAAATCTCTGCGCCAGCTTCCGTGCGATGAGAATTTCCCGGCCAATGCACCAATTATGTTACCGAGTAAACTAACAGAAGCCAAACACAGAGAGATGGATGCAGGTCTTCAGGAAGTAAGAAGTCTTTATTAACATACCGATCGGGTCTCACACTGAACTTGTATTCAAAAGGTATGAGCCCAGAGCACATGGAGTACATTCCTTATATAGCAATATAGCTCCTCCCATTAATAGCTACACCCACACATACCCTTAACCAATCAATGAGCAGAGTATAGACTTGTTCATCTGGTCAGACCACATGGCTCATCCAACACAAAGGAGAAATAAGTGTAATTTCAGTTCCTGCATTCCTGCACATGCTCAGTACATTGATGACAGTATCCTAGCTACGTGTAGCTAAGTAACTGACACAACATGCACATATGCCACGTGGAAATCTCTGCCTACTAAATTTACATTCACTGAAATTCCACCACAAGTGTAGTGTATGCAGAGTGTGTGTCAGTGTAGTGTATGCAGAGTGTGTGTCAGTGTAGTGTATGCAGAGTGTGTGTCAGTGTAGTGTATGCAGAGTGTGTGTCAGTGTAGTGTATGCAGAGTGTGTGTCAGTGTAGTGTATGCAGAGTGTGTGTCAGTGTAGTGTATGCAGAGTGTGTGTCAGTGTAGTGTATGCAGAGTGTGTGTCAGTGTAGTGTATGCAGAGTGTGTGTCAGTGCAGCGAATGCAGTGTGTGTCAGTGTAGCGGATGCAGTGTGTGTGTCAGTGTAGCGGATGCAGTGTGTGTGTCAGTGCAGTGGATGCAGTGTGTGTGTCAGTGTAGTGGATGCAGTGTGTATGTGCGTGTAAATGTGCAATATGCAGAGGGGGAGGGTGGGGAAAGGGGCATTTTCAAATTAATTTTATAATTGTACATTAAATTAATAAAATGTTTCTCCCCCCTCCCTGCTTCTTACCTGTGTCCAGGGAGGGGGGAGATTCCATCCCTGGTGGCCCAGTGGCCTGGTGGGGCCCCCCGGCTCCCTGTTACCGCAGGGGGGGGCCAGCACACAGCTTCTCCACATTCAGCTCATTGCCTCCAATAACTCTTGCGAGACCCGCGGAGCGTTGCCATGGCAACCGGGTCTCGCAAGAGTTATTAGAAGAGAGAAGAAGAGGAGAAGAGGAGAAGAGGCAGTGGGCTGGGCCCCCTCTGTGGTAACAGGGAGCCGGGGGTCTGCGGCTGCAGACATAGATAGCTATATTCGCTATCTATGTGTGCAGAGAGGGAAAGTGGGGCCCAGGACTGCCAAAGCAGTCCAGGCCCCTCAGGGCCACCGGCCCGTGACAACTGTCATGGTTGTCACCCCCTGATGGCGGCCCTTCAATATCCACATATACCTGGCAAAGGTACATATGGGGGTATTGCTGTACTCAAATGACATAGCTGAGTAACATATGTAGTATTATACAGTCATAGCACGCATAAGGTTTGCTAAATATACTGTGCAAACTCACTTTTTGTGAAAAAGGCAGAAAAAATGCTTATTACCACTACACTTGGTACAAGCTAGCGGAAAAATAATCCCACGCTAAGGTTCAAAATATGCCTTTTGAAATACCCTGGGATGTCTTATTTAAGAAATGGTATGCCTCTATGGAGTAGCTGGATTATATAGCCTACCAAAATACTCTAAAATGGGACATGGACGCATTAAAACCTTCCATGAAAATTCACACTTAAAAACCTGAATTTGTCACGTCTCTTTTACAGCAAAGTAACTTCACAATAGTGTCTAGGTCAGTGGCATATACACAATCCATGGGGCCCCGGTGCGAAACTGATCCGTGGGCTGAATGCCGAGGAATTGAGAGACAGAGCGAGCAGAAAAGACAGTACAAGAGGTCCCTCTGGTCTCCACCCATAGCAACCACAGTGCATGCACTGTGGTTACTATGGTAACTCTCTAGTCAGTGCTGCTAGAGCTGGTTAAGGAGTACACGAATGGAGTGACATCACGTCACTTCGTTCATACGCTGGCAATGAAGCTAGCATGTCCGCTTCATGCTGGAGGTTTTCCCTGTCCGGGGAAGGGTCCCCAAGCTGGGCAAAGAACAGAGGAAGAGTACAGGTGGACAAGAGGTGGGTGTTACAGAAATGGTGGGCCAGGTAAGCTATGACAGTTTCCCTTTAAATAACAAAATAACATTAAAAACACAACAAAATGTAAAAGTGTTATTTGTAATACAATTAAAAAAAAAGTATTGTGTGTAATTTAGGAATAGTATTTCAGAGTTTTTATTTTGCATGTCACTTGTATTTTGCTTTATACATACATTGCAAAACAAGACTCAAAATGCAGTGCAGCTATATGAAAATGAACATACATGGCTTAAGAGTTAAGATTTTCTTCCGTATATAGTTAAACACCGAGATGTACATCTGCCTGCATTGCAGAAATTATTATGGTGCCTCTAATAACAGAGGAATGGGGAAAGTGTCATTAAGCAAAGAGGTTAAATTTACCCATACACAAGAAGTTTGAACTACATGACCTCTTGATAGGATGAAATGTGAGTCATCAAGGACTTTGAACAGAAAGCTTTGTAAACAGCAGTAAATGGTAGATCTATCTTGGTAACTTTTAGCTGCAGTACAGGAAAGTGGAATCACATGATAAACTATGCTGCAAAGATACAATTCCCACTTAATACCGACTTATCATTAATTCAGTCCATATTATATACTTTAATAGCAAGAATTTTCAAAATTTGTTTTTCAATATTTGAAGCAAATTGGATGAGAATATCAAAGTGTTTCTGTGTATAGGAAACAAACAGGAACTAGAACATACCATTACTAAGTGGATTTAGATTGTAAGCTTTCAAGACGATTCATGCCTCTTTTTTTTCATGCATGGTACACAAATAGGTAAGAACCTTCCACTTCAAATAAAATCAGACAATACAAACCATTTGTCTTGGGGAAAAACATATTGGTGAATTATTGGAACGTTGGAGTCTAATAATGGACTGAAGAATTTTTTAAGGTGGAGCTCACATATTTGTGTCCATGTATTCTGTTAATCTGTATTTGCTTTGATCTATGTGAAACAAACGATGCTATTTATACATAATGGGCTAGATTATTTTAGTAAAATTCTGTTAGTAAGGGTTTACATTTACTCTGCTTACTGAATACCAGCTCCTCCATTGAAGTCTATGGGTAAATGGCTATTCAGTAAGCAGAGTAAACCTTTGTTGCTGTGGTCAGGTATGCCACCACATTCCCAATATCCCAGCAATTGCCTGTGCCACACTCTGCTTAGCTTTTACTGTTCAGCTATATAATGTTTATCTGGGATTTACTTACACACAACTAGAAGACAGGTGTTTGCTATATGTAAAACTGACCTGATAGCCCACTGGAATCTTAATATTTGGGAATCCGTTTCACTTGAATGCCTATTCAAACAATATACGCAGATTAATAGGTATTTAAGGCAAACATGCTTATTTGAACTTGCTCCATCAGACATACAATATATTGATATAACAATGTTATAGAACTAGAATATATCAGGAAATATCCTTCTCTGTGGGATACTAAGTCCTCCCAGAATCATGCAAAATCTTTTTGGGAATACATATTGAATGCAAAGTGAATTTCAACTTTAAAGCCAGAATAAATAAAGTGAAAAGAGAATCTACTTGGAGAATGTTCCCAATTCAGCTATTTTAGCCTAAATTTTGAAATTCACTATGCATTCACTTAATGCATAGTGAATTTTCAGCAATTCTCACTTTTGTGAATGACAATGGTGCATAGTGGGATAGGTATTATTTCTATTTCTTCTTTTTTTTAATTTTAGGAATTTTTAGGAAGTGTGACAGAGCTCCTCTACTCCGACTGAGTACCTATGTCAGATCAGCTTCCTCTCTGCTGCCAGGGACTCTGGAGGTCTCTAAGTACCTCTTGCACTGGACCAAGCTGCAGCTATCTTCTTCCAGGCAGGTATAGTCCCCTCTGCTCTTACGTCTTCTGTTCCTCTCCCAGGCAGGTATCAATACCTCTCCCTACAATATCTCCAACTACTGCCTTTACAAAGGTACTTGAGACTCTCAGGTGTAGCACTTTCTTAACTTGTCCCAGGGATCATAGACCAGTATAACCAGCCAACAGGTCTGACAACTCTGTTAAAGGACTACTATAGTGCCAGGAAAACACTCATTTTCCTGGCACTATAGTGCCCTGAGGGTGCCCCCACCCTCAGGGTCCCCCTCCCGCCGGGCTCTAGGATGAGGAAGGTGTAAAACTTACCTCTTTCTCCAGTGCCGGGCGGGGAGCTTTCCTCCTCCTCTCCGCCTCTTCGGCTGAATGAGCATGCGCGGCAAGAGCCGCGCGCGCATTCAGCCAGTCTCATAGGAAAGCATTTACAAAGCTTTCCTATGGACGCTGGCGTCTTCTCACTGTAAAAAGCATTTTCACAGACAATGACAATGACAGCAGGCCCCCAAGTAAGTTGTCAAACTGTTTTCAAGTAGTGGGGACCACTGTGCTGATGGTATAAATGTAGAAAGTAATCCAGGCACTCCAACGAATTCCAAATAAATAGGCAATTTTATTAGAACCAGGAACTACACAGCAACATTTCAACCCCTTAGGGTCTTTGTCAAGCTACTCAAGCACATACAAAATGCACAATATATAGGTGCATGATCTCATTTAACAAATGAAAAAACGTGAAATAACATCTAATTACTCTCATCATCAATTAATAATAATAAACATGTGAACCACACATAATTGTCTCTCCAATAGTTATCACATATATTGGGGGTGTCTTAAAGCTCAGAATAGCATAGCCAATAAGATCTAGATTTATTTAATCATTAAATTGAATTGTTTAATCATAAACAAGTTGTGTCTAATAACTTTTAATTAAGTATAATGATTAAGGTTCATTAACAGCACACAAAAAAACGCTAAATACTCACATTTCCGGGTTCAATCACATGAGATAAGCCATGTGGCCATCCCCAGCCAATGAGACACAACTATATTGAAAACAACGGAGAGAATGCTTCAAAATCAGTAGTCTTGGTCTAAAATTTGCTTGGCAAGTTATTCACACTTTCAAGCTTAGTCAATAACCATCTTATTTTTTTATTTTTATTTTTTAATTACACCAATTGACTTCAGTCATTGTTTATCTGAGTATTCAACTGAAGTATTTTAAAGGCAACAATGCTACGTACAACAATTATGGGGAAAAAAGCTGTGCTTATGAAGAAGAAAATTGGGATGTAAATAAATTATTGTAGTACAAGTAATTTCGAAGAAGTTTAAAGATGTTTGAGACATCATTATTTTTCGCTATATCAAGTTGTAACAGCTCAGCTTTCATCAGTAGCATCAATACAGTCCTGTTCTTAATTACTTGACATTCTAACTTTGGATTAAGCTTTTTTTTTTAGTGCTGTAGGGCTCGGGATAATGTGGTTTAGGGGGAGCCTGCACAAAATATGCTTTGTCTCCATCCAGACAAGAGGAGCACATCCACTATGGAACATACTCACTCTTATCATTCAGCTATTAAAAAGAGCTAAGTGTGTGTGCATACCACAAGAAATAGAAAATTATGTATCGATAAAAATATTTCTAAAAAATGATTCTACATGTCCAAAAGCATCATTATCTGATATGGGAAAACCCTATCATGGTTATTCAGCCAAGTCCAAATGAATGAGGCAAAGTGATTGGCAAAAGCTGCATGAGGCCATTCGCACTGCAAACTCTGTGCATTGTTTTCGTCTTAATATTACAATAGTCCACATCTGCTGCTAATGGGTGGGAGCTGGGTGTAACAAAAGGAAGTCCCCCTTTTTAAAAATAAATTAAAAATAAAATGAGTAGCTCCCACCCACTGACCCCAGTTTTCCATTCCCCATAATATAATTTAAAGTTCCTCAACATATGCCCACGGGGAGACTATGTCCCCTCTGTTATTTTTACAGTCCCTATTCCCATGGGATGAGGCCTCTCTGGCGACTGGACAGCAATGGCTGCCCAATCGCTAGTTTTAAACATTTAACAAATACGCCCCCACCTGCCTCATAACAGGTGGAGACATAGGGATTCTCAAATATAACTGGAATTGCTTATATTATTCAACCAGAGGAGTAGCTCATCAAGCATATGTATTAGTCCTGAATTTAAATAGGCTATAACTTGATCATACATCATGAAGGGTGGATTGTCGTTTCTGAGAATTGAGGCGAAGCCAAAATTGCGTACAAATATTATCGAATGCTGTAAAAAAAAGCATCCTCCCATCTCTGCAGTTATTCCTTCACCGACTTTAGTGGTGCTGCTTTATCCGCCGCCGTCTTAAAATAAATGCTCTAGCACATGGCTCAGGCTGAGGATTGTAGGTATGACCAGTATAAATGGATAAACCTCACTGGTCCAGAGGGGGGAGAGATCAGGGCCGTAGTAAGATCAAGCACGTGAATCCCTATCAAGAAGGTCAGCCGTTACTCGCCACAAGGCACACAATAGGTTGCAAATCACTAGGACTGGAGCTCTGGGGAAAAAGCTAAAAATTCACGAAAAGTACCGGATAGCTCGAATACTCTGTTGGATATATGCAGGGTTCATTTGATCTGCTACAATTCTGCTTCATTTATTATTTTCAGGCTTTGAGTGAGGAGCTCTTACTGTGTGCATCTATCCGGATTTACAAAGAGGCAAAATTGTATATATAATTATTTACGGGGGGGGGGGGAGCTAATGCATGAACCTGATTAGACACCATTCCTGTAAGCTCCTCACAGGCCGGGGAAAGATCACCTTATATCGCTAGCCCAATACGCCAACCAACCCTACCAATAAAAAAAAAAAAAAAATCGATAACTGGACACCGTTCCGCATCGATAGATGCCTTTTTAGTGTTCCCCGAGACAACACAAACTAAGGCGCAAAACCAGTGCCTACCAGCCTCCGATGCCAGGTGACCGCTTCCTAGAGGCACACTGTCCAAGCGAGCCGGAGCTAGCTCTCCTACCTGATACCTCAAGCATGAGACGCCAGACACAAAAACCCAACAGACATCTGGACCATGCTCCAGAGGCTCACGATAACTAAACCTACACCAGCGGAAGCCTGCCACGCCGCCTCTAGTGACAGGAAGCGGAGACCAAGAGGCCGTGATTGAGCCCAAATCTGTGCAATCCCTCAACCTGCAGCACACAGTTGGCTCAGCCCCAACCACCAACGCGGACCTCAAAATCCTCTCAGATCTCCACAAATTGATGGTGGCTGACCTGGCACTAATTAGAACAGAGATCCGGGCTAACACTGACCGTGTCGAGGTGGCTGAAGTTGACATCTCAGACATCCGAACCACGGTGCCTCACCTGAATGGGGCGTCCCAGCAACTCCAAACTTACCACCACAACATGTCACAACGACTGAAAGCCCACGAAGATCACCTACGCCACAACACAATTAAGGTACGCGGCATCCCTGCCACAGTAGTGGCAGAAGAACTGCCTCACTATATCAGGAGGCTGCTCACCTCCATTCTCTAATGAACGGTGGCCAAGAAAATCATTCTGGATGGCATATTCCGGATTACTAACACCGCCAAACCCTCCTCTGCAGAGACGCGAGATGTCATAATTTGATACACCTCCACAGCGGATAAGGCCAGCATTATGGCAGCACTACAGGGTACAACCTCGCTGACATTCGAGGACTCCTCACTAAACTTCTTCCAGGGCCTCTCCAAAGCAACGTTGCAATGGCACAGAACCCTGAGCTCTGTCACTGCCCACCTCCGATTCTCTGGTATGCCTTCCAAATGGGGGACCCAAGGCACCCTCCTTGTAAACCACAACGGATCTACACATAGGCTCCGGTCACCTGCGCACGCATAGGCTCCGGTCACCCACGCATTCTTCACAGCATTAGGTCTCACTGTGCCCCACATCAACCCGCCTGCAAGGGCCCCATCAGTGACTTGGGACCCTACTACTGTCATCCCATTCGTACCACGGGCTGCAGGCCCTACCACGTCAGGAACTTGACCACTAGGCCGACATTTACTGAGCCTAAGGACCCACGTGGCAAGAAGTTAACACCTTACGTAGTGGTTTTCTTATGTTTTTTTTTTCTGTTCAGTGTACCATGTGTCCCTCCTGCCTTAGTACCTTACACTCTAAATAGGAATGGCCGATCACATACTCTTTTGGGTGTGATCTACCTTCATGATCACATGGGTCCGGGTAATTTTTTTACACCTGCTAACTAGCTAAACTAACAACCACCTCATAATTAACACCTGCCTTATGCATCTCTCTTGCACTTAACCTCATGTCATGTCCTCCATAGTAATGGCAGCCTAACTAAGAAGCTCACGGGACACCATGAATCTTTACATATCTCTATATGAGATACATAACCAAATTGACCTCAAGACATTCCTTGACGCATAATAGTGTAATCACCCTAGACAGCCTGTGACACATAGCTGACCCTACCTGATATCACTCTCACCAGCGCTGTATAGGACAGTTTACTCCTGTTTGCTTAAAAGAATAAAAAAAAAAGAGTGCTAGAAATATGTAAAGGAATTGCTAATTTTGTTATTACGACACATTACAAGTACTGTTTGCAACAAGCACTACAAAAACAAAGTATTATAAAAAAATAATTATTATTTAAAAAATATATATTTTCAAACTAAGACTTAATGTCCCTTTTTATACATGACAATACCTTACTGGCCTTAGCAGCTGCTGATTGACGTTGCATAGTTTATGGTCTATAACAATTCTCAAATCCTTCTTGTGTGTTGCTACCATTTCATTATTTTTACGGTCGCTGCTTGGTATCCAGATTTTCTTATTCCTGTTGACTATTACACCAAAGAAATGCTAGGTGAGGATTATACCACTCATGCCTGATTCATTGAGCAGTCCGTCTGCTCAATTACATGTGAGTACACACTTTGATTACTATGCTCCTACTATCTTATTTTATACAGTGAGCACTATTAGTAGTCTCCTCTTTTTACGTTTCTATGGTCTACGAACTTCTGCATATTTTCATCACATCAAGTATCCTATAAATGGGGATTGTACCACTGTATGCCATTCATACTATAGCTGGTTTATTGCTCTACTAAACATGAGTAGGACTACATTGGACCGTATTGCTTTTAGACCACTTCCATATTGGACTTATTGCACAATCCTCTTTTCTCTGTTTCCCCATACGTATCCCTCAAGCTGTTCCCATCCAACTGCTACAGAAAGCTTTCTCTCCATAAGACTGTTGGCTTTCCCCTGTCAAGATTTGATCTAGGACTCTTTTTGGTATCTTTTGTTTTTTTTTATTTTACATCAGTATTGGACTCTCTCTTTTTTTTTTTTTAATATATATTTTTATATACGTATTTCTGTCTTTTGGCGCTACCTTTCCCTTTTTTACCTTTGTATTATTCCTATTAGTTGGGCTTAGAGGGAACCCTACCATACGTCTGCTGCCCCTTTTTTAGTATTGATTTCTCTAGCGCTGTTTCTTTTGTTTTGTATTTTACCTAAAGATATTGAGCCCTTTATGAATATAGGAACCACATCTACCTTCCTCCAATACTCTGCTACAATTCCTAAAAGAAAAGAATCCTGAAAGATTAAAAACAGAGGTTTGCTTCTTTCCACAAATAGCTCCTTAGTTAATACCCTCAGGCTAATTATGTGGCAGCTAGCCAGTTGCCACATTTAAAAATAAAAATAAATAAATGTGGCAGGTGTATTTGCCAATTCTTTAAATCTAGCAACTTGGCAGCTATTGCTGCCTAGTTGCAAGAAAGGCCCATCCCACCCATCACTGTCCACCCCCCATTATTTATTTTAAAGTCTCCCACTTCATGGCAATGGGTGGGGTCTATGTTCTTCTCCCCTGTTATTTAACAGACCCCATCTATGGGGATGGGGCCTTTCTTGTAACCGGGCTGCAATGGCTACCCAGTCGGTAGTTTTAAACATATAGCAGATATGCCCCCAACCTGCCACCATTGCGTCTCTCCAATATGTACAATTTCCAGAATAGCCAGCTTCTTTTCCATTTACACATTTTTTTTATAGGATTTATCCCTATGTGCCACCATACTCCTGCAAGATCAGTGATTTTTGCCTATCACAATTTTGAGGTATAGAAAAGAATTGATACAGCTCTGACTCTAAAAGGCATCAAACACTGAAAATTGGATATCCTTACAATCTCCCAAAATTGAGCAAATGGAGAGAAAAGAAAACAGGTTGCGCCAGATAGCAATACAGTAGTGTTAATATTTAGTGCCTAAAGGTAGTGTCACACATAAATAATACAAACAAAAAAGTCCAGCACGTAGTTCAAAGTTTTCACCAACTCTGATAAATTACATAATATGAAAATAAGCAACAGAAGGAACAAAATAGTGTAATATTATATGCAACAAGAGTAAGAACATTAAATGATTAAAAAATACACTCACAAATAAGGAGCTATTAGCTCTCATGTACCAGCATCTGACAAAACAATTCGTGTCACTGGATATGTGGTGGATAATCAATCAGAACCTTAGCAGGAGAACAGATATGATCTGTGACACTTTCAGAATAAGTGCATCTCACAAAGAAAATAAAAAAAGTAGAAAGAAATCCAACAGTGCAATCCAATAAAAAACATCCAAAAGATATTTATAAAAGAAGGAAAAAAATACACTCATACACTCAATTCAGCTCTTAGCAAAAGCATAAAGTGGTATGATTCCTGCTCATGGATATCGCTTGAAATAAGTATTCTTCCATATTTTACAGTAAACATATGGTATAATGTGCAGTGTAATTCTATGCTGTTTGCAGACTTTGTAATGCCTCTAGCTACTTGTTGTTTGTAAAATCTGCTTAAAAGAAGCTGTATCAATAGCTGGCCGTGGTCCTGAAGACACAACCTTGATCCCATCTGTTTCCAGCAGTGTGCATTCTTACAATGGATTTATGGAGATTAGAATTTAATGGACATTAAAACAATTGAATCTTAGGATATTGGATATGAGCTATGAATTTTATTTCCTATTCTTACACAAATATGACCATAATCATTTAGCTACAGTATGTACATATCAGTTGTGGCTGGTAAGTTTTAAATCTGCCCCACCTGACTTGTCTGGCTCTGTCCACTTAACCCTATATACTCAACCACTGACACAGTGGGATGCCATGCCCTGTTCATCATGACCAGCAGCCTCGCCAATCACCAGTAAAGAGGTTAGAAACTTGCAGATACATGACAGACACGTTTTTTCTAATATGCACTTATCATTAGTCCTTACAATGCCAGTAGATTTTTTCTTTTTTACTTGCATCAAAATTTGTCTACAAATTATAAATATAATACCGATATCAAGTATCTGCCGGGCAATCATCCCTGTCTGGGTAGGTGTAAAGTGGCTGCTTTGTGCGGTTTGGTGTGCACTTTGTATCCTGTTCCTGCTTTTCGCAGGATTTCCACACTAGGTATCTGATTTTTTGGGGGGATTTCATTGTAATTATTTTTCTCTGCCTGTAGCTCTGTTATCGTACCTTAAAACCATGTTATATATCTGTCTATATTTCACAACATTTCTGTGAGGTTGACTCTTCCAGTTCCCACCCTTAAAGCTTGTGCTTTTGTCCGTTTGTAAACCCTGTTGTGGTTAGCCAGGAAATATACTCATATGTACCATATTTTTTTTCCTCTGGCTATTATCAATAGCAGCATATAACTTAGTCACTCCCTTGTTTAGTCTAGCATTTACTTTACTTATTAAATATTTTGTTGCTGAATGAGGTTGAGCTAAACAATTTGTATATGTTGCTATGGATAATAGCCAGGAAAAGAAAACCACGCTAAATATAAATACATTTTCCTTAATTTTGCCTATACATGGAACCACAAAATATGCTCTGAACGGATTAAAGTAGCAAAAAAAAAATCCATGTTACTCTGGTTAGAGAAATAACTGCTTCCTATGTGTTTAGAAGAATAAAAAAATCCAGATTCTTATATATTTCTGTAAGAGCAGTTAAAGGAGCATATTGATCCTTACTTAGATGCTTATTATAATTTTCTTTTCCTGTCTAATCTTTGTTTTCTGAATCAACAAATTGCCGCTAAAAGGGTTAGGTTATGCGGCAGAAAGCAGCAAATAATATTTAAACAGTAAAAATACAGTATAAGTATACAGCCATAACCAAATAGACTTTGTTTATGCAGCGTAGTCACACCTTGCCAGCCGGTAACTTACACATCCTCCCTGCACACTTCTTGTACAGAGTCATCTAATGTTTACACTTCCTTCCTATCACAAATTCTGACTTCTCAATCTTTTGCAAGCAGTTTTAGATATATCCCTAATTTAAAAAATGCATAATTAAGTGCAAGTATATGGTCATTGGGATAAATCTAGTAAATAGTGATTCTATTTCTTTATGGGCCTTCAATTTTAGACTAACAGGATGAATAATACATTGTCACATTGGCTGTGATCTACACACCATAACTACTTCATTAAACTAAATGTTATGTTGGTGCCTCCTTTCTTTCAATACGTTAGGAAAATTATAACAGACACACTCATTCACCACACTGGAGTTATGGTCTGTATATATGTATGATTAAAACCGTCTAAAGCAGATAACACTCCACTTCAGGTGTTCTAGTCTACAACAGGGTAATTAAAATCAGCAGTCTACAGCACCTGAGATGGCAGTAAGGAATGCAAAATATCTACCATGTGGTGTCAGATCCTGACTAAGCATGATGGGGTTTACATTACAGTGCATCCAGTAGTGAAGGAAAAATGCTCACATTTTCTTCTTGTTTAACCACCAAGCATTGACCTGTAAAAGGGTGTTTAAAGGACCACTATAGTGCCAGGAAAACATACTCTTTTTCCTGGCACTATAGTGCCCTGAGGGTGCCCCCACCCTCAGGGACCCCCTCCCGCCGGGCTCTGGGATGAGGAAAGGGTTAAAACTTACCTTTATTCCAGCGCCGGGCGGGGAGCTCTCCTCCTCCTCTCCGCCTCCGATCCTCCCTTTCATCAGAATGCGCATGCGCGGCAAGAGCTGCGCGCGCATTCAGCCGGTCTCATAGGAAAGCATTTACAATGCTTTCCTATGGACGCTTGCGTGCTCTCACTGTGATTTTCACAGTGAGAATCACGCTAGCGGCTGTCAATGAGACAGTCACTAGAGGATTTGGAGACTGGATTAACCCTATTATAAACATAGCAGTTTCTCTGAAACTACTATGTTTATAAAAAAAAAAGGGTTAATCCGAGAGGGACCTGGCACCCAGACCACTTCATTAAGCTGAAGTGGTCTGGGTGCCTAGAGTGGTCCTTTAAGTGTACCATTTTACCATTGTATCATGTATGATCTTCCCCAGGGGTCAAGTCCTCGGGAAAAAAGTGTGGGAACTCACCCAAGATTCCCGCCGCGCCCCCCATAAAAAAATAAATAAAAAATTACACTCCTATGCATAATACATAATAATATGCATGTATAATGAATGTAGTGTGTTTGTAGTGAATGCAGAGTATGAATACTCTGAGTATGAATAATGAATGTAGTGTGTTTGTAGTGAGTGCAGAGTGTGTATAATGAATGCAGTGTGTATAATAAATGTAGTGTGTTTGTAGTGAGTGCAGAGTGTGTATAATGAATGCAGTGTGTTTGTAGTGAGTGCAGTGTGTATAATAAATGTAGTGTGTTTGTAGTGATGCAGAGTGTGTATAATGCATGTAGTGTGTGTATAATAAATGTAGTGTGTTTGTAGTGATGGCAGAGTGTGTATAATAAATGTGGTGTGTTTGTAGTGAGTGCAGAGTGTGTATATGAATGAAGTGTGTTTGAAGTGAGTGCAGTGTGTATAATAATGTAGTGTTTGTAGTGAGTGCAGAATGTGTATAATGAATGTAGTGTGTGTAGTAAGTGCAGTGTGTATAATTAATGTAGTGTGTTTGTAGTGAGTGCAAAGTGTGTATAGTGAATGTAGTGTGTTTGTAGTGAGTGCAGAGTGTGTATAATGAATGCAGTGTGTATAATGAATGCAGTGTGTATAATAAATGTAGTGTGTTTGTAGTGAGTGCAGAGTGTGTATAATGAATGCAGTGTGTATAATAAATGTAGTGTGTTTGTAGTGAGTGCAGAGTGTGTATAATGAATGCAGTGTGTTTGTAGTGAGTGCAGTGTGTATAATAAATGTAGTGTGTTTGTAGTGATGCAGAGTGTGTATAATGAATGTAGTGTGGGTATAATGAATGTAGTGTGTGTATAATAAATGTAGTGTGTTTGTAGTGATGGCAGAGTGTGTATACTGAATGTAGTGTGTGTATACTGAATGTAGTGTGTGTATAATGAATGTAGTGTGTTTAATGAATGTAGTGTGTTTGTAGTGAGTGCAGAGTGTGTATAATAAATGTGGTGTGTTTGTAGTGAGTGCAGAGTGTGTATATGAATGAAGTGTGTTTGAAGTGAGTGCAGTGTGTATAATAAATGTAGTGTTTGTAGTGAGTGCAGAATGTGTATAATGAATGTAGTGTGTGTAGTAAGTGCAGTGTGTATAATTAATGTAGTGTGTTTGTAGTGAGTGCAAAGTGTGTATAGTGAATGTAGTGTTTGTAGTGAGTGCAGTGTGTATAGCGAATGTAATGTGTTTGTAGTGAGTGCAGTGTGTCTAATGAATGTAGTGTGCTTGTAGTGAGTGCAGAATGTGTATAATGAATGTAGTGTGTAGTGAGTAGTGAGTGCAGAGTCTGTATAATGAATGTAGTGTGTGTAGTGAGTACAGTGTGTATAGTGAATGTAGTGTGTTTGTAGTGAGTGCAGAGTGTGTGTAGTGAGTGCAGTGTGTGTAGTGAGTGCAGAGTGTGTATAATGAATGCAGTGTGTGTATAATGAATGCAGTGTGTGTATAATGAATGCAGTGTGTGTATAACGAATGCAGTGTGTGCTGGATGAAGTGTGTGTGCTCGATAGTGTGGGAGTGTGTTGGATTGTGTGTGTTGGATGATGTGTGTGTGTGTGTGTGTGCTGGATGATGTGTGTGTGTGTGTGTGTGCTGGATGATGTGTGTGTGTGTGTGTGTGCTGGATGATGTGTGTGTGTGTGTGTGTGTGTGTGCTGGATGATGTGTGTGTGTGTGTGTGTGCTGGATGATGTGTGTGTGTGTGTGTGTGCTGGATGATGTGTGTGTGTGTGTGTGTGCTGGATGATGTGTGTGTGTGTGTGTGTGTGCTGGATGATGTGTGTGTGTGTGTGTGTGTGTGCTGGATGATGTGTGTGTGTGTGTTGGATGATGTGTGTGTGTGTGTATGTGTGTGTGTGTTGGATGATGTGTGTGTGCTGGATGATGTGTGTGTGTTGGATGATGTGTGTGTGTTGGATGATGTGTGTGTGCTGGATGATGTGTGTGTGCTGGATGATGTGTGTTCTGGATGATGTGTGTGTGCTGGATGATGTGTGTGTGCTGAATGATGTGTGTGTGCTGGATGATGTGTGTGTGCTGGATGATGTGTGTGTGCTGGATGATATGTGTGTGTGTGTGTGTGTGTTGGATGATGTGTGTGTGCTGGATGATGTGTGTGTGCTGGATGATGTGTGTGTGTGCTGGATGATGTGTGTGTGTGTGTGCTGAATGATGTGTGTGTGTGTGTTGGATGATGTGTGTGTGTGTGTGTGTGTGTGTGTATGTGTGTGTGTGTTGGATGATGTGTGTGTGCTGGATGATGTGTGTGTGTGTGCTGGATGATGTGTGTGTGTGTGTGCTGAATGATGTGTGTGTGTGCTGAATGATGTGTGTGTGTGCTGGATGATGTGTGTGTGTGTGTGCTGAATGATGTGTGTGTGCTGGATGATGTGTGTGTGTGTGCTGAATGATGTGTGTGTGCTGGATGATGTGTGTGTGCTGGATGATGTGTGTGTGCTGGATGATGTGTGTGTGCTGGATGATGTGTGTGTGCTGGATGATGTGTGTGTGCTGGATGATATGTGTGTGCTGGATGATATGTGTGTGTGCTGGATGATGTGTGTGTGCTGGATGATGTGTGGGAGAAGCCTTTTTATTTTAACTTTATGTGTTTATATATTTTTTATTTTATTCCCCCCTCCCTGCTTCTTACCTTGTCAGGGAGGGGGGAGATCGCCTGGTGGTCCGGTGGAGGGAAGCAGCCACTGCACACAGGGGACATCACACGCTGTGTTCGCTCTCCAGCTCTAACTTTTGCGAGACTCGCCTGTGCGGAGCGCTGCCATGGTAACCCGTGGCAACGCTCTAACGGCCGTGGGTCTCGCGAGAGTTAGAGCCGGAGAAGGAACACAGCGTGTGATGGCCCCTGTGTGCAGGTAGCAGGGCAGGTCCTGCAGGACTACTAGCGGGAACGGCGTTCCTGCTTTGAAAAAGTTCCCATGCATTCCTGCAGGACTCGAGCCCTGGAGTGCAGAGTGTGTATAATGAATGTAGTGTGTTTGTTGTGAGTGCAGTGTGTGTATAATGAATGTAGTGTGTTTGTTGTGAGTGCAGTGTGTGTATAATGAATGTAGTGTGTTTGTTGTGAGTGCAGTGTGTGTATAATGAATGTAGTGTGTTTGTTGTGAGTGCAGTGTGTGTATAATGAATGCAGTGTGTTTGTAGTGAGTGCAGATTGTGTATAGTAAATGTAGTGTATTTGTGGTGAGAGCAGAGTGTGTATAATGACGTGTTTGTAGTGAGTGCAGTGTGTATAATAAATGTAGTGTGTTTGTAGTGAGTGCAGAATGTGTATAATGAATGAAGTGTGTGTAGTGAATGCAGTGTGTATAATAAATGTAGTGTGTAGTGAGTGCAAAGTGTGTATAGTGAATGTAGTGTGTTTGTAGTGAGTGCAGAGTGTGTATAATGAATGTAGTGTGTTTGTAGTAAGTGCAGTGTGTATAATAAATTCAGTGTGTTTGTAGTGAGTGCAGAGTGTGTATAATGAATGTAGTGTGTTTGTTGTGAGTGCAGTGTGTGTATAATGAATGTAGTGTGTTTGTTGTGAGTGCAGAGTGTGTATAATGAATGTAGTGTGTTTGTAGTGAGTGCAGAGTGTGTAATGAATGAAGTGTGTGTGTGTGTGTGCTGGATGAAGTGTGTGTGTGTACTGGATGAAGTGTGTGTGTGTACTGGATGAAGTGTGTGTGTGTGCTGGATGAAGTGTGTGTGTGTGTGTGTGTGCTGGATGATGTGTATGTGTGTGTGTGTGTGTTGGATGATGTGTGTGTGTGTGTGTGTGTTGGATGATTGTGTGTGTTGGATGATTGTGTGTGTTGGATGATTGTGTGTGCTGGATGAAGTGTGTGTGTGCTGGATGAAGTGTGTGTGTGCTGGATGAAGTGTGTGTGTGCTGGATGAAGTGTGTGTGAGCTGGATGAAGTGTGTGTGTGTGTGCTGGATGATGTGTGTCTGTGTGCGCTGGATGATGTGTGTCTGTGTGCGCTGGATGATGTGTGTGTGTGCTGGATGATGTGTGTGTGTGTGTGTGTGTGTGTGCTGGATGACGTGTGTGTGTGTGTGTGTTGGATGATGTGTGTGTGTGTGTGTGTGTGTGTGCTGGATGATGTGTGTGTGTGTGTGTGCTGGATGATGTGTGTGTGTGCTGGATGATGTGTGTGTGTGTGTTGGATGATGTGTGTGTGTGTGTGTGTTGGATGATGTGTGTGTGTGTGTGTGTGTTGGATGATTGTGTGTTGGATGATTGTGTGTTGGATGATTGTGTGTTGGATGATTGTGTGTGCTGGATGATGTGTGTGTGTGTGCTGGATGATGTGTGTGTGTGTGTGTGTGTGTGTTGGATGATGTGTGTGTGTGTGTGCTGGATGATGGGGGGAATCATTTGTTTTTTAAACTTTATGTGTTTAGGTTTTTTTGTTTTATTCCCCCCTCCCTGCTTCTTACCTTGTCAGGGAGGGGGGAGATCGCCTGGTGGTCCGGTGGAGGGAAGCAGCCGCTGCACACAGGGGCCATCACACGCTGTGTTCCCTCTCCAGCACTAACTCTCGCGAGACTTGCCTGTGCGGAGCGTTGCCATGGTAACCCATGGATGACGTGTGTGTGTGTTGGATGATGTGTGTGTGTGTGTGTTGGATGATGTGTGTGTGTGTGTGTGTGTGTGTGTTGGATTGTGTGTGTGTGTGTGTGTGTGCTGGATGATGTGTGTGTGTGTGTGTGTGTGTGTGTGTGTGTGTGTGTGTGTGTTGGATGATGTCCATTATGGCAAACTAAGCTTCTTTGCCAACATTAAAAACAGCCTCTTGCATCCCATTCTATTCCCATTTTTCCTGGTCCAGGAATAGGCCTTAAAATCAAGAATCAAAACGAGTATGCTTAGACATGCGCAAGTTGTTTTCTGAGAGTCTCACACATGGTGATTCAGAAATCAGAATTATGGCCAATTACTTAAATAGCATGAATACAGCCAAACTGCAGTTTGGCCCAAAACAAGACTCGAAGACTACTGTCTATTATTTGTGTAAGTACACTAATGTTCTCAAGCAGACACATTCTTTGGAACTATTTCAATTGAAATAACATTGCCTTCCCATTGGCAGCTTTTAGAAAATGTTTACCAATATTATAGATTTTTCACAATAGATATTCTTATCTTAATATGCAAAGGTTGTGTTTACACTTTTTTTTTCTTTATCAACAAGCTATATAATTGTCACTATAAATCATGTATTTAATGAAAAAAAAGATACAAGCACACAATGTGTTATATATTGATTTATTTACTGAAAATGGAGTTTTGTTTAGTTTACAAACTAAATTTAGACTGAAATAACCAAGATGGTGGTGACTGTGTGTGTTGGATGATGTGTGTGTGTGCTGGATGATGTGTGTGTGTGTGTGTGTGTGTGCTGGATGATGTGTGCTGGATGATGTGTGTGTGTGTGCTGGATGATGTGTGTGTGCTGGATGATGTGTGTGTGTGTGCTGGATGATGTGTGTGTGTGTGTTGGATGATGTGTGTGTGTGTTGGATGATGTGTGTGTGTGTGTGCTGGATGGTGTGTGTGTGTGTGTGTGTGTGTGCTGGATGATGTGTGTGTGTGTGTGTGTGTGCTGGATGATGTGTGTGTGTGTGTGTGTGTGTGTGCTGGATGATGTGTGTGTGTGTGTGTGTGTGTGTGCTGGATGATGTGTGTGTGTGTGTGTGTGTGCTGGATGATGTGTGTGTGTGTGCTGGATGATGTGTGTGTGTGTGTTGGATGATGTGTGTGTGTGTGCTGGATGATGGGGGGAAGCATTTGTTTTTTAAACTTTATGTGTTTAGGTTTTGTTTTTTTTATTCCCCCCTCCCTGCTTCTTACCTTGTCAGGGAGGGGGGAGATCGCCTGGTGGTCCGGTGGAGGGAAGCAGCCGCTGCACACAAGGGCCATCACACGCTGTGTTCCCTCTCCAGCTCGAACTCTCGCGAGACTTGCCTGTGCGGAGCGTTGCCATGGTAACCCGTGGCAACGCTCTTACAGCCACGGGTCTCGCGAGAGTTAGTGCTGGAGAGGAACACAGCGTGTGATGGCCCCTGTGTGCAGGTAGCAGGGCAAGTCCTGCAGGACTGGTAACAGGAACGGCGTTCCTGCTTTGGAAAAAGTGCAGGAACGCCGTTCCCAGGCGTTCCTGCAGGACTCGAGCCCTGATCTTCCCCCACCTTTGGATTTTTGCGTGATCTGTGAAAGTTTTGTGTGATGCAACATAAGAAATGGTATTACATGTGCAACTGTGCTCACCCAGCAGCGATGGATGGGTTTTGTGTACTATAAGGCAGATAATGTTACTCAGTTTCTGAAAAGAGAAACTTCAACACACATAATATTAAAATAATGTCTTTATGAACATAGCAGGTCTCATTAGTTTTTAGTAAGATGTCAATAAAAGGGATGGTTAAAACTATTTCTAGTCATGAAAAATGATGCAGCACTAATTTTGTATTTACATTAAGGTAGATACGAAGATCAGTTCGGATTGAGCTTCCTAGTTTAAAATGCCATGATAGAGAACGTTTGCAGATTCACTAAACAAAACAAACAACGAAATAGATGCTCAGTGAATAATAATTTGATGTTATTTTGAAACGCTGGAAATAAGGTGAGTTATCTTACCTTTTAAAGGGGTGGGGGTACCACATACATGGTGGTTTTTTTTTTGGTTTTTTTTAACTATAGGGTCATGAATACAAGTTTGTGTTCCTGAGCCTATAGTGTTCCCTTAAGCATGAAGACCAGAAGTGTGAATAGACCTTTTCAGGTACCGTCTTAGAAGTATAAATTTATAACACAACATAATGGTTGTTTTAATTTTTTTTGTCCGCTAGCAATTGCATCAATAAGAATGACCATGATTTGTTGTAGGAAAGTCACAGTGACATCTTGTGGTAAAAGAAGAAAAATACAGTTGCACTAGAGAATGAAACCACCAACATCCGTTACAATTTTGTTTATGATTTCATTGAGAAATGCTTTCCTATGGACACTTTGAATGCGCGCGCGGCTCCGTTGACGTCAGACAGGGGAGCTGACGTCGGCAGGGGAGGAGAGGTAAGGAGCCCGGCGCTGGAATAAGGTGAGTAGCACCACGGGAGGGGGACCCTGAGGGTGGGGGCACCCTCAGGGTACTATAGTGTCAGGAAAACAAATTTGTTTTCCTGACACTATAGTGATCCTTTAACATTAGAGTAATTATTGGTGGTCATATTCCATAGATACATCAATTTGAAAATAAAGGTCTGTTCATGAAGTGCTATCCTGGTCATATCATTTCGGTAAACAAATTGCCGCTAAAAGGGTTCATGAAGTGCTATCCTGGGGCCAGAGCTAAATATAATCCCCCTATTTATTTTGTATGCTTACTTTTCAGGTTCAGGTTTGCTTATACACAAACGTTTGCTCATCAAACCTCTAATATCACTTTCCAGTGAGTAAAGGTAAAAGGGTAGGGGTTACTCATAGCACATAGGGGGAGTACTTTCTTACGGATTATGACATACACTCCTCTTTTGCTATCATTAGGCATAAACCTCACCTTCCACTATATTCGTGGTGGAAGTCTAAGGTTCTGTGTTGGGTTGTGACCAATTTTCTGACCAAAACAGTACGCAAGTGGGTTACAGGTAAGTTTTGCCAAAATTCCCCGCTCCCCGTCACAGTGGTCCCACAAGGCTAACTCCACGCTTAAGGTATATTCGCCCCTCAGGCCAGTCATAGTTAGCCAACTTGCACGATTGCATAGAGAGGGCCTCCCATGTCACTCCCTTTCTGTCTTATGCTTTTAGTTGTCACCAAGAGGTCTGCACCCCGCCACAACGTTCAGTGACATGAATCCCCTCACGCCAATCGATAGCTAGAGCCTCTCAAGTCATTTGGCATCTGGCAGGGCCTCACCTGTCAACATACCTAGGAAAATGTTTTGCCACTTGGCACTAGCCAGCCAGTAACCCATATGGTGCAGTTGCTGATTATGTTTAAATATTTTTCTTTTAGCATGTCTCAGCTCGCTGAAGAAGCAGACAATCGGAAAGGCGACATCAGAAGCCCTATTTCGATATGATCACGGACCATTCCTTGTATCACTGCAGAACTTTGTAGATGCAGAATCCCTTTCCCTGCCACAGCCAGGAAAGCTGAACTGTTTAAACTTATGCGGACAAGCACCGACAACTCAAGGGCTGGAGAAGGGACAAGTGCTCCAGGCAACTCTGACCTTTATGCCATGGTGGCCTCACTGGTGGCGTCTATGGGGAGGTTCAATGATAGACTGGATAGGATCGAGGCTCGAAGCCTTCCTATTATGTCTTCTATGCCCTCAGCTACTGCATTCCCTAATGTTCCATTGTTACAAACAGGTCATTTTTACCTTCAGGTTTTGAATCCCATATTATTAACCCAGTCCACATGGTTCTGGCCCATATCAAGAAAGACATCCTGGACGGAAAGGATGTCAATCTTGCTGCTAATTGCCTCACATGATGTCACTGAAAATCGCACATATGCTTACGGTGATATTTCTGTTGTATTGAAGGCCAGGGACCCTAGACTTAGTAAGAAATTGTCTATACCTGATTTCGTTCGTGCATTTGGTATATATAGGGATGTCATATACTCGGTATACCCGCATAGACGAGAGGAACTTGACCTCTATTTGCACAAGCTGGTGGACTTGGGAAATAAATACAGTTGCTCATCCTTTTATGATTACCACCGGTCCTTTTTGGCAAGGGCGTCTGCGATTTTGGCTCAGTAAAACGTCAAAACTGATTGGAGCCGCGTGGATACTGAGCGATTTTGCAGACACTTTGCCGGACTGAAGACACTGGCTTGGGCAATTTGTGCATCCACCTCACATGCCTCGGACTATTGTCCCATCTTACCCAAGTCCACACCTTTGACTTTCCCGGAGGCACATGCAAGGACAGACAGATCTGGCAAGGACAAACTCGTCGTCCTATTGTTTACCTGGGAAAATCACAGGTGTGCAATATTTTCAATGTGGGTACGTGCGGATATAGTGCCTGCAGATTGTTGCACGTCTGTTCTCATTGTTTTAGGGCTCATGCCAAGTCCATGTCTCCTAATAAAACTCATGCAAAACCTTACCTGACCTCTGTAAATGTTGGATCTTTGGCTCACGCGTCAGCTTCTCACCCTTCCAAACACCTAGTGGATTTCCTGGTTGATGGTTTTACAGAAGGCTTTCATACAGGTCTTGTTCATATTCCTGCGGGCATTTACCAATGTAACAATTTACAATCAGCTTTTGCTAATGCTGAAACGGTTGATGCTCTGTTACAACGAGAATTGGAAGATGGGTTTTTATTGGGACCTTTTCAGGGGCCCCCATTTTCCAATTGGAGAACCAACCCTATAAGTTTGGTCACAGGGAAGTCCTCAGGAAAACAGACTCATTTTAGATCTTTCTGCACCTCACTCCTTGGCCTTACCGAGCCTTAACTCGCTAATTCCATCTGAAGAATTTTCCCTTCAGTATGCCACTATAGACAATGTCATAAACACCATTATCACGGCAGGGGTAGGAGCCTGGCTGAGCAAAATATACATTATTAATGCTTTTAAGTTACTTCCCATACGTCCGTCCTTATGGCATCTGCATGGTCTTAAGTGGAAAAGTCTATACTATTTTTATACAAGGCTCACTTTCGGGTCGAAAAGCAGCCCAAAAATATTCAACACGTTCGTCGAGACTTTGTGTTGGCTTCTATTAAACAAATGCAGGTGCCATACAGTGATACACTATTTGGATGACTGTTTGTTGAGAATAATTCCTCTCCTCCCAGTGTTTTAATCAATGCCATCTCATTTTTTCATTCCTTGGGAGTACCGGTTTCTCCCAAGAAAACAGAAGGCCAAGACACGTCGGTACATTTTTTGCGGATCCTTTTCGATTCTGTGAGCATGGAAGCCAGCCTCCCCTTAGGTAAAATTGATCGTATCCTGCAAACTATTGGCAATTTTTTGCAAATTGGGACCTGCAATCGGAAGGAATTTCAATCTTTATTTCAAGACTCCTTTTCGTTTTACCACAATTGCCCTATGACTTTAGCCGTATTTCCCTGCTACAGCTGACTTATTAATGCAGCATAACTTCTTGTTACAGTGGAATGGGAGGAGTAGGTTTCTACCACAGCTGTCTATCCCTTCTCCCGTCATTTGGACGGATGCTGCAGCATCCACAGGTTTTGACGCCATTTTTGGCAACGAATGGCTCTGGAATGGTTGACCAGAGGAGGTACATCTCATCTAAGGGTTCTCACGCACCTCAGCATTCTTCGAGGTATACCCTATCATAATAGTAGCTGTAGTGTGGGGTCAGTCATGGGCAGGTAGCTCAGTACGCTATTTATCCGACTACCTGGCTACCTGCCACATTATAAACAAGGGACGTTCCTCCTCACTAACTATCATGAGGAGACGGACGTGGTTGGCAGCCTATAATCAATTTTATTTGGTTTGTTGTCATGTCCCAGGGATTTTCAATACTGCAGCTGACAAATGGTCTCGCTTTGACTTCCAGGCCTTCAGAGACACATTACCCACGGCCTCACCAACAGCCACTACAGCCACTACAGCCCCGTCATTTCAGGAACTAGTAATGGACTAGAAGAGTTATTAAGACAGTCTCATCTTGTCTAGTTTGGCCCTTTCAGATAAGACACGGCTGTCTTACAATAAGGCTTTCTTACTGTATAAAATTTTTATGTTAGAACATAACCTGGTTCAGTTTTTTAATACCTCAACTCAAATTATCACACAACACCATTAAATTGTGCAAACAACAGATAATAAACAAGTGTATACTTATATTAGGTGAATCTTTGTATCAACCTAAAAATAAAAGGAAATGCATAGCATAATACTGTAACACTTTGGAGGTAAAATAAATCGGAGGTAAAATAAATCGGAGGTAATAAGCTTATTCAGGCTGTCTCCACTGGTATCTGGTAATAAGGCACTTCTTCCACACCATAAGAAACCACAGCGCAATAGTATTGGGTACACACGTGTGACGTCACTAGTCTTTATACATGCATTGAACATAATATTGGATGTACAGCCACACGTTTTTTTCTTAGAAACTTCTATGTTATATCCAACTGATCAAGTAAACTTTGTAATGGATGGTATTTCATTTATCCTTCAAAACAATTTTTTGGTTTGAGGGAGATTTTTTCTTACAATGCAGAGGGACTGCTATGGGGACCAGGTTCGCGCCCAGCTATGCCAACCTTTTTATGGCATATTGGGAAAAACATTTTGTTTATTCCCAACATAGCTGGAGTGCAAACCTGGCCCTATACAAACGTTATATCGATGATATTTTCATTATTTGGAGAGGAGATTCCAATTATTTTTTGGACTTTTTTAATTTTTTGAATTCTAATCGGTGGAATATTCTTTTGACTCAAGAATCTAACCAACAGAGTATTCACTTTCTCGACTTGGAAATCCTAATTAAAGAAACCAATATCATTACACTTACTTTTTTTAAGCCAGTGGATGTAAATGGATATATCCACAAAGAAAGTTGCCATTTCCATCCCTGGCTTGATAATATACCTAAAGGGCAATTTCTCCGTATGAGACGTAACTGTACCGAATTGGAGTCTTTTGATTTCCAAGCAGAATTTCTTAAAGGTCAGTTTATTGATCAAGGTTATTGTACTGATGATTTGGATTGGGAAATCCAGAAAATCAGGGCAATGGAAAGAGATCCCTTATTAAAATATCAACAGAAAAATCCAGTAGAAAATAAAGATAAAATACCCTTCATCTTTAAATATAATCAGGAACATAATGCATTAAAAAGGATCCTAAATAAGAATTGGCATATCCTCCAGCAGGATGGAGAGATTCTTCCATATTTGGAGGATAAACCGAAATTAATATTTAGGGGAGCAAAAAATCTAAAACAAAAATTAACATCAAGCTACCTAGAAATGCCTAAACAGAAGGATAATTTTCTGAGCAATTATAAATCATTAAAGAAGGGATTCCATTATTGTGGAGAATGTATGGGTTGCAAAAACTTTAAAAATAAACCCAAACAGATAGAAGAATTCAAGTCTAGAATAGGGTCTAAGATTTTTAAAATAAATTCGTTTATTACATGTCACACTAAAAATGTGGTGTATTTGCTCACGTGTCCTTGTGGGCTACAGTATGTAGGCAGAACGTCTAGGAGCCTTAAGACAAGGATACGTGAGCATGTATAGAATATAAGGAGAGGTTTTTTAAAACACAATGTGTCTTCTCACTTTCTTAATGTTCATGGAGGAGACCCCACTGGGCTTACTTTCCATGCAATCCAACAAATCAACTGCCGTTGGAGAGGAGGCCACGTTGAGTCCGCCCTAAATCGCTGTGAGATGAGATGGATTTTTAATTTGGAGACGTTGTCTCCGGGTGGACTTAATGTGGACTTCGAAATGGCAGCTCTTATTTAAATTTAATTTTATTTTAATTTATATGTGCATTTATATATATTTCCAAATTGATATAATCATATTTAACCTCTCCTTATTATGGGATGTTTGTGTATAAAGTTTTGTTTAATGCAGCTATTTTTGGTCATTTGATACTTATTTTTCATCCATTAGTTTCCTTTTTAATAAAGAAAATTATGTGGACTCTATGCCAGTTTTTAAAATGGCATTTCTCTATAAAGGACTCCCTTTTTTGCATCAAAAAAATGTGAAACGAAGAACCTCTCGATCACGTGGAGTGTCTGAATGCCGGGACTAATCACGTTAGCGTTATGACGTCAGAACAACCGGAAGGCACTCGATCGCCATCTTGGAGTCCCGGACAAAGAGGAAAGAGAGGGTGAAAAAAAGCCGAAAAAAGTCGGAGGAAGAATGGGGAAACCGAATGAACATGTAGTACTGGCAAGAAAGTCCATGTGTAATACAATGTGTAATTATGTTTAGACTGTTAGATATATGCGTATTTTGGGAGATTGTATAAAAAATGTAAAATCTGACCTTCCCAATATGGCGGAGGCAAGACGGAAGGACCATATATGGTTCTTCAATTAACATGTGTTTTTGATTGTCTA
Organism: Pelobates fuscus; assembly: GCF_036172605.1. Taxonomy (NCBI): domain Eukaryota; kingdom Metazoa; phylum Chordata; class Amphibia; order Anura; family Pelobatidae; genus Pelobates; species Pelobates fuscus. The sequence goes on from NC_086317.1 coordinate 232,395,602, forward strand.
ATTAATTTGTATGTATAAATTAGAATGAAATTTATTTCTTAGATTATGCACCTGAGGAAGACCTGTTACGGTTGAAACGCGTTGTGCTTTCTTTTTTTATTGTTTTTAAGCAAGTAAAAACTTTTCTACCCAATTCTATTCCGCTGTGGTTTCTTATGGTGTGGGAGAAGTGCCTTATTACCAGATACCAGTGGAGACAGCCTGAATAAGCTTATTATTCACACGCTTCTATAGTTAGAGCCTGCTTTCTAAGGCTCTACAGATCGTGAGTGACCCATTACCTCCGATTTATTTTACCTCCAAAGTGTTACAGTATTATGCTATGCATTTCCTTTCATTTTTAGGTTGATATAAAGATTCACCTAATATAAGTATACACTTGTTATCTATTGTTTGCACCTCCCTCAACTTTTGTCTTTGTCTTTTGAATGTATGTTCATAGTGCTTTTTGGTGATTCTGTAGCACTTGGGAGTAGTTGCTTCTCTTATTAATAGCGCCAATGCACCCATCTATTTTTTCCTGGTTATCCAGGAATTATAGTTTTGCTTGTTCTTGTTTACCATTAATTTGTATTTAACACCACATGTATACGTTATATCCTGACAACCCTAGTTTTTTTTTATCTTAATACCCCATTAAGAACATACTAAAAGGCATACACAAAGCCAGTATCACTCCTTAGGTTACCCATACACAAACAGATATTTAAGGATTTGTTGACTTATTAGATACTACCCCTTTCGAACATGCCACAAATTTAGTAATCAAAACAGTCATCTTCTTACAGCTATTACATTTCTATTACAGCTTTCTTAGGCCATATGTATTTACTATACATAGTAAAAAATAAATTAAAAATTCACGAGTGCCTTAAACGTTTCTATCTTATCAAACAACAAGATTACTATGTTTTATCCTTACCCATTACAAAAACAAGCCAGCTTGGTAAAGTAGTTCCCATCACTTATTATCCCACTCTAAATAAATGGTGTCCGGTTAAGGATCTGTATACATATCTCCAAACACTACCACCCCAGTCAGATATCCCTCTGCTGGTCCTACACAAGCCTGTCTTGACAACCGCTAAGTTCATGCAGTATGTGCGAATATTACTGACCAGACTAGGTTTTAACGCCAGTAACTTTTCTGGACACTCAGGATAGGGGCAGTCTCTACGGCTTCTAGTCATGATAGTCCAGTACATGTCATCAAGTCATTAGGCCGTTGGAAGTCATCTGCTTTTTCTTTGTACATACCTCAACCTGTGCTAGAAATGAGCATACTGGCATCTTGAGGTATATTCTTTGTACTGCGTTTTATGTATTGAATAAATCTTTCTTTGGCAAGATAATTCTATTTTGCCCACTTTATTACCGGCCTACCGCATACGTTGGTTTCGGCACACTTCAACCGACTTGTTCATATCTATATGGTATATCAAACAATGTACACGCTAACATTACAAGAATTGCACCGAACACAAATGTGAAGGCTTTGCCTGGAGTTATGGGAGGGGCATGTTGAACCTACTTAAAGGACTCCCTCCTTACCTGCATCACCGTGGAAATCTTACGCTCAGCATGCCCCACCCGCCACTCCCTAAAAAAAAAAATATTTTTCCAATAGGGCGGGCCTACTTTATTACCGGCCTACCGCATATGTCGGTTTCGGCACACTTCAACAGACTTGTTCATATCTATATGGTACATCACACAATGTACACGCTAACATTACAAGAATTGCGCCGAACACAAATACATATATATATATATATGCACATATATACACACACACACAAAAGAATTAGGACACTTGACCATTACACCAACAGGCACTTTATGACTTAGTATTCTAAATACATAGACATTAATATGTTGTTGGTCCTCCCCTTTGCAGCTATAACAGCTTCCACTCTTCTGTGGAAATTCTCGCACATTCATCCAGTAGAGCATTTGTGAGGTCGGCACTGATATTGGATGAGAAATCCTGGCTCTTAATCTCTCTTCCAGTTTATCCCAAAGGTGTTTGATGGGTTTGAGGTCAGAACTCTCTGCGGGCAATTCCAGATCTTTAACAAAACATATTCAACCATATTTTTATGGACCTTACTTTGTACACTGGGGCCAATCACACTGGAATAGAAAAGTACCTTCCCCAAACTGTTCCCACAAAATTTTAAACACAGCATTTTCCAAAATGTCTTGGTATGTTGAAGCATTAAGATTTGCCTTGATTTGGAGGAAGGGGCCTAGCCAAACCCTTGAAAAACAGCCCATTACCATCATCCAACCGCCACCAAATTTTACAGTTGGCCCAATGAAGTCAGGTAGGTAATGTTTGCATGGCATCAGCCAAATCCACACTCACTCATCAGACTGCCAAACAGAGAAGCATCATTCTTCACTCCACAGAACTAATTTGCTACTGCTCCAGAGTCCAGTGGTGGTGTGCTTTACACCACTCCATCAGACACTTGGCATCATATTTGTTGATATGTGGCTTGCATGCAGCTGCTCGACTATAGAAACCTATTCCATGAAGAGCCTGACATGTTTTTGTGCTGATATTCATGCCAGTGGAAGTTTGGAAATCTTCAGCTATGGAATAGTGTTGGCAACTATTATGCACCGTGGGCCTCAGTACTCTTCGACTCCGATCTGTGACTTTACGTGGTCTTCCACTTCATGGCTGAGATGCTGCTGCTCTTAACGCTTCCACTTTCCAGTAATACCACTTACAGTTGACCAAGGACTATTTAGCAGGGGAGAATTTTCACGAACCAACGTATTGCAAAGTTGCATCACGGTACCACACTTGAATTCACTGAGCACTTCAGAATGACCCTTTTTCACATATCAGACTGGTTAGGTGCTTGATCTATTTTTTTATACCTCTGGCAATGGGTCTGATTCAAACACCTGAATTCAATAACTAAGAGGTGTGTCCCAAGAGGAGAGGGGAGTTGGAGCTTTTGCTGGCGCTAGACACCAAAAAAGCCTTCAGCCGACTCCATTGGGGATACATGACAAAAGTACTCCAAAATTTGGAATCCCACACTACTTCCTCAGTGCAAATTTTGACTTATATACTTATCCCTCAGCTAGAGTACTAAATACAAGATTCCTATCTCGGAAGTTCCTACTATCCAGTGGCACACGCCAAGGATGTCCCCTCTCTCCAATAATTTTCAAAATTGCTTCGGAAAAAGACATTCATTAGTAAAAGACATTCAAACACAAGCAAACATTAAAGGCATATCCACAGACATAGATGAACAGCAACTAACATGGTTTGCCGAAAATATACTGCTAATACTTCAGAACCCCCAAGAGTCACTGTCGAATGTAATGAACCTATTTGCACACCTACAGCACAATATCATACTATAAGAATAATATCACAAAAACCCAAGCACTGCTGATAAAATTGAAAAAGTGAGAGAACAATATGATAGCATGGCTTGGCCGTGAAAACACTATCAAAATGATGGTACTGCCTTTAAATTCTTTGTGCTCAACGCACATATATGGAAGCGTAAACCACCCTGAATAGCAGCCACAAACCTGTACTACAAGTTCAATGAAGGCCTAGGTGCTCCAGATATCCACAAATATTATATCGCCACCACATTAGCCCAATTAGGGGCTGCTATTTAAGCACCAGAATACCCCCTATGGTATATGCTTGAAAACTGTAATTTTACTCCCCGTAAATTCCTTTTTCCTTAATATGGTGGCAGTACAATAGGGATGTACTCTTCCCTCGGGACAAGCATCTGAAATAAATAATTAACATAAAAAGTTCCTCCCCTTACTAGGTATAAGAGACCAAACCAGCCCCAGGACCTCAGTAGGTACCAAGAACACCTCAGTGAATCCATAGGACACCAAAAATACTATATATACATAAAGGGAGGGATTGATGTACTGCCACCCATATTAAGGAAAAGGGAATTTACGGTGAGTAAAATTACAGTTTTTCCTGACATATGGTGGCAGTACAATAGGGATATATCGAGATCCCAGACTAAGGGCAGGAATTTAGGCAATAACAGCTTGTAACACCTTGTGCCCAAAATTAGCGTCAGAGGCAGAGAATATGTCTAGCCTGTAATGTTTGACAAAAAAAGTGTTGAAAAAAGACCAGGTAGCCGCCTTGCAAATATCTACCGGAGAGTCCACGCTTTTTCGGCCCAAGAGGCAGCCATGGCTCTAGTAGAATGTGCTTTAAAGGAGGCAGGCAAAGGTAGATTCGAGGTAGAATAAGCCAATTTAATAGTATCCACCAGCCATCTTGCCAACGTGGCCTTGGAGGCAACTTGGCCTTTAAATTTTCCAAAGAAATTCACGAATAGATAATCAGTCATTTTATACGCAGAGGAGCAGTACAAGTAGATTTTCAGAGACCTACCCACATCTAGTTGGCTCCAATCAAATTCCCAATCTGGCATAGATGGACCATTAAAGGAAGGAAGAAAAATAGGTTGGTTGATAACCTTAGAGGAGATGACCTTCGGAAGAAAGGAAGGTTTAGGGTACACTTTATCCGGAAGAAATTTTGTAAAGTCAGGAGAGGAAGAAAGGGCCTGGAGTTCCTCTATCCTCTTAGCCGAAGTATGGCCACCAAAAACACAGTATTCTTCAGTGCCTGATTCTTCCAAAGGTTCGAAAGGCTCAGTACACAGAGGTTTCAAAACTAAAAACAAATCCCAAGAGGGAAAACAGATTTTCTTAGGAGGCTTTACGAGTCTTACAGCTTTAAAAAAATCTTCTTAGAGGATCAGAAGCCCATTTTTTTTACCATAAAATGACTAAGAGCGGAAACTTGGACTTTGAGGGTAGACAGGCTAAAACCTTGAGCAAGACAATCTTGCAAAAAATGAAGGATAGTATCAGTAGAAGGAGAGGATCCTATGCAACGATGAGATATGCACCAGTGAAGAAATCTCGTCCAAGTTTTTAAGTAGATAGAAGAGGTAGAGCTCCTGGTAGAATTTAACAGTAACTGGAACCTCTCTTATTTAATGCCCCTATTATGCAGAATTAGCCGTGCAGCAGCCAAGCTGTCAACCTGAACACGTTCAATACTTCTACTGGAACTCCCTCGTTTTCCAGAAGATCCGGTGTTACCGGGAGAATCTAGTACTTTAAAGCCATCTTCTTTAAAACCGAGAACCAGCTGCGGTTTGGGCAGTTCGGTATTATGGCCAGAATACGAGCTTGATCTGATGTTACCTTTTGCAGAATCCTTGGGACAAGGCTTACTGGGGGAAAAATGTAAGCAAGGGGAAACTCGAAAGGACCATCCATTACCAGCGGCCTGTCTACCTTGAAGAGGGAGGCAAACCAACTTACTTTTGCATTTGATCTTCTTGCCATAAGGTCTTTGACTGGAAGACCAAATCTCTTCACCAGATGAGCGAAAATTTCCGGATTAAGAGGTCACCCGTTCTGGGACCATTTTGATCTGCTTAAATCGTCCGCTACCACGTTGTCTACTCCTCAAATGTGAATGGCGGAAATTTTGTCTAGATGACTGAGCCCAGGACATAATCCGTGAGCAAAGGAAATACAATTTTTTTACTCTTGTACCACCTTGTTTGTTCAGGTAGGAGACTGTAGTCTGATTGTCCGACTGGATTTTTACAGCTTTTCCTACAATGAAATCTTTGAACTGCTGAAGAGTGTAGAGAACTGCCAACAACTCCTTGAAATTTGAAGATTCCTTTGTTTCCTTTTTCGACCAAACAGCTTGTCTTAATTGAGCTCTCCCAACCTGTATTTGAAGAGTCTGTAGAAATAACGATCCAAGATTTTTGACGAAAAGACAGGCCTTCTGTAATGAATTTTTCCTCTAGCCACCAAGAGAATTTTTCCTTTTGTATGATCTAATATACTCATTAATGCATCCAAGTCTTCTTCTTTCTTTGACCATTGGACAAGAATTGCCCACTGTAAGGGCCTTGATTCCACTCTGGCCTCTTTTACTGCTGAGATTGTAGAGGTCAGATGACCTAAAACCTGCATGGCTTTCCTCACCGAACATTCTGACATCTGAAGAAGGTTTTTTATTAAAATCTTTCTTTTTTCTCCTTTCTCTTGTCAGATGAACCGACAGAGTCTCTGACTTGATCAAAAACCCTAGAAACAGGATAGACCTTGTAGGGGTAAGGTGTGATTTTTCTAGGTTGATAATCCAACCATGTTCTTCCAGGATTTCTAGCGTATAGGCCACATCTGATTCTAGAGCGCCTCTTGAATCTGCCCTTATTAACCAGTCGTCCAAGTAAGGTACTACTGTGATTCCTTGCATCCTCAAAAAAGCTGTGACAGGGGGCTTCCGGTCTAGCAACGGACGAGGACAGTCGCATGGCCGCGGAGCTCCTGACTCTAAGCGTGGTAAACCGAAGCACACAGGACCCAACCACGAACCAAATGCTCCCCAGAGAGCCCCACTACTTACCCGATCCACATGGGCAGAAAAATGAAAAAACAAAAGCCCGACAAGCCCAGTCTGGGAATGAGCATCGGGGACATGTGGAAGCAGGCCCATGAGACAGCCGGAGCATCAATGGCGTCTCTGCACGGGGGATGTTCCGACTTTACAGACGGCTCGTCTGATGAGGGGGACGGGGGCTACGTACCGGCAAAAGCCCCACCACCGCCAGACAGACCGCGGGTGTCCACACCAGCTACCACACCGGTGACCATGGACGCCATCAAAGAGCTCATGGCCGCCCACCATAGCAAAATCTCTGCAGAAGTGGCCACGATAAGGGATGACCTGAAAGGCCTCTCAGCACGGCTCGGGATGGTGGAATGCACATACACACCAGATAGAGGAGCTAAAAGCGGCAGTACAAGACCTAAAGCAGCTAACCTCGCTTCACGAACAGCAACTGGCTACTCAAGAGGACAAACGTCGTCAAAGTAATCTAAAGCTCAGGGGGGTCGCGGACTCCGTGCCGGAGACCGAACTTCCACACTACATCAGGCGGTTGCTAACCACACTTCTGACCCCAAAAGTAGCCAAATCCATAATGTTAGACAGCATCTTCCGTTTACCGCGACCGGCTACAGCACCTCCAGCAGCCACAGGGGACATAATCCTTCGTTTTCAAAACATGAGGGACAAGAGGGCCGTTCTTGAAGCTACCAAGGGCCTAAAAACTTACCCGTTTGAGGACATGACTCTGTCCTTTTATGCTGACCTTTCAAGTGGCACACTGAACTGGAGAAGATCTCTCAAGCAGCTCACGACCTAATTGCTGCAACAAAAAAACAAGTATCGTTGGGGCCCAGGCCGCACCCTACATATAGAAGTCGCAAACGGCCCTCTGGTGGTGCGGAACCTGCAGGAGGCCACAAGAACACTGGAGGACCTGAGAACGCCACAACGAGCAATGGCCGCCATAACTCCACCGGCCGGCACAACAAGCTGCCTGGGGAAGATAACAGCAGGAGCACCGATCTTTGTACCACGTCAACAGCCCGCAGGGCCGCATACAGCCGCCGCAACCTGATTAAGGGCGAGACCTACTGGGACGCTTCCCTGCACCCCTTTTCCCGGGCAACACCATAGCCCGCCACCCAACGGTTGCGAACATTCATACGCAGAGAGAGAGTAACCAGAACTGTCCGTTGAAATTGACTCTCGTGCGCTTTTCCTAATTTTTCTCTTTTTTTTTGTTCCCTTATCTATTGTATTGCTATACCTATGTTATTGCTACCGATATGTTTAAAATGTCTCGACATGACAATAGAGGCGCTCACAATTATAACAAGTTCTCTGACAAACAGATCAGACAAAAGTTGAATGCCCGCTTGGCTTAACCGCCTGCACAGCTGCCTCAAAAGAGGGAGCCCGCTCAGACGACTAGTCCAAGCTAGTAACAACCCAGACCTACATGACATGTAACACTCCAACTTCTAAGCAATAATATACAGTGGTACCCGCAGTAACTTCCCGACTTCCGCTTAACACACCGCCTGTAACCACTTAAAAACACCCCAGCCTGCACTTCTAGGGCCTTCAACCTACATGCACACGACAGGTACTCCCTTGATTTGACTGACAAGCACTGCACGGGAAACCCTACTAACCTTAACCTATATAAAATTGTTTATTTTCGCCTAATTTGGTAAAGCACTGTCTCTCAAGTAACACGGTTACACAGGTAGATGTATACCCTAACTGGCACATGCATGCACGGCCGTAGCTACACCAATACTTACTTTTTATTTTTTAGTTTATTACAAATGGGCAAAATCGTTGACACGACAAACTTCTCCTTTTTATTCACACACGCAAAGTTTTTTTGTTATATCGTGGAATGTTACCACGGTTACATAAACAGTGCAGTCTTAACTATGACAAGGCCTTTCCTGGTAACTAACGATTACCGAGCCGATTGCTCACACGTCATGAACACGTACCAACTCCCCAATAACAGGCATGCAGCCAGCTTCCTAAACGACGCAAGTTGTTCACTTATTACTGCAGAATACAAGCTTATATTACATTGGAAAGACACAGGATCTGAATAGTAACCACGAGATACTAATAGGAACTTCACTATGGCCCCATGCTTAGATTGAAACACTTAACTGAACGCGTCAATACTGGACCTGTTTTAAGCAAAAATAATAATACTGTGCATTTACTCCTACCACAGTCTATCCTGTATGAATCTATGTACGCTGTTGTGGCGTGTTGAATATGCTATGTAACCACCTGCACACCAAAAATAAAGAATTAAAAAAAAAAAAAAAAAGCTGTGACAGGTGTGAGGACCTTCGTAAAAATCCTGGGTGCTGAAGCTAGCCCGAATGGAAGGGCTCTGAATTGGAAATGATGGACCTTTTTCCTTTTCCTTATAGCAAACCTCAAGGTGCACATGCGGTACCCCAAAGGCAATCCACATGCTTTTGCAAACATTAAGTACAGTGAGGTATATAACAGCTTTTGCACATTTTTAGTATTAATTTGAGTAAGATCAGGATGTAACAGTGCTTGTAATTATTCTTGGCATAGTAGGTGCAATCTAAACAACTGGTTTTACATTAACGTCTGGCTACATTGGTTCTGTCATATTATGTTGAAGTCGTCGACTTCAAAGTGTATGTTTAAAACTATAGTTAGGCTTAGTCTGCGCGTCTGTCGATCTGTTAACATCACAAATTCTGCATACATAAGGGTTCACGTGAGTACTACTCAGGTATTTTCTTGATTTCACATCCATAGGAATATGCAGGTAGGCATCCTTTAGATCTAAAGTTGCCATGAAATCGCCTTTCCGAAGGATATGAGTGACAGACGCTATAGTCTCCATTCTGAAATGTTGGTAAGGAATGAGCTTGTTCAGGTTTTTTAGATCCAAGATTGGACAAAAAGACATGTCTGGTTTCGGGACTAGGAACAACCGGGTGTATACACCCTGATATACTTGGGAAGTTGGAATCCTTTCTACCACACCTTTTCTTAATAGGGAGACAGTGGCAGAAAAAAGGGCTTTTTTTTTTTTTTTTTTTTTTAACTTCGACTGGTAGGAGGATTTGCTGCCACTATAGACCGCCTCCCTGCTTTGCTGGTGACTGCATTCAGCATAAAAGCAGGCTTACATACCTGCTCTGTAATTCTGCAGGATGCTTGCTGGACATTCAGCTCTCCACCCGGGAGGCTATCAGACTAGATCCCCCTGGCAGCAACCCATGTGCCTCACCATCACATTCCAGATGCCGTCCGTTCCTGATGGAACAAGAAAGAGAACTGATGTCCTGGGGCTGGTTCGGTCTCTTATACCTGGTAAGGGGAGGAACTTTTTATGTTATTTATTTCAGATGCTTGTCCCGAGGGTACATCCCTATTGTACTGCCACCATATGTCATGAAAAATGTTATTACACAGCCTTACACTATATCACAATTGATATACCCCTACCTACACCCACCTGGTCTCGCCCATTACAAACTACGTGGCGTCCTGAACCTAATTCACATGGGCAACCAAACTCTTGGCCCCTAACCACCCACTTAGGTTTGCACCTCTAATGAGCCTACAGTATTACACACCCTACCTCCCGTAAGGGCAGGACTAGTTAACATAGCACAACTATATGCAGACAATGGTCTGGTGCCATTCCCTGAATTTGAGCAGAAATATAACTTACCCTCCAGAGACATGTTCACATACTTAAGGCTTAAACACATCCTGACTAAATACAACATACAGACACTGCTTACTATAAGAAGTGTTATCACCCAATTATACAGGGGAATAAAGAAAGGCACTGGGCCATTGGCACTCTGCTACAAAGTCTTGCTAGAACACGCAAAAAAACTCCAAAATCTCATATGCTCAAATGGGAGGAAGAACTTAACACGCAATTCTCTACTGAACAATGGATGAGAGCATTAATGCCAAGACCATATTGAAGCTACTTACAAAATATGGATGAGATGGTATATGACTCAACACGTGATCTATAAACTAACAAAATTCTCCCTCTCGTTACAAATAGAAGCCTTTTCTATTACACATGCTACCCGCCCAACTGCCAAAACCGATGAGAACACGCATCAAACATGTGCTGAGAGCTGCCAAAAGCAGTATAGCCACTTTCAGGAAGAATAAGCACCATCCACCTTTATCAATGGTGATGGAGAAATTAAACTCCACGATAATCTATGAGGAAATTAGTCATATTTCTACAAATCTATGACACAATATGGGCCCACTGGCAATTGGGCACTTGTTTCCTAGAAGAAATACTTGACCCATAGTGGGGTGTCGTTATGTGACACTCTCCAAATGCAGTGCTGGACGCATGCTGACGACCCTACAGGATTTCTTGCAAAACTGCAAGATAAATGTTCCCACAGGGAACCAAAATTGTTTTTGGAGTAACACATGAATAGAGCTGAAACATGATAAAATTGAGTAAAGTCCCAAATTAGGATAAATGTGCAAAAATAATGTTAAATAAAACATTAGACTATACCTACGCATACCAATGCTAAATACTGTGGAATTCCTTTAATGTGTTGCTTTGAATGGAATTGTGTGGTATGTCTACTAAATGCAAAAAATTACACTTTATTTTTTTCCACTACACTTTATTTTTGCACATTTATCCTAATTTAGGACTTATTAACGTTTCAGCTCTATTCATAAGTGTTACTCCAAAAACAATTTTGGTTCCCTGTGGGAACATTTATCTTGCCGTTTTATATATAGGGTTAGGCCCTTTGAATTAGAGGACATTTCCATAAGGACCTTACCTTATCTATAACGTTTCTATCTTGCAAACCTGGTTGGAATTGACGCATAATATGCAGTGATATTTGTTACGTATGTTCTTATTGTTATGTTATTTTCATTTCTGTTCATCTTGAGTTCACGTAATGCCGTATAAATGCATCATGATGCAACTGTTCTCCTGGCTACAGACACAAAGCTACAGAGTAAGCGACTCCAGAGTGTGTACAGAGTAAGCAACTCCAGAGTGTGATAAAAGTGGATAACATGCATGTACTGTGATGCTTTGCATCGTTTACTCTATAATGGTCTTATGCCTAGTGACTGTTAATGTGGAATAAAGCGCACAATTCCGAATGTACCAAGGAATGCTCTGTATATGTGAAATTTATCTATATATCTATAGAAAAGAAAATTCAATCCATAACCAAAATGTGCAAATCATTCACTCAGCATGAAGCACTATACAAGATGTATCGAATGTACGATCGAGATTGGAATTTCTCTGTTCCTACAACCATTTGTGAACCGAAATCTTGTAACCAATGTTTATAAATGTTGATATAGTTATTGTTAAACCTGTTGCAGAAATAAAACAAATAATTTATAAAAACAAAATAAAAAATTCAATAAAAAAATTTATACTCACACACCCATGCATCAATAAAAATTATATATTAAAAAAAAAACAAAAAAAAACAAACTAATTTATACTCACCGAAAATTCTTTTTTTTTTTAATATGGTGGCAGTACGTATGGGTTATGCTTCCTAATTGGGACAAGCCTCTGCAAGACAGGAATTAAGAAAAGTCCCTCCCCCTTTACCCTATAGAGGCCTTCCCCGGCAAACCCACCTCAGTTGTAGCAAAGGTAAACTGTAACTGCGGCTGGTTCCCTTATTTACTACTATAACGTCTTAAAGCATAGAACTTAGTAGGGCTAACCATACAGATATCTTAGCCATAATTTTATATAGTTCGTGTAAGAGATCCTCTATTTAACATACTATATAATATAATACAATATAAAATAAGGATTGTCTTGGAAGCAATAAAGTTTTGTCTTTTAGATATTTATTATATAAAAATATAAACAAACATATAAAATCCATTATAGCAAAGTTTATAAGATTAAACTAAATGCTTGCAAATAGCATTAATAGGTTAACATACCCTTCTGAACATGTCATCATGTCAGCCTCACTGTCATTTTAAGATTATTATTATGTTATTATTTATATAGCGCCTTCAAATTCCACAGCGCTTTACAATGGGTGGACGAACAGGCATGTAGTTGTAACCAGACAAGTTGGAAACACAGGAACAGAGGGGTTGATGGCCCTGCACAATGAGCTTACATGCTAGAGGGAGTGGGGTAACTTGACTTGGAGGGAGACAGACACAGGAGTAACAACACTTGAAGATGGAGCAGCGTCTGTCTCCAAGTCTCTCATCTGTTTAACATTTAAAAGTACACCTATTTATACCTAAGGTGTCGTCATTTTAGGGTCACCGTAGTTCATATATGAAAAAGTAACTTTTTTACTTTATTCATTTTAGGACCTCCCTTAACTTGGCAAAAATACAAGGCCATAACTAAAGGGTGTATACGTCATGGACATTTTCCTGACTGAGTTCTTTATCTATTTAGGGTTACCAGAGTATATTATGTACTGAAAGAGTCGTAGCATAGCCTTGAAGCTTGTTTATGCATTGTTATTGTATTTCGTCTGGGACAAAATGGCGTAAACCTATTATGCACTGAAGGCAAGTTAGAGGTTATTGCTTAAAGAAACAGTTATGAAAAACAATATGTTCCATTTCTAACCCCTTGTCAGTTTGCAATATCTCTTAAAGACAAAGTACACAGTTTAAGAAATACAACATTTAATTCTAAAACTATATTTGCATTTGCATTTGCCCATAACAAAACATCCATGCCCTATACCGCAAGCAAAATTAGTAATTCAGAAGGAGGGAGATTTGTACTGCCACCATATTAAGACAAAAAAAGAGATTAACAGTGATTACAAATTTCCGTTTTTTCTGACATATGGTGGCAGTACGTATGGGATATAGCAACATCCCCAATCGGGTGGGACTTATGCCTCAACCGCTTGTAGTACCTTATGCCCTAATGCAATTTTAGAGGAAGAGAGTACCTCTAGCCTGAAATGCCTGACAAAGGTGCTTAACCCCTTAAGGACCAAACTTCTGGAATAAAATGGAATCATGACATGTCACACATGTCATGTGTCCTTAAGGGGTTAAAGATGACCAAGAAGCAGCCTTTTTTTTTTTTTTTTGTAAATATATTTTTATTGGGTAGTTTCCATATTATGTGATGATATACAGTGCGGACACGCAGGTCCCAATAAGAACTTGTTAAGGGTCTAAAAGGGTTGGGTAATTTGAGAGAGTGGGGTAGTTGAACGTGCGAACGTAAAGTGGTGACGCGCAGGTCACAGTGTAGCGACAGTAGCAGTGTCTAGTTGGACTCGCAGGTCCCATGAAACATACATATACATATTTTTTTTTTTTCCCTTTTTTATAATAAAGCATAACATTAGGTTATAACATAAAGAAAATTGGGATTTAGTGATTTGGTGGTGGTATGCAGCACTTATTCCAGTGTATCTCAGATCCCCATTACAAAGTGCCTCTAATATCTTCTAATAATTTTCGCTTCTAATAAAGGTAACGTTGCAACGGTATTGTAACTAGTCAAACTTTGCTCTCTAGGAGTTTATGAATGTTAGTGAACATAACAGATCGTATTTCACAGTGGGGGGGGGGAGGGGGGGGGGAGAAGTGAGGTGTCAGCTGGTGTGGAAGGTGGGTCTCTGACTTGTCTCTGTGAAGTGTGTCTGGTAGGAATGGCGAATCGTAATTTTAGTCTTTTCGGAGGTATATCGCCTAGTGTCCGTGTTGGGCCCCTTTGCCTATGACAACGTGTTAGGGTGTCCGGGTAGTTGACGGGTGTTGTGTACTTTAGTCCCCAATTCCGGGGAGCCTAAGAGGCCTGGGCTGGGTACGTGTCTTATTCTTGTCTGTTACCTCGGTGTCTGATGGTAATGTCTCCGCCCATGTCTACCGTTAATGTGTTCCAGCCTTGGGTTTAGGTGGTTTGTCGGGCGGTGGTTAGTGGCGGTTATCATGTATCTAAGGGAGTGGTCTCCTGTGTATACATTGTTGGGGTGTAGGTAACTGCGCCTGTTCCGTGGTATTGTCAGTTTGGGCGTAGTGGGGGCTATGGTGTATCTACCTGGTATCGTCCTCCGATAATGCGCGTGTGTGTGGTGAAGTTTGATCGGTGTGTGTGTGTGTGGTTGCTTGGGTGTGTTGAATCGGGGAGGGTGGGGAGGGTGTGAAGGAGCCTAAAGGTGAGGGCGGGGGGGGAGGGAGGGGGATGTTGCCAAGTCCCCCAGTGGCGTGCCCAAGCCCTCCTCCACGTCTCTCGGACCATCTCCCCTCAGTGGTCACGACCGCCCCTGCCTCCATTTAGGCCGTGTATAGTATCCAGGGTGTCCAGCTTGTAATGTGTTTCTCGTATCTCCCCTGTAGTTCCGCGATTTTGGCCTCTGCTGTCCTAATGTCTTCTACTGTTCGCTTCCAGTGTTCCAGTGTTGGTGGAGTCTCCGACTTCCAGTGGAGAGGGATGAGAGTCTTGGCCGCGTTGAGCAAGTGTCTTAGGATTGATCTCCTGTAGGCCGGCACTGGGAGTTCCGTGTGGTGTAGGAGCGCTGCTTCCATAGTCAGCTGTGTTGGCTCGTCCAAGATCTCTTTAATTTCGTGTTCAATACTGGTCCAGAACGGTTTGATCTTAGCGCAGTCCCACCATATGTGTCGCAGGGTACCAGGTTCTTCGCCGCATCTCCAGCAGGTGTTAGGGATCGTTGGGTTATAGCGGTGTATCAGACTCGGTGTGCGATACCAGTGGGATAGGAGCTTATAGTTTGTTTCTTGATGGTGCGAGCTGGATGAGCTTTTGTGTTGTAGAAGCAGTATTTTTTCCCATTGTTCGGTTGTGAACGTAGTCCCTGTCCAGTCTTCCCATTGCCGTTTGTAGAGGGAGTTGTGGGTTCGATGTCCCGTTACCAGGTTACCAGGAGCGAAATCGGGCGGTAGTTCCCTACCTGCTCAGTATCCTTTCCCGGTTTGGGGATCACTGTTATGGTTGCCGCCAGTGCCTCTCTATGAAAGGTGTGTCCGTCTTTTACCCCATTGAGGGCCTCAGTTAGGTGTGGTATTAGAATGTGTCCATACTGTTTGAGGTATTCCACCAGGTAGCCATCAGGGCCTGGAGCTTTCCCGGATTTGGTCGTCTTCAGGGCTCGGCGCACCTCCTCCTCTGTGATGGCGGCATCCAGTTCCTCAGCTTCTAATGGTGTTAAAGTGTCACGAGGTAGGTTGTCGAGGTAGTTCCTAATATCGGCCTGTCGTGCGGCTATATTCTGTTCGGTGTCCCCTTCTCGGACGTTATATAGACCTATGTAGTATCGCTTGAAAGTATCTGCTATCTCTTCCGGGAATTGTGTCGGTGTCCCCAGTGTCGTTCGTAGGGTGTGTACTTGCGCTCTCCCCTGCATACCCCTCAGCATTCGGGCGAGCAGCTTGCCTCCCTTGTTGGCATGTAGGTAGAAAAACGCCCGTGAGCGTTTTATGGTTCTGGCGTGTCTGGAGGTGAGGAGATCCGTTAATTGTTTCCGAGCGGTTATTAGGTCCCGGTAGGTCTGTATCTGTTGGTCTTGTTTGTGCGTTAGTTCTAGATCAGAGATCTTCTGTGTGAGGTCCCTGAGTTGTGCAGTGGCTTCTGTCTTCCGTCGGGATGCCATCTGAATGAGGTGTCCTCTCATGACACTCTTGTGGGCTTCCCAGAGTGTCATGGCGGACATTCCCTCAGTGTTGTTTTCGGCGAAGTACTGATTGAGGTGTTCCGCGATCTGAGCCTTCGTGGTCGCGTCCAGGAGTAGGGAGTCGTTCATTCTCCAGGAGGTCCTGCTCGGTCTGAACAGGGGTGACGTGGTATCTATCTGTACCGCACTGTGGTCTGACCACGGTGTGGTGAGGATATCGGCTTTCCGTAGATGGGTCAGCCCTTCTTGTTGTAAGAATATGTAGTCGATTCGGGTATAACGATGATGCAGTGTGGAATAATAGGTGTAGTCCCTGGTATCGGGTTTCAGGGCTCTCCACGCGTCTATCAGGCGCAAGTCTCTGAGCGCTTTTCGTATTGTCCGAATCGCCGAATCTGGGACACTGCTGCTACCTGTGGAGGTATCTATTCGAGGGTCCAATGGTATATTGAGGTCACCCCCAAATATTAGGGTGCCTTCAGTGAATCGTGATAGTCTGGTCAGGGTACGTCTGAGGAAGCTGGCTTGCCCGGAGTTCGGTGTGTAGGCGGTGGCGAACGTATATGTTTTGCGCGCTATCTCCCCTTTAATGAAGAGGTACCTGCCTCCAGCGTCTGACAGCACATCCATGGGGATAAATTGGAGATGGGCCGCTAGGAGGATCGCTGTTCCAGCTTTGCGTGCGGTCGGATGGTTGCTGAAGTAATTGTGTACATAGTGGGTATCTTTTAACAGCTTGTTCATTTCGGGTTTGAGATGTGTTTCCTGCAGCAGGGCGACTGACACATGCTGTTGCCGAAGGGTACGTAGAAGGTGGGACCTTCGTTCTGGAGCATTGAGCCCCCTACAGTTTTGCGAGCGGACCACCAGGGGGGACGGCGTGTAAGCCATCTATGCGTCTCCAGGTATGGAGTTCCAGGTACACCCCACTGGTTCCACAGGGGCGGTGCGGACTTCTCTGGTCGGTACGCCCGGGCACGTTTCCGGGGGGGGGGGGGGGGGAGAGGAAGCTCCTGGAGAGGCAAAGAAAGAGAGAAAAAAAAAAAAAAGGGGGGGGGGGGGTCGGAGGGATGTAGGTAGGAGATGAAGGGGGGGGGGTAAGTAGTTGCGATTGGCGCTGCTGGTGAGTGTGTGGTTGTGTGTGATGTGTCGTGTTTGAAGTGGTGCGTGGGTGTGTGTGTGTGTGGAGCTGACGTTACCAGGTGCTCTGCTGTGTCGGCTGTAAGGTGTGTGGGGGGAGGTCGGTTCCGGTGGGGATGTGATGTCACCCCAATGTGGGGTGTCTCCGTGTATCTGGGAAGATAGACAATGCCGTACCGCTGGGTAGCTCGCCCAGCAAGGCTTCGGCAGGGGTCTCCCAGTGGGTAGTCTACACGGGTATCAAGTTGGAGGTGGCTTGTGCCTGTTGGAGTGGTCGTCCACTGTTCCGTCTGGTGGTGTAACGTGAGATGAATCGGTCTTTGTCTCGGGAGTTATCTGTCCCGCGATAGTTGTAGCGGTGTGGGTGCACAGTGCTATGTCTTACGGATGTGTTATGTATGTAGCCCGATTAGGGATGTAATTAACTTAGATTAAATTAAGCGGGGCGCCCCTGTCCGCGGGCGTCCGACGGCTGGAGTATCAGCCTGGTCCGTGCTGTCATGCCATGTCCCCTCCCGTCGCCCGTCTGTCATTGAAGTCGTGAGGCCTCGGGATTCGTCTACAGCTGGTGGGGAGCGGTGCATGCCCAGTTTATACAGGAGTTGCAGGTTTCCCCCTGGGGGGGGGAGGAGGGGGGGGGGAGGGAGGGGGAGGGAAGGAAGGAGGAGGGGGGAAGGGGGGGGGCGGAGGTCAAACCGCCATGTGATTAAGCAAGTCTGTGAGCAACATTAAGTGTTTACAATGTCTACGATTCCAGGCATATCCTACAACTCTGCTGATCTAAATAGTACATAGCGCATTTACATTTCTAACAGTATCACATTGCTCCGCAGTCCCACACAACATATCTCCCCCCCCCCCCCCCGGTCCACCCGCGGGACGGCAGCCCAGTGCAGAGATCCCTATAACCACCCCCAGCCGCCGGCCTCCCCCACCCCCCACCCCCCCACACCACCCGCCAGCATCAACCCCGGCAGTAATATACTATCAGCATATCCCCCCCCCCACCAACCAGCGTTCAGATTGTTACAGTCAATAGCCTCAGTTATGCATTGTTTGTGGTCAAACCCGCGGGGGGTTCTATGGCGTACCCTCTTATGCCATTAGGGCTGCAGCTTTGTCCCCGTCCCATACCCCTCCCAATCATAGGTGGGTTCCCCGGTTATAGCTGTCAGCCAACGTTCCAGGTGTTGGTGGTAGGGCTTCTGTCCGTGAGCAGAATGGGGGGGGCATATAGGCCATCTCAGGTGTATGGGGCTGACGTGGTGGGGTGAGTCCCAGGGTGTGGGTGAGAGTCAGTATAGAAATATCAGTATAGAATTATCAGTCTAAGTCCGAATGCGTTGTGTACTTATCTTTGGGGTCATCGAAGCGGGTCGTTGTCGGTATCGGTCCACGGGAGAGTTCATGGCTCTGCAGGTGTAGGCTGCACGGGCTGAGTCGTGTCCTAGGGCCTAGTCGTCTTCAGGCGGTGCAGGGTTTTGGTGCCTTCGGGCCTGTCGTCCGTGTGGCGAGTCTTCCCTGCGGCGCCTCTGTGCTCTCGGTGCCTGCATGTTGGGTCTGCGGCCCAGGGGGCTCAGGACCCAGTCTTCTACTTCGGTGCGGGGTAGTTCCAGCGCTTGTAAAAATGCGGGGACTTCGTCCGGCCATTGGAGGGATTTCCATGCGTTCTCGTGTCTGACATTTAGGGAGAAGGGGAAACCCCATTTGTAGGGTATATTGCGGCTTCGTAGTAGCTGTGTCACTGGCCTCAGAGCTCTGCGGGCCTCCAGAGTGAGGGGTGATAAATCTTGGAATAGGGCGACTTCCGCCCCGCGGAACCGCCAAGTTTGCCTGGTTCTAGCTTTAGTCATAATGCGTTCCTTCATCCTGTACTCATGCAGGCAGCAGATAATGTCTCTAGGCGGGTTTTCCGCTGCGCGGGGTCTTAGGGCCCTATGTGCTCTGTCAAAGTCAAAGCGCTGTGGGGCTTCTGGGCCTAAGATTACGCTGAATAGTTCTGACAGTACTGCTGCTACGTCTTCCTCACCTGGGGCTTCTGGAATATTGCGGATCCGTATGTTGGACCTGCGGCCTCTATTGTCCAGGTCTTCCGTTTGCCTCCTCAATTGGAGTAGCATGTTGCCCTGTCTGGTCACTGCTGTACAAGTTGTGTCGAGTCGTCCTACCGTGGCGTGGTGGGTGCCTTCCAGGGTTTGTAGGCGGCCATCTTGGGCTGTGAGATCTCGTTGCAGTGCGGCAACTTCTGACCTGATCGCTTCATTCAGGTTATCAGATAGGGCTTGTAGGTCAGATTTGGTGACCAACGTGGCAGTGAGGGCCCTGATGTCAGCTCTAATATCTGCCAATGAGAGTCCCTGTGGATCGGGTGTTTGTGCATGCGGCGCTGCGGCCTGTTCGTCGGCCATCTTGGGGCCTGGTGCAGCTCGTTGTTGCCTGCCTGGCGTGAGGAGATATCCGTCTAGCGTGCTCGACTGGGGTGAATGTTGGGAGCCCCTCTTCGTCGGGTGAGAGTCCGACCGTTTGGTGCGTCCCATCGGGCAGGTTATGCGGTGAGTAGTGCGCTTATTATGGCATAGCGGGACGGAGCTCCTCAGTTAGGCGGCCATCTCCGTCGGCGTTCGACACCATCCACCCAAGAAGCAGCCTTGTCGATATCTTTGGGTTAAGCAAGAGCTTTCTCTGCCCATGACGAGGCCATCACTTTGTGGAATGTGCTTTTTGAAGCTGGCGTAGGAAAACTACTGAAGCGCAAGCCATATAATAGACCAAACAACGAGAAATAGAATTACAAAAGGCTTCATTCTCATTAACCTTCCTTAGAAGATGACAAACGGGTGATCTGGATAGGTAGTCCTGTAATACCCATTTTAACCTCTAGTACATGCCATCTTTGTTCCAGCAGGGAGGTGGCATTGTTGTCGAAGTATGTTAGAAAGATGAGCTGATATACGGCTCTAAAGGATAACTCTGGAAGAATTGAATGTTTATGATGAAACACTACATTACCCTGATGGAATATACCAAATTCTACTGAAGAAAAAGCCTGAAGCTCGCCTACTCTCTTGGCAGAGGTAATGGCCACTAAGAATGCTGTTGCAGCTTTAGAATCTTAAAGAGGAACCTCCAAAGTCCAAGGGGACCTGGAAGATTGAACAAAGATCCCAGGAGGAAAACATAACTTCCTGGGTGGCCTAAGAAGCCTATTGCAAAAAATAAACTTCCAACTAGCATCCTTTCCCAAAAAGAATATAGGGAATACAATGTGGTCTGAAAGTGGAAAAGCCCAACCTGTGGAAATCTCATGAAGGAAGTGTAAATCTGAACCAACAGAAAAATGAACTAGAAGACAATGATGTTCCTTACAATAATGTAGAAACTCTACCCAACTCCTTATTTAAAAGTTAGAGGCTGAACAACTAGTCAATGAGACACAACAATTTGATTCTGCCTTATGAAGACTCAGAAGATGAAGGATCCACCATGCAGTTGCACTGCCATCAGTATGAACCCATTAAACACTTCCAGTCGCCCATTCTATCATCTAAGAGTGTTTTTGAGATAGGGAGATCCAAAACCTGGAAATCATCGACATCAAGGCCGAACACCAGCTAGTGTTTGGCCAGTACGGAAAGATTGACAGAACCACTGCTTCATCTGTTCATATATTTTGAATAAGTATTGGGATCAGTCTATAGGAGAAAAATAGAAGCCCGGAGAAATGTCCTGTAAAGGGAGGAAAACCTGTGAATCTTAAATGTTCTCCCTCCTAGCCATAAGGTCTATCCGGGCACTCCAAATTTCCCTTTAGAATGGTGAGCATCATAGGATCTATAGACATTCTCTTGATCCCACTCCCTCGTGTTCAGGTTGTAGGTGATGACCACGTCGATACCGCATAAGTTGAATGGAGCGAGGACCTCCCAGAGATCCTGAGCCCAGTACACAGTTTGGTACACAATTGAAACAGACTTTGCCACTGGCATCACCCTGTCTGTCGACGTGAGAGAGACAGTGTTGTGGTCTGACTGCATCCTAATAAGTCTCTCCATTTATCAAGATCTGAATCAGCGAGGGGAGTGAAGAACTGCCTTACAAGCTCTGAGATAAGTTGGCTCATATTTCTATGGATCAAGAATGCTGGCACATTAGAGAATTTAGAGGTGCGCCCCAGCCTGTGATAGATGCCTTATGTATTGATAACAACCCATTTTTTAGGCTGAAGATCAGACTTGTTGGAAGAAAATTTGACGTTGTCCACCAGTTAAACAGATCTTCCATGAAAAGGAAGTCTCTGAGATCCAAATCCAAGACCTCCACACTTTTGACCCAGAGAAATTTCCACTGTAGCGGCCATATTTTAGATTTTGCCCAGTTGAAGTAATTTTCGCTTTATTAGAAATTGGACCTTTCCTTTTTAGTGTGGTCAGATGCAGAGATAGCGTATTAGGGTTAACCCAAACACCAGAAAACCTGTGTTTCCTGGAGGAAGATTAAATCGCTTCAATCCACTTATGGCGCATCTTCCGAAAACTTCCTGAGGCACTACAATAGGGATATGTGTGTGTGTGTGTGTGTGTGTGTATATGTGTATATATATATCTATATATCTGTGATCAGATTCATGCGATTTCCTTTCTGCAGAATCAGAGTTACAGAAGCATCAGTTTCAATTCTGAACCTCAGAAGATGAACCAAATAATTTAAATTCAAAACAGGTCTAAAGGAAGGATCCGGCTTTGATATCCAGGAGATTCCTGAGTAACATAATGAACTTCGTGGTTCACTAGAACCATATCTCCAACTCCCTGTATCCAACAGGGACACTGTTTCTGTAAATAGAGTACCAGATGTTCGGAAGACTTATAAATAAAACAAGGAATAATGGATTGGGCAGACTTGTAAAGAGCAAGCTGTGCTCTCTCAACTAGATAAAGAAACCAGTGATTGCAAGTAGATTCTCCTTAAGAGCCAGTGAAGAGACATTCAGATATATACAGGTTCCCAAATGCATCCAGGGAATGTTAAGTGACTCCATTTAATGGTACTCAATAAATGTACCTCAAAGGGATAAAGAGCTGAGTCAACCCTTCTGGGGAATTAAACCTGTGACCCCCAAGGGTTGAACCAAGCAGTAGCTCACTGAGCTATCCACTCTTAGTATAGAAATGGCTTCCCATTTTCTGAATATAAGACATGGGGTCTGAGGAACAGAGAAGATTATCCTGTCCCATGACCGATTCATTTCATTTCCTTCTTAGGACATCAGGTGGGAACCAACTCCAAACAATATGATGAACCAGATATGTCTCAATAAGATGTAGACAAATATACGCCAAAAGCCACATTAGATGTAGCCGAAGGCCTTCTCTTCTACCTTCCTCTTTGGAGCATCACAGGCACAGCAGCTGATAAACTATTTGATTCTTCATAAGAATCCCAAGATAGGGCTTGATAATCTTGACACCAGGCTAGGAATGACAGCATAGTCTTTGCTTAAATTTTACCCAAAAAATTACAGCACCTTGGTTACAATTATATACCCCAGTACGACAGGAAGGGGAGCAGCAGAGATACCACAAGAAAAGCATGTTTATGGAAGAGGCATTCCAAGGTGCATAAACAGACCATTTAGCAAAATTCAAATTCTTCTATTCCAATCAGAACAGATTGTTAAAGTAAAGATTAGCTAATCTTACCTTAAAAAACCTCTGAGCCGTGTGGGAGGCTGGTGACACGCGGAACCTTTCTGACAAGCGTCCTGCTGCCAGAGAGAACTGCACAGCGTTCGGCACTCTATCATCTCCAGGAAGTTCCGGTTCGCTTATGCGCAATAGCGCAACCGGAACTTTGATGGAACGCAACACCACCTGGGCGTGCGTTCCACCGCTGTGCACAGGCGCAAGGCCTGCTATTTACTCTCTGCGTCGTCGGGCCACGCTTCTTCCCAACGCTGGTACCTATTTGGCATACAAAAGGTCCAGGTGTTGAATTTCCGTACCTCTGCGTCAGGAGCATGGCCGCTCAGCCTGCCACCCGGAGAGCAATCAGGCCCCATCCCCCAGGCATCAACCCATGTGCCTCACCTCCAATAGACGCCCTATCAGACCCGTGCTGGGACAAGGAAGAACTGAGGTGGGTTTGCCGGGGGAAGTTCTTTATAGGGTAAAGGGGAAAGGACTTTTCTTAATTCCTAGCTTGCAGATGCTTGACATACTGCCACCATATGTCAGAAAAGATTATTCATGGGGGGAAAAAAAAGGTGTGTATAGACAATATATATATATATATATATATATATATATATATATATATATATTGGCTATACACACACACACC
This sequence comes from Pelobates fuscus, assembly GCF_036172605.1. Lineage (NCBI taxonomy): Eukaryota > Metazoa > Chordata > Amphibia > Anura > Pelobatidae > Pelobates > Pelobates fuscus. The sequence continues at coordinate 232,419,194 of NC_086317.1, forward strand.
TCTTTTTTTCCCCATGAGTAATTTTTTCTGACATATGGTGGCAGTACGTATGGGTTGTGCTTCCTAATTGGGTCAAGCATCTGCAAGCTAGGAATTAAGAAAAGTCCCTTCCCCTTTACCCTATAAAGGACTTCCCCCGGCAAACCCACCTCAGTTCTTCCTTGTCCCAGCACGGGACTCATAAAAAATGAGAACTGCCAGGAGAGAGCGATAAATAACAGTATCGCTGGTGGAGTGACAAATATCAACCAATTAGGCTAGGTATTTCTAAAACATAAAACCACTTTTAATATAGCCATTAAGAGGTGAAATAAGTCACCGCAAAAAAAGGAAAAGGAAAATTCAAACAGAAATAATAATGTACATATTTACAAAACAATTATCTTGAGTGTAGCTATAATGTCTAAAATGTATAAAAATAAATTTGTCCTGAACTCACAAAGCTACAGCCTGTACTACCTTACTCTGTATTCATTATCCCTATATTTGGGTAGAACTATCAGATTGTCATATGCAGACATTATAGCTACCCTCGGGATAGTGGTTTGGTAAATATCTACATTATTTACATGTATATATGTATATTAAAAGCTATATGGAGAGATAAAAACTTGTTTCCCATGATACGTGGACTTTGCTGAATATTGCAAAGGAAAAACGTTTCTACTCCCAAACATGAAATTCACTAGATCCACTGAAATGTTGACATGAAAATAAAACATTGAAATGGCAACTGTGGTCACAATTATCTCTGTTGGCCATAAACTTCAAGAAACTGCAATTTCAGTGTTGTGTTACAACATGTACATTAAAAAAAAAAAAAATGATTAAGACTGATCTGATAGCAGGAACACTATATTTATTAAGGATTTTTGTTTAGCAATGCAGTTACAGAATATCACAATGTTGGTTACAAACATTTTCAGTATGATCTGATGATTACAAATAACTGGGAACTATTATATGCATAGAATGGTATGAAAGGAACCCTTCACACAAATAGAACATCAGGATATGTCTGTATAAACTGTGGCACAATTAGCAGGATAGTTTTTTTTTGCTTTTTCTCTGCATTACGAATTTAACAATTTAGAATGTTTCCTTTATTCAGTTAGGAAATGTAGATAAAACAAACAAAAAACCTTTTGTACATAAGTTGAAAAATTGTACTTGAGATGGAATTAATACCCATACAATACAACATACAGTTGATCCCCCTTTTTCAACAGATTTTATAAAAATCTAAAGTGTAAAATGTGTTACTATGGCGGCGACACTTTCCCATCTGATGGGGGCTGTAATTCTTTATTTCACAAACAGTACCGGCAACGGTTTTTAACCAACACTGAAATTGTGCACCAACAAAACCAATTCTCTAGATACTTATATATTTTATTTATATATATATATATATATATATATATATATTCTTAATCTTAAACTTTACAATAATAAAATTTGCACTTGAACAAACTCACTAAGGCCACTCATGCATTAAATATTTAGATATTCCTGGTTATGATGGGAAAGTGACTTCCTACAATCTCAAAAATAGGAAGCCCAAGGAAGAGTTATGATTTATACGCTAGACCTATAAAAATTCCAGACTGAAATGTTGAGGCAGTCCAGCAATTGACATTCTGCAGCACATGACAACAGTTTCTAAGGAGGGGCTATAATTGAGCACTGTTAAGGATGCTATGCTGCAGTGTGAGTAAAAATTAATCTTCCCATATAAAGCACAAGAAAATGCATAACCCACTGCATCAGCACAAATGTGCTATGTTCAAGTAGGAACTTAAACTGATAAAGAGGTAATTTGCAGATGTGTGCCTTCCTTGACCCTCATTCCTGATTTTACAATATCACATATTGTCTCATGGCAGACAGCACAAATCCAATACGTAAGCACATGGTTAACAAAATCCATCACACTGTAGAAATATAAGCACAAGGATGTACATCCAATATTACAAAAAAGAGACTGTTGCACTGACTTTACAACTCAACACCTGTTGACTGCAATCACAAGTTGAACCAAACCAAGGCACCAGATATTTGGCGCCACATAAATCTCAATTAACCCAACTAAATTTCCAAAATCATTACCCTGATGTAATTTATTGTAGTGCAGGTCCCAATACATTTGCTAAAAAAAAAAAAATCAAAAACAAAGGGATTTGTGTGCACAGCAACTATTGGGCTATTTGCAAATAATGTGCAAAGCTGCATATACTAAAAAAAAAAAAAAAAAAAAACACTTCTAGCACAACATTAAAGCCTTGAGGTTTGTAAACTAAAACCTGCCAAACTACGCACATTCAGAACAAAAATATATTAACTTATCTGAACATATATTTTGTTGTGTACCAGCGTGTCAGATCAATCATTAAATAATTATTTGTGTGTTGGCTAGTGATAGTGAATGTTTACAAATAACCTATGAAAATAGTAAGAAGAAAGACAAAGGATAAATTACATAGTCTATTGGACATTGTCTCTAAAGTCTCAGCATTTAAATGGAGATGGGTCTTATTTCAATATTCTAAAAGCTCCATGGGGCACATTTTATTTGGGTTTCTTTAAACCACCCTTACGCATAGAATTTAAAAGAAAGCTTAGTGTGGCATGCATATAAATTAAGCACAAAATAAGAAATGGCACCACTTATGTCAAACTACTTTTTAGTTTTATAAAAACATGATTAAAAACATGTTTTACGTTTATATAAAAAGTTAAATTACAAATAAACAAAACTTTTTTGTAAACACAAAGGTAAAAAGTTTACATTCTCAAAAATTAAATGCAGGTAATTGTTAAATCCTATACTTCACACAAAATAAAAAGAAAATTGTGTCTATTGTTGGGTGCTTGTTTTACAAACACAATTAGTGAGTGATGGTGCACAGTGAAACCATCCATGCATTTTATAACAGGATTGGTGGAGCAGCATTTGTCACATGGAATAAAAATGTAGGAGCAGGGATCAATCAATGCCAGTTTTCCCTATAAATGCTTAACTTGGGTTCTACAGATTAGCCTAGTTTCCCAAGAATGCATTTATTGCATTTAACAATGAGGCACTATTAGTATAACATACCAGTGATATTTCCCAGTTTACCAGATCTAAGAGACTACAAATACTGTTTAAGCTGAAGAGTATGGTAGCGGCTTAGAATGCGGTGACAAACGTCTTTGATAAAATAGCAGGCAATATACAGAACGAGAATATAAAATGTCAAGAAAAAAAAAATTCACATTAACAAAGAAGTCCTCACTCATATTTTATTGAATTTGAAATGCAATAGCAGTAAAAGGGACACTGCATACTCTATAACCACTACAGAATACAGTTACAGGCCAGAATGTCTATAGGCCTCAATCCTTCCATTTATTTGCCATACCATTTCCTGTGGTCAGACAAAAACCAATTAAATCACTGGCACCGTGTTAAAAAGGATGTTTTACTTTCTTATTATCTATTCAAAGTATTTTGTCATTAAGTTATTTAGCAACACAATTTGTCAAAGCAATGGTGAAGAAATGGTAGAGATTCAGACATGTCATATGGATTAAGGAATTTAACATGGCCGCGTTTATCCCAAATAATATACTGGGCAGACAGAAGCAAAACTTCCTCACAATCACATATAGGAACGACAACTTGAAAGCCGACTATTCTACAGAATCCTCACTTTTGTGAAATTGTTGTACAATATAGTCTGACAAAACGGAATGCAGAGCACACCCATAGCATCCTTCCACTACAACTACTAAAATAAGCTATAACAAATGTAGGGCTTGGCGAGTTTATGTCATGTTGATATTAGAATAGAGAGGGGGGGAAAATAAGTTTAATTTACTCTGTAATACGGTTATCAACCGTTTAAAATGGGGGGGGGGGGGGAGGGGAGAGGGAAGCATGATTTATTAATGCATAAAAAATTAGCACCTTTAACATTTTGCAAAATATTTCTTGACTGGCAGATTCCCTTTAAAGCATTCAATATATCACACAATTAAATATTTAGAACAAGTAGGCTCGTATGTGTTAAATTCCCTTAAATATCTGAAGACATCACGCTAACAAACACTCGGCTACTCGAATTTCAAATGTAACATATATTGATATATTAAAAAATGGTGTTAACTCTAGTAACCAAAAGTTAAATTGCTTATTTGTGCTTGCTTTAACCCCTTAAGGACCAAACTTCTGCAATAAAAGGGAATCCTGACATGTCACACGTGTCATGTGTCCTTAAGGGGTTAAAAGAAAAACTTTAAAGCGGAGCATAAAAATCATAATCTAACTTGCACAGCTATAAACAAGGCAACTTTGTTTTGTAAACGTACCCAACACATTCTTTATACATGCATTAACACTCTGTAAATTATATAAAGTATTCTGCAACCTCCTTACTTTGAGATCATTCACTGAACTGTGCTATTTTCAAAGAGTACCGTAAGATGAATCAAATGGACTCTTTACACTAATCAAGTAACAAAGAACTGGTCCTAGTGAAGTGTAATTTAGAGCTTGCTGGAAGTTTCTCTCACCTAAAAACAGGCTTGGTTAGTTCCCCCTTTCTCAGCTGACTTTCATGTGTCAGATAAAAATCACTATTAACTATGCTCTGAGAGTTATTTCAAATAAAATAGTATGTTGTAAGGTCTAGAATCCCACAAGCAAATCAAATGCTGAATCCTTCAACAGCTAACAATATGCAATTATAAGTTACAAATACCAAGCCAAGGAAGAAAAAATCATGCTAAGGATAAGTAAAGGTGAAATGCTTGGGACATGACACTCCAGCTTAGTTTCCATCACTAGGTTTATATAAATAAATAATATATCAACCAAATAAACAATATATTAAAAAAGAATGTTGCAAGTTATGTAATTTATAAATCAACTTCTGCAAAGTCTGCAGTCAGCATGATAAACAGCTTCTTAAATTAAAACATTTGGATAGAACAGAATTCAGATTTCAAATGACCTCAAAAAATTTAAAGGGAGACTAGAGTCACCAAAACAACTTTAGCTTTATGACGCAGTTCTGGTGTATAGATCATGCTCCTGCTGTCTCACTGCTCAATTCTTTGCCATTAAGGAGTTAAATCACTGTTTATAAACCCTAATCACACCTCCCTGCATGTGACTTGCACATCCTTCCTAAAACACTTCATGTAAAGAATCATCTAATGTTTATCCTTCCTTTATTGCAAGTTGTGTTTAATTTAGTTCTTATCCCCTGCCTTGTTAATGGCTTACGAGACTCTGTAAGAGCCCTGTATGCGATTAAAGTTAAATTTATAGAGCAAGAGATAAAATTGTTTAAAATTAATTACATCTGATTGAAAGTCAAAACTTTTTTTTGTCTGCAGGCTGTGTCAACCAGAGCCCGATAGGTGTGGTAAGGGCTGCATAAACAGAAATAATGTGATTTAACTCATAAATGGCAGAGAATTGAGCAGTGAAACCTGAGAGGAATGATCTATACACTAAAACGGCTTCATTAAGCTAAAGTTGTTTAGGTGACTATAGTGTTCCTTTAATAAAAATAAAAAAAATTAAATTAGCCATGTCAATATTGTTAAGGGGAATTACTGACTGAACAACGAATATCTGGAGTCCAGTCAGAGCAAAGTCTAAACAGTGCACAATTTGCTACAGAGTAGTGGCAGAAGACAAAAAAATATCTGTTGGCAAACCAAGACATCTGATTCTGCACTTCTGAGATATATATATATATATATATATATATATATATATATATATATATATATATATATATATATATATATATATATATATATATATATATATATATATATATATATATATATATATATATATATATACATACACACACACACCCCAAAAGGACACGAGGAGTTTAAAAAAAAAAAACAAAAAAAAACAAAAAAAAAACAGACTCTTTCTTTCTAAACTCAATGCCATCTTTTCTTGGAAGGATATGGGTAGTAGTAGTTAGCCATTGTTCAAGAAGCTTAAAAGGCATCAGAATACTTCAATATGTTCTGTGAAGAGAACAAATAATTAATATAAGGTTTTTTTATGCCAGTATTGAACAAAAATGAAACATTTAATATTGTAGAGTGTCTTTACTTTGCATGCTTAGCAAAAAAAAAAGTAAAAACAGGTGTGTCTACAGCAGTATGAAGGTTTTAGTTAACCTGCTTAAAAAAAAAACCCAACAAAAAACAGAAACCTAAGCAACCCCCCCCCCCCCCCCCCAAAAATAAAATAAAAAACCACAACAGATTGCTTATATAAGCCAACCCTTTTACTCTACATTGCAGGAAAAATAATGCTTCACTCAACCAACAAGCCAAGGTTCTTGTGGGATACCTGAACTTTAGACACAGCCATACATGTCCTCACATTTAGATATATTTTTTTGTCTTGTGCCCTTTTTTACACAAATTTTATTTGTTGAGACACATACAGCATGTGCACATCATTTACTGACCTGCAAACTTATTCAAACTATGTATAATACATAATTTAATAAAAGGGACTTCTAGTTCTATATTACAAATTTAGGCATCGTGTGTGGAATATATATATTTCTGGGAAGAAAAAAAATAATGTAAACATATAGATGTAATTATAAGGGATGGAATATACAATTGGGAATTTAAAATAAACAAATCAAAACAATAATAATAGTGGAGATATTTATACTACAAATAAAGCAGGTTTGAATTGTTCTCATCGTGTTTGCTGTCCAATGTTTTGGCTTGTAACATGCTTATTTGAGTAAATATATAAATCTGTTAGAGAAAAAAAAAATGATTTGGAAAGCAACACAAAGTCAAAATAGCAGTTTCAATACATTGTGTAATACAATGCTTCAGGATATAGATTCTGGATACAGCAGATGGTATTCCACATATCCCAAATGGCTAGCACTTTTCATCTCTACACAGTAATTTATACATACAATTTAGGTTAGAGAACTTCCCAGTCTACTCATATCTACTTAATATAACCTTTAATAAACGTTGCTATACCCCAAACCATTAATTGATGGTTATGAATCTATTTTAAGAATACTTTCCTATGAAAAGCGTGTGTTGTTGCTTTCAAAACCTCAAACCAACACTGAGAAATACAATGTTAGATTTATTGCTGGATACAGAATGGTAGGGTCATTAGCTTGTTAAGGGGAGGAGGCATTGGCGGAGTGTGTCATATTGGACACTGGTCGGCAATACACTAAATTGCGCAATTAAGTCCTCCCCATTCAACAAACCTAAAAAGGTTGCTGAAATAACATGGGTACAAGCAGCTAATTTACATAGCATGCTGCAGATGCAATAAAAGTGATTCAAATAGCCGGGAGGCAAAGTGAAGTTCTACCTGTGCATAGGCAATCTCTAAACTCTTTACAGGTATTCTTCAAAAGCAGAAGTGAGCAGGGAACAACTACAGAATACACAGAGATTGCAAAGTGTTTTGTTATATTCACTGCCAATAACATCGAATAAAAGGAGTGCACAATCAGTATACTAATGTGAAAACATCTTGTGAAAATGAAACTGGGATAAATAAAAGAAAATCAGGTAGCGAAACTCTTATAAACTCTTTAAATTGTTTTATTTGCATCTTCCTGTAGGAGCTGCAAACAATTGACACAATGGTTCTGTATCCATTTGCTTGAAGTAGAAAAGGTGGAGTATCATCTGATCAATCTGTAAAAGATCTTCCAACAAGCAGAAAGCTGTGTCTTCTCTAGCGTAATTCCCAAAAGGCGAGGACCATGTCCTTAATCCATTATCCTTCTTTGTTTGTACAATTTCACAGTATAAATTTCCCCATGAACACTGGGCAACGCAATGCATAAAGATGACCAGTTTTCTTTTTAACAGGTTTGTCCTTCTCTGGTCTGTGACATGAGAAAAGATTGTACAACTTCTTCTGTTGACAGCGGGCTGGTATTTACATCCTCCAGGGCATCCGTTACAGAAAACTGGCGATCCCGTAGCCTATTCCAATTGGCCAGTATATTGTGATATTCAAATACTTTTTCATAGTTGCCAACAGAATTATACAGTTTAATGAGGCCCCTGTAATCATACTCTAGTCCACTGTATCCTTCACCAAATAGTTTTTTCCCTACAAAACAAGAAAGATAAAAAATTAAATAAAATAAAAAAAGGTTAAGCTCATTGAGAACATATAAAGCAAGTAAAAAATTAAGAAAGTGAATCCAGCTACATACAGGTGTATATGTCATCGAACAGCATACAAACTTTAGGTAACTATAGGAGGTTTATAAATACTAGGTAGATATTAATAAGCTTAAAAGAGGCACTAAGCAGTGCAGTACTCATTGTACTTGTTAGGTTACAATAAAACTGTGCACCATCCCTCAGTTTTACATAAAAACCATTTTGGAGTCTCTCTTCGGGCACCTACAGCACGTCCATTCACTGCACTGATAATACAGAAACTACTGAAATACTATGCTAAATAAAATAGTAGTAATAATAATAAAAACACCCTCCATATCTGAATAAAGTAAACACAGGTTTACGCACCGATAGCTATTGATCGGAGATAAAGCTTCTCTGCATTTTCATATTGATTCATATCATAGTTATAAAGTGATGCTAAATGACCCACAGACAATGCCACTTCATAGTCCTCTTGTCCAAGGAGTTGTTCCTTGATCTGGATAGCCTTGATGTGCATTTCTTCAGCTTCCTATATTGAAGGAGATGTCTGTTAATTTAATTTGCAAATATCAACATAACTTTACAAAGGTGAACCACACTTTTTATTTATTTTTTTCCTTTTACAAAGAGTACCAACATTTTCGTCTTTCAGAGCAGACTGCTAAAAATAGTATTCTATTTGAGTGTACCATTTTAGCAACGCTTCCGATTTTCAAATCAAGCTCCCTAGAAAAGATAGCTCTCTATATGGAGACTATACAACAGGAAAGCTCATCCTGTTAATCATTTGCATCTTTGCAGTCCAAAACATTATTAGAAGCCCTGTACATGTAACAGAAACTTTGAAGTGACCAAAGAAGGTAAGTGGGAACCTAGAGAAATTCTGCCCTGTATTATCCATTTAACCTTAAGTATTAACCTTAAGTATTAATGATGGAATTATTCCGTCATGGTTTTCCTTCCCTTATAATATAATAATAATAATTCCATTGTGCGGTATTTAAAGGGATACTATAGTGCTAGGAATACCCTAGTTTCCCTGATAACAGGAAAACTCCAGATATCCGTTACTTGGGGATTCCCCACAGTCAGCAGGGGCAGAATTGGCAAACCCACACTGACCAAAGCACTGCATACAGACATTTAAATGGGGATTTACTCACCACAAATAGCAGTGCTAAGTGAACAGAATTAAATTCCTGATGCATACAGCCCTTTAAATCCATTAAAAATACTGCGACTGAGCAGGTGATCAGCACCACAGTATAATGGCATTACATTTTCTGTGTGATGTGTGTGTATACACACTAAAAACCGCTAGTAGATCATGGCAACAGACCACTTTCTGTTTTTCGCTTCAGTCACTTACCTGGGACAGCGGCGATGTCCCTCGCCGCCGTCTCCGCGACGCTCCTCCCAGTGATTGCGTCGGCCGGTGGGCGAGACTGATCTCGCCCACCGGCCGAGGAGACCTAATGCGCATGCGTGGAAATGCCGCGCATGCGCATTACGTCTCCCCATAGGAAAGCATTGAAAAATCATTTCAATGCTTTCCTATGGGGTTTTGAGCGATGCTGGAGGGCCTCACACAGCGTGAGGACGTCCAGCGACGCTCTAGCACAGGTTTCCTGTGCTAGAACCCAGGAAGTGACCTCTAGTGGCTGTCTAGTAGACAGCCACTAGAGGTGGAGTTAACCCTGCAATGTAATTATTGCAGTTTATGAAAAACTGCAATAATTACACTTGCAGGGTTAAGGGTAGTGGGAGTTGGCACCCAGACCACTCCAATGAGCAGAAGTGGTCTGGGTGCCTGGAGTGTCCCTTTAAATCACTTTGTTTATGCAGCCCTAGACACTCCTCCCTGCATGTGACTTACACAGCCTTTCTAAACACTTCCTGTTAAGAGTCATCTAATATTTATACTTCCTTTATTGCAAATTATGTTTAATGTATAATTTCTTATCTCCTGCTTAATAGCTTGCTAGACTCTACAGGAGCCTCCTGTATGCAATTAGAGTTTAATTTACAGAGCAGAAGATACAAACTTTTAAAGTTGATTGAAAATTGAAAAAAAAAATATGTCATGCAGGCTGTGTCAGTCACAGCCGGGGGAAATGTGTGGCTAGGGCTGCATAAACAGAAACAAAGTGATTTAAAACTCCTAAGTGGCAAAAAATTGAGCAGTCCAATTGCAGGGGCATTATCTGTACACTAAAAATGCTATATTAAGCTAAACTTGTTTTGGTAAAATTTGTTTAATACCACAGAAAAAAAAAATGGTAAAAAAAATTAACAAGCTCAAAGAAACTCAAAATATGTAATTCAAATTCTTATGATGTCCCACTTGTAAACAGTATGCATTTATGGAGTAATTTAAATGGCAGCTATTAAAATGTCCCAAAACGTACCATTGATCCATCTTCAACTTTTTATTTTTTTTACAAAAAAACTGGACTGGGCAAGTTAAAAAATTCAGTCCTGTATGCTCACAATATCTTGACAAGTGTATGCGAAGGGGGTCATTCTGTATTTAGGAGATATAGCTTAACACACTTAAGTGTTTTTTTTTAGTACTGTAGCACACATCAAGTTTACAAAATGAATTGCTTAATTTGCAATGTCTATAAAAAAATAAATACCATAAAGTTTGAAAGGAATTGCTGCTAAAATGGATGTACAATAAGGCTCAAAACATATTATGTGACATACCCTGTAGTGTCTATGGTAAGCCTTTGTGCAGTTATTTGAACAGTCAAACAGCTATAATATCCCCAAATCAGACACAGGCCCATCAAATACCTCTATCAAAATTCTGACCATTTCAGTTTTTACCAATAGATCTATTATATGGCATTGTAGCTTCACAGAGGATAGTGGCAAAAGCAACCATGAGGGGCAAGACTGTACTCTGAAGACATAGCTTAAACGAATATGGTGTTTTGTACAGGAGAAGAACACTTAAAGGAAAACAAACATGTGTTCCTGACCCTACAGAGCTAAACCCACAATTTAGGTATATTTGTTTGTTTGTTAAAACTGCAAAAAACAAATTTGAACGCCAATTTTTGCCAGTGTTTGTGACTAAGTGGCTACTAAAAAGGACTGAACATACCCCATTTGTAATACCTTGGGTTGTCTTGTTTTGCAAATGGTATGCCATCATGGAGGTAATTTTCATTCCTGGGCTACCATACACTCTCAAAGGCAACATGACCAATCTGGCAAATTTCAATGTGAAATAACAGAAAATCAAGCCTTATATTTAACCCTGTAACTTCCAAAAACACTATAAAACCTGTACATGGGGGGTACTTTTATACTATATATCAGTGTTTCAAAACAGTAAAATTTATCACAACAATGATATCATTGAAAGTGCCGTTTGTGTATGAAAAATGAAAAAACTTCACTTTCACCACTCTGATAGTGTTTCAAAACAGTAAAACCTAATATTTGTCTACAGAGTAAAACAGTACCCCCCATGTACAGGTTTTAGAGTGTCATGGGAAGTTACAGGGTTACATATAGTGCTAGCAAATTAAATTCTCTGGACTTTCTGCCTGAGTTGCAATCAATAAAATTACTTAATTAGGTAAAAATATTACATAAATATGCACATAGAATTTAAAAATACATATTTATATATTTGAAGTCTATGTGTAGATTTATGAAATTATTTATGTAATTATGCATATGTATATATACACACACATCGATATATAGATATCTATAATTTCATTCTAAGTGTATTTTGATATAAATATATATTAATATCAACATTTAATTTTACTCTAGTTTTTTTATATATTAATATATGTATATATTAATAAAAAAAATACACTTAGTATGACATTATAGACAAGATATACATATATATACCCAATACTTACCGCAAACTCTCCGATCCCAGTTGGATCGTCAAGCAGCCAACACAGTTATGGGTCTGAAGACCAAAAAGCAGAAGGCAGACAAGCAGAGATTGGGCATGAATATAGGTGATTTATGGAGGCAGGCGCATGGCGCCACAGAACTTAAGATGGCCTCCTACCTAGAAGAGAGCTCCAGGAGGACCAAACCTTAAGACCTGAGGACCTACAACTGCTTGCCCCACAGGCTCCGACACCGACTGCGGCACTACCTCCGTCCACACTGGACTCACTGCCTAAGTCGACTAAGGCAGACATGCAGGAGCTGCTGGCATGCTGGGAAATCCAGGCGGATGTAGCCATGGTCCGTAAAGACCTACAAGGCCTGACAGGCCGCATGGGCACCCTGGAAGCCGACTCCCACAAAGCTAAAAAGAAAATCACCCACCTGCAACAGGAGATAAACTACAAAGGCAACACACCATCCTCGAGCAGGAGTTTGCAATGGTGGAAGATTCCAGATGCAGCAATAACTTCAAGATTAGAGGGGTGGCTGAAACGGTACCAAACGCGGTACTGCATTTTATCAGACGTCTCCTGAGAGCAATTCTATCCCACAGGCAGGCGAAAGCGGTGGCAATTGAGGGCATGTTTCAAATCTCTAGACCAGCTAAAGCCCCTGTCAGAGCTCCAAGGGACTTTTTTGTGCGCCCTCAGTGGGAAATCTCCCTACAGCTTTGAGAACTTACCTCTCACCTTCTATGCTGATCTATCAGGAAGCACCCTGGCATAGCGAAAATCGCTGCAACCCTTCACATCGCTCCTCCGCACGCACGACATCACTTACAGATGGAGAATGTTCCACACGCTGCTGGTCCTACACGGCGGCGTCTCTTACCCAGTCCACGATATCAAAGAGGCAGAAGCAATCCTGGGGACAATAACGACGAAATCACACAACTGGGACACAGCTAATTTGGCCCCATTCATGCCCTGGAGACCCTCTACGGACACCTATGCTGCGGCTACCACATGAGCTTCCACTGTGGGTCTACTGGGATAGACCTCTAGAGCACCCTGCATATTGCTTGCCTGCTATTTAGTTTTTGTTTCCAATTTATTCAATGTTGACTGCCTTCTTTTCTATTATGTTCCTGTATGATCCAAAACACGGGTGAATCTCCTATTTCAGGCTCCCTTGGGTGTCACCTAAGGGGCCCTAGCCACAGGCCAAGTGACAGTGCCTTACGTGTCATGTCCTACTAACGACCCCTAGTCATACTGTCCAACACCAGCGGGCTTTCATCCACAAGACCCCTACAGAACCTCTGTATAATAAGGAGCACCTACTCCACTCTTGCCAACAAACCTTACCAGGGTCCACGGTTCCTCTAGTACCCCTACCGTATATCCACTTCCACTGCCTTATCCTACTATTCCAACAGGCCCTTATCAAAGGATTCTAACCAGCCCCCCCCCCACACCACCCTCAGGACTGAGGATAATCGTTCACCACTTTAATCAAAACTATCACTGGAGTCTTACACCCTTGACGCCCACTATCAAGCACACGACTCCTTCCCTCACCAAAAATCCTAGCGTAGCATCTCTATTCAATCTGGTCTAAAAAGTGTTCCTTATAGAATTCTTTTCACAAATACAAAAAATAGAGGTTTTAAATGTGCCTGCACTTACTGTATTTGATGTACATATTCTTTGATACTAATGTAGTGCATTTGACACAGAATGTTATTACCGTGCACAACCAAAATAAAGAATAAAAAAATAAAATAAAATAAAAAGTGTTGGTGCAATAATGTGGAAAGAAGGAAATTGTGCTTGAACTCACACAGCAAAAGTACTTAAGTGAAAAACAAATAGGAAGCTTGGTCCGAGGACGTACTAGGTATATCCGAACAAAACACGTCATCGCAGTCTCTTACTTACCTGATCGCCGACGTTCCCCCGCCGGCGTTCCTCCCATTTTGGGTGGACTGTCTGACAGCCCAGACAGTCCCCCTTTGGCAAATTTGTTCCCCGCAGGCCATGTGATTGCTCTGAGAGAGCGGTCACATGGCCACAATAGGCATCCCATAGTGCTGCCTGCAGGGGGACTTCCTGAACTGACTGGCGGTCTCCCTGCATCTTTAAAAAAAAAAAAAAAATATATATATATATATATATATATGGAAGGCAGGGCCTGAAGTTGTGGGAGGGGCTTGGTCCCCCTTCTTAAGGAGCTCCAGCCCTTCACTCACTACCGTCTCAGGTCTAGAGATTTGCATAACCGAACTTCCGGTCCGTGCAAATCTCCTTTTTCGCAAGGAATCCAGTGGATGCACTTACCTGTTCCTCCTGCTCCGGTTCAACTCGCACGGTGGTCCTGTCTCCCTCGGTGTATCCACATACCGGCTAAGCGCCCGGCGACTGGTGCCGTTTTCACAACTAACCGTAAATCGCGGCTGCCGTCGTGCGGCGGTCGCGGCCGCTCCGCGTCATTTTGGGATACCCCTATACAACACGGAGCTTCTCCGTTACGTCACAATTTTGAGTATTTGGGCAGGCGAAACAGCACGTACGCTGGGCAAACTTACAATCGGTTTCTATGCATGATTTCGTTCAAATCAGATCGCGATCTTATGTACATATACCTGGCTAAAGTAATATTCATATGGCAGGCCAATACTCTCGTTATTTATTCATTAAACTACGCATTAGTACTTTCATTGTGGGGTTTAGGAGGGTTATGTCGGCCCCTTGTGGTCATACTAGTTATTGCATGTTGTGCTAGTTTGAAGCATATTGTGTTACATATATAGTATTAGTATTTGATGCAGCTTTAGTGACTGGCCTCGGCACCAGAATTCAGATAAATAACATGCAGGTCTGGCAGGTTGCATTCCGTGTTCTAGATACTGCAAGCAATCAATGTGAGGCATTTTTGTTATGTTGCACATAAATTCCCAAAACACGTACAGTTACACCTGTCAATTTTATGTTATAAACTAGCCACTTGAGATTTTGCATAGCCATTGGTCTTACGTATAACTTCTACATTTATAGGCTAGGCCATCCAGGCAACCTTTTTGGGTTTTTGATCCAGTCTCCAATTTAGGATAATCTACCTGGTAGGTATCTTGGGTACAGGAGGGAATTTAAATGATAGAAACATAGAATGTGACGGCAGATAAGAACCATTCGGCCCATCTAGTCTGCCCAGTTTTCTAAATACTTTCATTAGTCCCTGGCCTTATCTTATAGTTAGGATAGCCTTATGCCTATCCCACGCATGCTTAAACTCCTTTACTGTGTTAACCTCTACCACTTCAGCTGGAAGGCTATTCCATGCATCCACTACCCTCTCAGTAAAGTAATACTTCCTGATATTATTTTTAAACCTTTGTCCCTCTAATTTAAGACTATGCCCTCTTGTTGTGGTAGTTTTTCTTCTTTTAAATATAGTCTCCTCCTTTACTGTGTTGATTCCCTTTATGTATTTGAATGTTTCTATCATATCCCCCCTGTCTCGTCTTTCCTCCATGCTATACATGTTAAGATCCTTTAACCTTTCCTGGTAAGTTTTATCCTGCAATCCATGAACCAGTTTAGTAGCCCTTCTTTGAACTCTCTCTAAGGTACATCTCGATAAACCACTAAATAGTTATTAAATGAATTTAATTTTCAATTCACTATTTAATCTTGTAGGACCTACAGATCACCTTATTACCCTATCCGGCTAAATACTTGGCTCAACAGGTACGTCCCATTTTTCGCAAGTCCACACGATTCCCGTCCCCGACTATTGTCAGAAGATAGTTATACACTGGCACTAAAGCATAGAAGCCTCTAGGTACGTTCTTCCTGGCCTTTTACGCCTTACGTTAGTGGTCCCGCAAGGCCAACACCCATCCTCAAATCGGAGGTACGACATCCCCTCGGGCCAAATCATAGTTAGCCGCCTCGCACGGTTGCATAGAGAGGGCCTCAACTGTCACTCCCATTCGGTCTTTTTCTGATTGTCACAGAGGCCAACTCCCCGCCATAATGTCAATGGCCTCGTACCCCAATCGGGCCAATTCATAGGTAGAGCCTCTCACAGCCGCTTGGCAACTAGCAGGGCCTCACCTGTCACCTATCGTCTTATTCGCCGCTTGGCACTAGTTAAAGCAGCCAGTGAAATTTTACCCTAGGTAAAACTGCTAAATTTATGTTATAGCATGTCACAGCTACCAGAAGGCGGGGAAGACCTGTCTATCCCTGGCACACTTGCTAGATCAGTCACTCCATCTCAAGGAGGCGACAACGCAAGCCCTTCATCTCTCCGCTCCTGGACTGTGCCGCGGATCACCGCCGAATCACGGAAAATAAATATCCCATTCCCAGCTTGGCTAGGAAAGCCGAATTGTATAGACTTTTAAACACTCAAACTGATAATACCGGGGCTGATGAAGGGTCCAGTAGCGGTCAGTCTTCTGATCTGCACGCAATTTTATCCTCGGTCTTGACCTCTTTAGGTCGTATTACCGATAAGCTGGATAAAATGGACACGGAGACCCGACAGCAGTCGCAAAAGGCTTTGGGGAATAGTGACATGGCGGTTGTCCCCAGCCCTTCTCCTGGTAATGTTCCAACGGGTACTAAAGACCCGCATATTATTAACCCAGCACACTTGGTGCCTGCTAATTTGCGAAAGGACATCTTGGAGGGGTAGGAGGTTAATTTGGTATCAGTACTCATCGCCTCCCAAGATGTCCTGGAAAATAAGACGTATGCTTATGGTGATATATCCGTGGCACTTAAATCTAGGGACCCCAGACTAAATCGTAAGCCGTCTATCCCTGAATTTGTCCTGGCGTTTGGGACCTACAGGGATGTAGTTTGCTCAGTGCATCCCCATAGGAGGGAGGAATTGGATCTGTACCTACACAAGCTGGTGGATTTGGGGCACAAGTACGGTGCTTCCAATTCACACACGGCAAATCTATGTCCCAATACCCCAGAGGTAAATACTTTCTACCCCCTCCCAATATGACACCGACTGGGAGACCAGCCAAGGTCCTTAAAGATAAACTGGGCCGTGATATAACTTTTCTGGGAAAGTCGCAAGTTTGCAACCATTTTAATACAGGCACTTGCGGGTTCAGTGCATGTAGGCTGCTTCATGTTTGTTCCTTATGTTTCCAGGCTCACTCTAAAGCAATGTGCCCAAATAAAGTATACCCCAAGCAGTATTTATCGTCTATTGAGGTCTCACTGCTGAGAAAGTTATTATGTGATTACCCATCCCAACACTTAGTGGAATTTTTGGTGTCAGGTTTCACGGCAGGTTTTCCCACGGGTATTATCCACATGCCTACTGGGGTCTTAGAATGCAAGAACTTGCAAACAGCCATGGCAGATCCTGCCGCTATTGACCGACTAATACAGAAAGAGATTGACCAAGGTTTTGTAATTGGCCTTTTTGACTCCCCACCTTTTGCTGTATGGAGAACTAACCCCATAGGTCTGGTCACTGGTAAATCCTCAAACAAGCAAAGGTTGATTCTTGACCTCTCTGCTCCCCATGCATCAGCTACACCAAGTCTTAACTCACTTATTCCGTCAGAAGAGTTTTCGCTGCAATACGCAACTATAGATAATGCCATCACGGCCATCCTTTCAGCAGGAATAGGCGCTTGGCTTAGTAAGACGGACATAGTGAATGCATTTAAACTACTCCCTATTCATCCATCGCTGTGGCATTTACATTGTGTTAAATGGCAAGAGTTATATTATTTTATGTTAAATGGCAAGAGTTATATAACACCTTTAGATGCCCCACCATTATTCATTATCTGGATGACTTTCTTTCCATAGAAAGCAACCTCTTACCTCCCAGTAGCCTCCAGGCCACAACACGGCTTTTTACACAACTAGGGGTCCCGATTTCGCCTACTAAGACTGAAGGTCATCAACTTCCTGGGGGTTGTGCTGGATTCTGTACACATGCAGGCTAGTCTCCCCAGGGAAAAGATTTTGACTTTTACTTAACCGAACAGCCCTGCAGCAAAAAGCAGTTGCAATCCCTGTTGGGTTCTCTTAATTTTGCCATGAAAATTATTCCTCAAGGGCGGGCTTTTATATCCCGACTACTCAGTTTATTTCCTCGTTTTCAGACCGCCTCCTCCCGTTTAATGTTAGATGTGCATGCCACCGCTGACTTACGCATGTGGAGGGAGTTTTTACGACACTGGAACGGGAAGAGCTTATTCATACCAGTATTATCGGATGAGTCTGTTTCTATTTGGACAGATGCTGCGGCCACTTCCGGTTTTGCCGCTATCTTTGGCAATGAATGGATGTGGGGCAACTGGCCAAAGGAAATTGCTGAGATACCAGAGTTCAAGGACACATCTGCTTTATTTGAACTTTATCCGATTGTGGCAGCAGCGGTAAATGGGGAGCTGTCTGGTCAGGGAAGTCGGTGCGGTGCTTCTCTGACAACATGCCATATTGTTAACAAGGGACGTTCCGCTTCCCTGGCCATCATGCGGTTTGTTTGGAATCTCACATGGCAAGCAGCGAAATACAGTTTTTTCCTGAATTGCATACATGTTCCTGGGATTCTCAATGTTGCCGCTGACCATTTATCCCGATCTCGTTTTCAGGAGTTCCGGGCGGCCCTTCCCACAGCGGCCTTATACCCACTCCAGTACCACAGTGGCAGGAGATGATATTGGACTAAACAGATTACTCGCTCACGGATATCATCTCTCACAATTAGGGCTTTCTGTAAAAACTAGAAAGGTTTATGACAGGGCTTTTCATATGTTTAATAAATTTGTGATGGAACACAAAATTTCTGACAAATTTGCCATGAGCACTATGATTGCGTTTATTTCTTTTTGCCATCTTCACTTAAAACTATCCTTCAACACCATTAAATTATACATCACGGGTATTCAACACCACATGGCCTGATAAACAACGTTTCCTGTCCTCTTATCAAGTAAAGTCTGTATTGAAAGGTATCAAGGACTCCACCCCGGCACCTACACCTTCCATATTACCTATACACGATATTCTATTTCAGTCACTGTCGAATCTTTTAGACACTTCACCGTTTGAGACTCGCACAAACCAGGTCATTAAAACAGCCATCTACTTGGCATTCTATGGGTTCCTTCGGCCCAAAGAGTTTACCACTACTAATTATAACACCCCAAACTTCCTCACAAGAGCTAACCTAGTTAAAACATACGACCACTATTCACTGTTCCTACACCATTCGAAAACCAGTATGAAGGGACAGACGGTCACTATTCCCTACTACCCTACTAACAATAAATGGTGTCCTGTGGTAGTCTTCGACCAGTACCTTTCATCCATCCCAATGACTCCACATCAACCACTACTGGCAATATACGGTAAGACGCTGACGATCAGTAAGTTCATGCTTTACGTAAGAACATT
Organism: Pelobates fuscus; assembly: GCF_036172605.1. Classification (NCBI taxonomy): domain Eukaryota; kingdom Metazoa; phylum Chordata; class Amphibia; order Anura; family Pelobatidae; genus Pelobates; species Pelobates fuscus. The sequence goes on from NC_086317.1 coordinate 232,438,717, forward strand.
GTTAATACGCTTGGGGCTAAACCCGGCCAAATATTCTGGTCATTCATTTCGAATAGGAGCAGCTACTACCGCTTCAAAAAAGAATATCCCAGCACACATCATTAAAATTATGGGCCGCTGGAAGTCCACAGCGTATACACGATACATTCCCCAGCCAGTTCAAGAAGTACGCCTAGCATTCAAGAATATGATTGTGTGATAATCTTATACTGTATTGTAGGCTGAATAAACTGGTTACATCTTTTTGCCCTCTTTTATTTCAGGCCTACTGCGTCGTCAGTTACAGCACACCACAACTGACTTTTCATGTCCTGTTTGTTTTAAGTTACTAATTCTACGGCTTTATGCCTTGAACACAAATAAATAAATAAAAAAAATATATATATATATATATTTTTATTTATTTGTGTTCAAGGCATAAAGCCGTAGAATTAGTGTGTGTATATATATATATATATATATATATATATATATATATATATATATATATACATACATACATATACACACACACATACATACACACACGCACACATATTGAGACGAACAGTACCTCGCCACGGGCTTTTGGAGGGGCCTGCTTGCCAGCCTCCTGCCAAAAGACTATGGGCCAAGTCAGTGACTGTAAGACCCGTATTTAATTCCCCCTTGTTCTGCACTTTCCATAGAACCGAACTCTAGCTGGCTGGCGGCCGTTCACATGGACCAAAACCGCGAATAGACTTGAGGGGGACTTAGCCGTGAATGCCCTGAAACTATTTTCGGCATGAAAACTTCACGGTTCCCGGTCAGTCCCCCAGCGGCACTTAGCCACAATTTTATGGAACTGTTTTGGGCATGGGACCATGTGTGTGGACAGCCAAAATTATGACTTCCAGGAAATTCCTGAACCCCTGAACTGATCTGGGTAATTTTTAGATATGTTGGTCACCCAGAGCGGGGCTATAACTTATGGATGTATTTTTAAGATACTTTTGGGGTGTTTGGGAAATGTGTGTTTTTTGTGCTTGGAGAGAATTGAGTTTAATATAGTGCTTGACTCAATTATCTCCCAGGTATAGGAGAGGGATTGACCTATTTTGTTTGGGAGTGTCCTGGACCTGAGAGCCAATGTAATCCAATAAAGGTATTCCAGCTTGTACTCCCAGAACTGTGTCTCATCTGGTTACTGGGAGAGGAAAGGGCTATTCTTTAATCACTGTTCCAGTGTGGAGAATTCAACATGGAAAGTCCTTGTAAGAACTATAGCTTTCAAGACTGTCGTCCAGTGCCTGTGGGTGTCTAGAGTGAATCCCCCATTCGGCTCCAGAACCCCAGTCAAGCCACGGCGACTATGTGCAGAAGTGCTGCGGTTTGTCCCCTGTTCAAGCTAGGAAGGGGTCCTTGACGGAAATATATATATAATAATAAAATATAATAATAATGAAATAAAAATAAACTAAAAATGTAAAAAACAGACATTTTTACTCACCGTAAATTCTCTTTTTTCTTAATATTATTATTATTATGATCTTTATAGAGCGCCGTCAAATTCCCCAGCGCTTTACAATGGGTGGACGAACAGACATGTAGTTGTAACCAGAAAAGTTGGACACACAGGAACAGAGGGGTTGAGGGCCCTGCTCAATGAGCTTACATGCTAGAGGGAGTGGGGTAAAATGACATAAAAAGGTAAGGATAGTATTAGACTAGTGACAGTTGCAGAAGAGGAATCAGTTGGGAGCTATTAACAGTTTAATTGATACGCTTTTATGAAGAAGTGGGTTTTTAACGATTTTTTGAAGGAGTGGAGACTGGGTGAGCATCTAACGGAGGAGGGAAGCGAGTTCCACAGGAACGGTGCAGCCCTCGAGAAATCTTGAAGGCGAGCATCAGAGGTGGGAGTACGGACAGAAGATAGACGTAAGTCTTCAGCAGATCGTAAGGGCCTAGACGGGACATACTTGTGTATAAGGGAGGATAGATAGGTGGGAGCCGCATTATGTAGAGATTTGAAAGCAAGAACCATAATTTTAAACTGAGCTCTATATTTTATAGGAAGCCAATGTAGGGACTGACAGAAGGGTGAGGCATGGGAGGTTCGGGCGGACAGGAAGATGAGCCTCGCCGCCGCATTCATTATGGACTGTAACGGCGGAAGTTGGAAGCACGTAAGACCACTGAGAAGCGGATTACAGTAGTCAAGGCGAGAAAGGACAGTGGAATGGACCAACACCGTAGTCACATCTGGCGTTAAGTAGGGGGCGGATTCGCGCAATGTTTTTAAGATGGAAATGACAGGATTTGGCGATAGATTGAACATGAGGCTTGAAGGAGAGGTCGGAGTCAAAGAAAACACCTAGGCAGCGAGCCTGCGTGGTGGGGCTGATGGTAGCACCGTTGACCTGGAGGGAGACAGACACAGGAGTAACAACACTTGAGGGAGGAAAGACCAGAATTTCAGTTTTGGTCAAGTTTAGTTTAAGGAAGTGAGCAGCCATCCAGTTAGAAACAGCAAAGAGGCAGTCAGAGACACTAGTCAAGAGGGACGGGGAGAGATCAGGAGAGGACAGGTAGATTTGCGTGTCATCCGCATAGAAATGATAATGCAAGCGGACCAAGAAGCAGCCATGCTGATTACTTTGGGTGAAGCAAGAGCTTTCTCTGCCCACAAAGTGGCCATTGTCTTTGTGGAATGCGCTGAGAAAGATGCTGGCTAATCAAAACTACTGAAGCATAGGCTATTATGATTGATGAAAAAAACAAGAAATATTATTACGAGAGGCTTCATTCCCCTTAAACTCTCCTAGAAGATTCAACAGGTGATCTGATCTTCTGAATGTGGCTAATATTGATAGGTACATCTAAAATGCCCTTTTTAAAACTCTAGACTATGCCATCTAGTTCCAGCGGGGAGGTGGCATAATTACAGAAGAATGAGCTGATTAACGGCTCTAAAAGATAACTCTAGAAGAATTTAAGTTTTAGGATGAAACACAGCTTTCCCCCTGATTAAATAAGAAATTCCACTGAAGAAGATATATCTTGAAGCTCGCTTACTCTCTTGGAAGAGGTAATGGCCACTACGAATGCTGGTTAAGCTTTAGCATATTAAAAGGAACCGTCAAAGAAAAAGGGGACCTGACAGACTGAAGAAAGATCCCAGGAGGGAAATAGAACTTCTTGGGTGGCCTAAGAAGTCCATTGCTTTAAAGTAACTTCTAACCAGTATATACGAAGTCCAATCCTTTCTCAAAAAGAACTCAGTGAATACAATTTGGTCTTAACGTGGAAACGCCCAACCTGTGGAAATCTCCTGCAGGAAGTGTAAATTTGAACCAACAGGACAAACGAACTAGAAGACAACGACATTCCTTACCAATGTAGAAACTCTACCCAAATCCTCATGTAAAAGTTAGAGGCGGAACGACTAGAAGATTATACACAACCAGTGGAATCTGACTCATGAAGACTCAGGAGATGAAGGATCCACCATGCAGATTTACCGTCAATAAGAACCTATTCAACACTTCCAGCAGGATATCCTGTCTTCCAAAAGTGTTTGAGATCGGAAGATCCCCAAACTTGAAAGTCATTTCCACCAAGGCCGAAAACTGGCATGTGTGTGGCCAGTACGGAATGATTGGCAGAACCACTGTTTCAGATCTTGGTTGATTGAGGGACCTGAAAAAAATGCGGTCGGACCAAGACACTGTTTCCCTCACGTCAACAGACAGGATGGTGCCAGAGGCAAGGTCTGGTGTACTGGGCTCAAGATTTCTGAGAGGTGTTCTCTCCATTCCACTCATTATGTATCGACAATGTCATCATCTACAACCTCAAGATTTATTGAATTCAAATGCACTTACAAGATGTAGCAGGGGGAGCCCACTAAAGGCACTACTGGTTTCTATGGTACAAATCTAGCAGTCTTTTTAGATTTATTCTTTATTTTCACGTTGATCACTTATCCTGCACGTACACAGTGAGGTTTATGAAAATAATTTGCAAATTTGAACAAGATAAACTTAATCAAACGGACGCAAGTCTAGATGAAGAGATTGGTAAGATTACATAGTTTCAGGAGGATCCTAATTTTGGGGATCTGGAATCTAATAATCATAACAATGATATTGTCTTGATACATTTTAATGATTGAAACACTAATGTTTGTGTTCAGTTAAGTCCCCCGAGTAGAACAGTACCCCCCATGTACAGGTTTTATAGTGTTTTTGAACATTACAGGGTCAAATACACGGCGTGATTTTCCCTTTTTTTACATTGAAATTTGCCAGATTGGTTACATTGCCTTTGAGAGTGTATTGTAGCCCATGAATGAGAATTACCCCCATGATGGCATATCATTTGCAAAACAAGACAACCTGATGTATTACAAATGGGGTATGCTCAGTCTTAGTCACAAACACTGGCCAAAGTTAGCGTTCATAATAGTTTTTTGCATTTTTAACAAACAAATATAAATGCTTGTGACTAAGTGGCTACTAAAAAAGACCAGACATAACCCATATTGAATACCCTGGGTTGTATACTTTAAAAAAATTGTACATGTGAGGTGTGATTCAGAGATTTATGACATAACAGTGTTACAATGTCACTATTGTAACATTGTAACACTACTATATACATTTTAAAAATTATATATTTTGAAACAGCAATGTCCTACTTGGACTTATAGCCCTAAAACTTTTCAAAAAAAGCTAAGAATATGTTAACATTGGGTATTTCTAAACTCAGGACAAAATTTAGAAACTATTTAGCACGTGTGTTTTTGGCAGTTGGTGATGCGCAACAGATTTTGGGGGTCAAAGTTAGAAAAAGTGTTTTTAAAAAAGGAAAATTTCATCATATATTATAATTTTTTTATAGTAAATTATATGATATGTTGAAAATAATAGTATCTTTAGAAAGACCATTGAATGGCAAGAAAAACGAAAATTACAGCTCAACACAAACACAGCAGAACAACCCTGGTCTTTAACGGTAAGAAAACTGAAAAACGGTCTGGTCACGAAGGGGTTAAAGCAGCACTATTAGCCCTCCCTTGCAAAAGCAGTATTTCATAAAGATATAATCTTTACAACATACTCAAACTGAAAGAGTCAAAAGACATACAGAGACAAAGTAGGGACTTTTTTTGGTCCTTAAAGGGACACTATAGTCACCAAAACAACTTTAGCTTAATGAAGCCATTTTAGTGTATAGATCATGCCTCTGAAATATCACTGCTCAATTAACTGCTATTTAGAAGTTAAATCACTTTTGTTTCTGTTTATGCCACCGTAGCCACATTTGTTCAGGTTGGCTATGCAGCCATAGCCAACATGAAAAAATGGTTTCACTTTCAATCAGATGTAACTTATTTTAAAAGTTTTTTTTTATCTCCTGCTCTGTAAATTGAACTTTAAACTCACACAGGAGGCTCCTACAGGGTCTAGAGAGTTATTAATAGAGCTGGAGATAAAACTATAAATTAAACAGAATTTACAATAAAAGAAGTGTAAACATTAGATGACTCTTTACAGGAAGTGTTTAGGAAGGCTGTGTAAGTCACATGCTAAAGTTGTCTTGGTGACAATAGTGTTCCTTTAACCCCTTAAAGACACATGACA